>NC_139643.1:46512186-46747186 GCF_964638095.1 Poromitra crassiceps | reverse complement strand
GTCTCTATTGTTTTACAGGATGAAACGAGAAGTAAAACGATGATAACTAATGTGAAAGTTCGTCGTTAGCATCCTGCCACAACCCATTGTGATTGTCGTTACACCGCGATCGATGGATTACCTTTGCCGACCGAATTAGCTAACCCTTGTGCATGCTTTTAACAATAATACAATTATTAAAGAACTTTGTGTATAAAAATATACATAAATAATACCAGGCATACAAATATAATGTATAGTTAATTTTCTTTTTGATTAGACCGTAATTTGTATGAAAAATAAATAAATACATATTTTCAATGCTGAATGCAAAGGTGGAATTATTATTATTATTATTATTATCACAGTCTGGGATATGTCATTGATTAGCACCAACATTGATTTTGACCCATTGTTATTTTTTGTGCACTGTCAGATAAAAAAAAAATATAGGCTATATATAAATACATGTGTGTGTGTGTGTGTGTGTGTGTGTGTGTGTGTGTGTGTGTGTGTGTGTGTGAGAGTGAGACACGCACACACACACACACACACACACACACACACACACACAAAATTTACACTCGCACACAAATTTGCTAAAGCCTAATGTCAAAGAATTCATGCTTTTATGCAAAAAAAAAAAAAGTCTGGAAGTCGAAAAATGTCACTTTTTATCATTAAAAACAATGATAAATTATGTCATGGCTCACAAATGAAAATGGCTCAAACTGGTGGTTGTTGGTGACAACAACTATAATTTTGAAGCCTTAATAGTCTAGGGAATCTGTGAGAAAAAATGACCCAACCTTAAACAAATTGCAACAGAAATTATTTGTGTTGTATTCAGCTCTTGAAACCTTCCAATTTAACATACTGAAAATCCCAGAAAATCCCAGTAGTGGAACATTCTCAAAATTGGCATTGTCTCCACAAAGGAGGTGATGTTTTCGGTGCTGTTTGTCTGACCGTTTGTCTGTTAGCAGGAGGATTACGGCAAAACTACTGGGCCGATTTTCATGAAACTTGGTGGAAGGGTAGCATGGGCCAAGGAAGAACCCATTACATTTTGGAGCGGATCTGATCCGGGTCGGCTCAATGGAGGGGGCGGGGCTAGGGAAAATAGTCTGTTGCTAGGGATAGGAAGGTCGTAGAGAGTCTGGATTCGAGAGGTGGGTAGGGGGCATGGACAGGTGTATCGGGGGGGAGTGTATGTGGGAGGTGGGAGGGGGTGTGGTCAGGAAAGGGGTGGGGCTAGGGAAAAGCTCTACCAAACATTAGGGCTGTGCCGATTCACTTATCTCCCGATTCGATACTATCACGATACTTTGGTGCCGATTCGATATATATTGCGATTCACGATTATTGCGATTCTACGATTATTGCGATTCGATATTACGATTTATTGCGATTTTTGTTTATTTTTTTCTTTTATTTTTTCAGTTTGTTTGCTTTTTTACACTAGATTAGAACATGGGAAAAGTTGAATCATACACTAGAGACTGTATATTATATATCATGAGTAGGGCTGGGCGATATAGTTAAAAACAGGGGCGGACTGGGATCATAATTCAGGCCGGGCATTAGATACCAAGCAGGCCAGGCCGATATGGGCCAACGCGCGTGAAATTTGGGCCGTTTGAAGCCAGATTTGGGTCCAATTTTACAATGAGATGCACCCACTTTAACCCTGAAGTGTAATTATTACTTCAGACTAACTAATAAAGTAATAAAACCACTAGTAAACCAGTAGGCGGCGCCTGGCCTGCTGTTCAGTGAGTGGCCTGACTGCAAGCACCCAAAATTTTTTTTTTTTTTTTTTTTTTTTTTTTTTTTTTTTTTTTTAATTTGCGATTATCGATTCTGGAATAAAAGATCGATCCAAAAAATCGTGACATTAAAAATCGCGATACTTAGGTGAATCGATTTTTTCCCCCACCCCTACCAAACATACTGTAACATAACAAAACAAAACATAAAAAATGTAAGTGTGGCTAATATGTTCTAATAGTTAGTGGAAAAGGGTGAGTTTTCATGCACATCTTGTTCCCTCAGACAGCCATCGCAAACCATAACTTCATAGTCATGTCATTCACGAGTCTCGCATTGGAGGCAATTTGATTTCGGCAAGGCACATCGCAAGTTGTAGCTCAAACATGCAGACGAGAGGACAGGTAGGCTAAAGGCCGTTTCACACCGGTG
Source organism: Poromitra crassiceps (assembly GCF_964638095.1). Lineage (NCBI taxonomy): Eukaryota > Metazoa > Chordata > Actinopteri > Beryciformes > Melamphaidae > Poromitra > Poromitra crassiceps. The sequence continues at coordinate 46,745,005 of NC_139643.1, read as the reverse complement.
CGGATCTCCGTGCGAATAATCGGCACAGACATTCGCAATTTTCTTTTTTAATTAGTTGTAATTGAAGCTTGCACACCGCGGCCGAACATTCGTGCAGCATTTTATTTTTCCGGATAGACATTGACGTCCGCGGATTTCCGCCTGCGGAAAATACGTTTGACCAATGAAATCCTTTGTTTACAGCTGACGTCATACCTCCACTACTCTTGCCGAACCTCATCAATTTGGTTTCTCAACATCCAATTTTATATGACAAACACCATGACGATCAACACCGAAATTAAGGACAATAGATCTTCAGATCGCCCAGCAGCTGGGATTCACTGAAGATGGTAATGTAGCTGAAACGAATTCCTACTTGCTAACCTTGTAAACCACTGTTGTAAATGGATGGAGCTAATGTTAGCCACTTGTATCCAAATGCTAACTAGCAGTTTAACATCAAAATTGGGGTCCGCTGCTCCTGCCTCCATTTCACTGAAATGGACGGCAATTTCACTGCCTCCAGTTGCTTTTCATGGCTCGTCTCGCTGCTGTGTCTGTCTGTCTGTGTCTGACGTTAGCCGACTGGTAGCTAGCTTGCGCAAGTAGATGGTGCTGTCCTACTAGACGGGAGCCGGGGAGGGACATTAACTACTGGTTACACTGAACACTGTTTTTCCGCTGCGGAAAATTAATGTGGGACTGCGAATAATTCGCACCGGACCTGTGTGTATAGGTTGCAATGTGGAAAATTCGCACGGAATTTCGTACCACATTCCGCCTCTGCATTCGCACCGCATCTGTGTGAAACAGCCTTAAGTCTCCATATCCGAAGGTTATGGGTAAGTTGACCGCCATTTATTGTCTGTTACCAATGACAGTCATTGTCTGTTACCATTCAAAGTAGGCTAGCTTATTAAGCACTTACTAGTTAGTAGGGGTGCACCGATCGATCGGCACGCAATCTGTATCGGCCGATTTTGACCTCAAATATGTGATCTGCTGCTGCAGATATTTCTTTATTGTCGCTGATCGCATAGCCGATCATGCTGCACGTGAGAAACATGAGGCAGCCCATTTTCATGTCTTCAATGTCCATCGTTTAACTTTAATATTGTGCTCTAACGTTTATATCAGGGGCACTCAATTAAAATTCAAAGAGGTCCAGTTCGAGAAAATGTCCTTAAGCAAAGGTCCGGAACATTGTAACGTAGCTTGCATTATGATTCAGTGCCATTGAACTCAATGACTAAAGTAGCCTAATGGTACAATGTCTGTATACAACTGACTGTTAAATCAAGCCAACAAACCTCCGGCTCCACCTTTTCTCTTTAGAGAAGTGAGCTGTCTGTCTGTCTGTCTGTCTGTCTGTCTGTCTATCTATCTATCTATCTATCTATCTATCTATCTATCTATCTATCTATCTATCCATCCATCCATCCATCCATCCATCCATCCATCCATCAATCTATCCGTCTGCCCCCTCTGTCTGTGTCTGTGTCTGTCTGTCGAGCGTTCCCAATGCAAACTTCTCCGTCGGGCAAGTGAATGTGTGTGTGCGCTGGTGTGTGTGTGCTTGCTCATGTGTGGCGCTTCCATAGACAGGTCAGGATCGGATCGCACTTCAACTGAGACATACTGGTTTTGAACTGCCCGTAAGAACAATGAATGGACATGTAAGAGTCATTTGTTTTGACCACGCCATATGAAATTACTTCTATCATCGCCTCCGTCCATGTGTCACTCTCACAGCAGCACTAGGAAACGACAGGGAGAAACGATTCGCTTATTTGATTGGCCGAGTAGCATCACGTGCGATGATTTACAGCGCATTCATTGGTCTGTGAGCTTCCTGGCAGATGAACCAGTATTACCGTAAAGGTTAGAAAAGCATGTACCGGTTAAAATAGAAACGCTCCGTGAAAATGTAAGTTATCAATGATTTGTAGGTTATAGGGCTCGGTCCGGATAGGACGGCGTCTCGGTCCGGATGCGGACCGGAGTCCGGACTTTGAGGATCGCCGGTTTATATCATTGTGTTGCAAAGCACACGCTTTGCTTTCGTCAGCCGTACTTTCCGTACTATAAGGCGCAGCAGCTAAATTGAATGATTGTTACAAGCCGCGCTGGACTAAGCCGCAGGTGTTTTAATGTTTAAAACTGGTCAGGAGGAGGCGTAGCGCCTGCCTGTAACAGAGATCTCCGTGTCTTATCAGCGGAGACCATTTTGAGTCCGATGAACAAATCAATCAAAAACACTTCACTACGTCCAACATAGGCTACAAGATTCGTTTCATTCCATTGAATTTGGCAGCGCGGACGAAACATGGGTGGAACGAAACATGCAAATTACATGTTTTGCATCCTCATCGTCGTAACACAGCCAGTTCTCCATCTTTTGAAGCATGATGTTAGATTACAACGAGCTAGTTGTGTGGCTTAGCCTTCCAAAATGTTGCCGTTAAGTTTTTAGAATGTAATACATAGAATTGGGAACGTTACATTCAATTTCATTCAGACTGTGTTTCTGGCTCAATCGCCGACTTTTTTCCCCCGGAGCGAGGGAGGGTGAGAGGAGGGAGGGTGTTTTACAGTAGTGGCTGATAGAGCGTAGTGGCACAGTGCTCCAATCAGGTCGCGAGGCACATTTTTTGCAACATCATCCAATCAGGGTCTCGCTCTCGTAATGTCTGTCTTACTCTTGTTCTGTCTCTCGTACCAAAATCCATAGATTTAGGAGGTCCCCTAGTGGCCGTTAGCTGTAAAAATCCATAGATAAGCCGCACCGTTATATAAGCCGCATTTTATGTAAAATGGAAATATATATGGAAATATATATATATATATATATATATTAGGGCTGTGCGATTAATCGATTTTGAATCGTAATCGAATTAATTAGTTAGGACGATGTTAAAAAAATTAAAATCGTAAAATCGTTTTTTTTTTTTTTTTTTTTTTTTTTTTAAATTTTTTAATTTTAAATTTAATTTTCACTTTAACTAGGGTAATTACGTTACGGGGGGCGGCTCTCTCTCATGTACGCATGCTGCTACTTGTCCATTCTCCCAGCTGTAAAGTCTCTCTAGAGGCTGTGATACTGGCTACTAAAGACAGCAGCGCAATGGACTTATTTCAACACCTCCGACCAAAAAGCACAGAGTGAGCACTGAGCGCAGCTTGTTGCACTGCGGGCTGTAGCCTACAAGATAACGATTGCCACAACACACTCACGCGCGCACACGAACACAGACGTTATCACCGGACGATGAAACGTTGCCTTTACAGTTCACATAATAACAAAACAACACGTGAGGCCACTGAGTACTGATAGATTGGCTGTATTCATGGCTGTAACTTAGCAGCCTCAGCTGACTCACCAGGCTGTCCCTGTGTGTCTGAATTTCCCCCTAACTGCTATCGCAGTTCCACGCATTCCTGTTGTGACTTTGTGTTATTCTAGTACAGATATAACTCCGAGCACGGGTGGTCGGAGTTAGACACTAATTATCTCACGGAGGAACACGCAAATCCACCAGTGTCAAGTTAGCAAACGCAAGCCAGGAAGTTAAGCATAGCAGCGGCAAGCTAAAACAGGAAGTTGAGTTGTTCTGCCTTCAGAGTAAAAGCGTAAATTGTCAATTATGGAAAAAAGGTGGAAAAAGAGCTCTGCAGGGCAACAAATGTTTAAAGAAGTATAATAGTATAATAAATCGAAATCGAAAATCGAGTTTTGAGAGAAAAAATCGTCAATTTTAGTTTTAGGCAAAATCGCACAGCCCTAATATATATATATATATATATATATATATATATATATATATATATATCGGTAATCGGTGATCGGTCGATGATCGGTTGGGCAGATATTTCTCATAGGTGATCGGCAATCGGTGATCGGTGGCAAAAAACGTGATCGGTGCACCCCTACTAGTTAGCTATAATAGGTATAGCTTAATAATAGCTTATTAAGATACTTGTACTATCTGTTATTCATTTTCTTTGTGCAAATAAACAATAAACAAACATAAATAAACAATAAACACTTACTCTGGAGATGATGTAGCCTACCACTTGTGCTCTTCTCCCTACTTATACTCCAACCACTTATAAAGCCTCAGCCAGGCGGTAATGCAACATAAGGGCCTGTGTCCACCTAGCGTCTTTTTCCGACGTTAAACGCTGGGAGTGCGCTGGGGGGCGCTGATCCCAGCGCACAATATACAAGGAAGCAGTCCGAAAGTAACGTTAGTTCAGCTTGATAGCTGACAGCTAGCAAGCTAACAACACAGGTAGGCTACGTTATTAAAAGCAGTAAGCACAACACTCACCAGAAATATTAAGTGTCTAGCCAATCTGCTCCCACAATTGAGCCGTTCTGTCTCTGTTGCGATAGTTTTTCCATTATGATTAGCTGCCAGAAAGGAGCAGCCGACACCAGCGTCTTTCTGAAAAGTTAACATATTTTCAGCTGGGAGCGCTGGGAGCCGGCGCACAAAAACGCTGGAACGCTCTGAAAAAAGACGCTGGGCACTGCGCACTTTCTATAGACGTCCGTGTGCGCCCGCATAAGCTCTCCCCCCATTGGAAACAACTGAAAAAAGACGCTGGACCTGAGGAAAAGACGCTAGGTGGACACAGGCCCTTAAGGATGCCAACTGCCATAAAACACCACAGAAGGATTTATTACATAACTGATGACATCACAATTGCTCGAGTGACATCACTGATCGAGTGACATCACTGATGACATCACAATTGCTCAAGTGACATCACTGATGACATCACAATTGCTCAAGTGACATCACTGATGACATCACTGATACATGACAATCGTGACATCACAATCGTGGCACACACACCGCCCGCCCACTTATTGGACCATAACATCAGAACCATTGATGGCCACAACACATTCCATGTTATGGGCATTATAGCTGGAGTTACACCAGAGAGCCAAACCAGTACCTCTGATAGCTGTGACATAGCAGCAGTTTGACACATCATTTGATTTTGGCAAGGCACAGCGCAAGTTGTAGCTCAAACATGCAGACGAGTGGACAGGTAAGCTAAGTATTCTCCATATCCGAAGGTTATGGATAAGTTGACCGCCATTTATCGTCTGTTACCAATGACAGTCTTTGTGTGTTACCATTCAAAGTAGGCTAGCTTAATAAGCACTTACTAGTTAGCTAATAGCTTACTAATAGGTATAGCTTAATAATAGCTAATTAAGATACTTTCTAAGGTACTATCTGTTGTTATTCATTTTCTTTGTGCAAATAAACAATAAACAAACATAAATAAACAATTATAGCTGCTGCGCAGCAATGGGTCGTGGCCGGGCAAGTCTCAAGGCTTTGAGCTAGAGTCCCCAAGTCAAGGCTGAAGTCTTTTAGCTATACTCCAAGTCAAGTCTCACGTCTTTGGTCACAAGTCCAAGTCAAGTCTCAAGTCTCTTATGTATGAGCGTTCTATCATCTGCTTCTGCTGCATGCCATCCAGTCTGCTTAGAACATTGCATAGCTAAAACTAAGGGATTCAAAGCAGGTTCAGGTTTCTTTGCAGCATGTAGCTTTTTCATCATCTGATTCCGTTTTTTGTTGCGAGGCATCTCACAACAATACAAGTAGGAATCAGTATATTCACAAACAAAAGTAGTAGTTACTTGCCTGTTGCCTCACTGTTGTAGAGTGGATGAGGTACTGGTGGAGTTGATGTTAGATGGAGAGGGAGGCTGAGCGATTAATAGCCACCTGGGGAGTTTGTATCTCTTCGGTCCTACGCTGCAGGTCTGTGGGGTCACACAACTGATATACCAGCAGGAGCTGCTTTTTCGTCTTATGGACAGACTGGATGCTTGCTGGTGGTGTTTTATGGGACTGGATGCTTGCGTGTAAAAAGACACACTGCTCCCACTTATAGGGTGAGCCAGGAAGGATTTATGACATCACTGATGACATCACAATTGCTCGAGTGACATCACTGATGGCATCACAATTTCTCGAGATGATGTCATCAGTGGGACGGACAGACAAACAAACAGAGCCCTAGCTCCCTTAGATAGATAGATGTGCTCATTTTTGATGTATTTCCAGACACTTTTAGAGACACTGAGGCAATAAATTCATTACCGTAACACATTTTTAATTGGAAATATGAAACAAACTTTTTTTTTCAATGGCAAGCACTTTAATATGCTCAAGGGTAATGGGTAGGCTATCACCCAAAATGTGTATGATTAACAAATACGAAGTTGTAGCTAACATTGTGAGAAATGACATGTTGTATTACGACTACATACTTACATGAGAAAATAAAAATCTGTTCTACTTAGAGACTCAACAACCATTTCTGTGGATTCCTTGCCCCCAAAAATGTGGAAATAGACACCAAATTTGTAATTCTAGGTCTAGTTGGAGTCAAGATATGGCCAACATTTTAACACATTCACTGCCAGACGTTTTTTTTTTTACTGTAGTTAGCTTCTGCCAGAGGGGTTTTTTGAGGATTCTGGCTCATCTTTCAAGACCCGAGGATTCTTTTCTGCTAAGATTTTGTGAACACACAATATCTCAAAAGAACTAATAGAATGTGTGCTTTCTCTGTCTAAAAGAGTTAGTTTGTAGAGTTAGTAGTTATGTAAGCATTAGCAGTTGAATACAGCATGGTTTCAGCGTCAGAAAAATTATTCAGAGATAAACGGCTTTTTGTGAAATTCGATAGAACAGTCACTTTAACCATTCATTTTTGGCTCTCTCTCTCTCCCTCCCCCTCTCGCTCTCTCTCCCTCCCCCCCTCTCGCTCTCCCTCCCTCTCTCTCTCTCTCTCCCTCCCTCTCGCTCTCCCTCCCTCTCTCTCTCCCGGAGACGCACTAGGTTTAATCCTAGTGAGAGGGGGAGAGGGAGAGAGAGAGAGAGAGAGGGAGGGAGGGAGAGAGAGAGAGAGAGAGAATGAGAGAGAGAGAGAGAGAGCGAGAGGGAGAGTTGCTTCCAACTCCTCCCTCCGTGGGCGTTCTTCTTGGCTGCAGCGGCCGTCACAAGCTTGTCACCAGTCTCACTGCTTTGCTGCTGTCCTGTGCCTGTCTGCGCGGCCGCTGTTTGAGGAAGTCTGGATGGACTCGCTCGCTTCTTGGAGTTTTGGTTGAGAGAAGCTTTTGCGATTCTGGTCATATTTATGCTGCGTGTTTCAAAGTGTGTTCCACCTGTAATCTATTATGCAAATTTGCAATCCAGCATCGCCAGCAATCAGCGCGAAAACGAAAGCGTTTTCCCCCATCCATTTTCATGAGAATGGCTGCTTTTTGCTTGCCTTCCTCTAGTCAGGAGGGCACTGTCGCCACTTAGTGGCTCGGTGGAATGGGTTGTAAACGTTCGGTGGCTCCAATAATTATATAAGAGATGTAAAAGGGTTAGATGCACATCCCACGGTCAAAAAAAAAAAAAACATTTTTTTGACGTATTAATACGTCATTGGCAGTCAACCGTTGGATTATTTTTGACGTATTAATACGTCAATGGCAGTGAACGTGTTAATAATGGCAGCCATTTTGAAAAAATGTAATTTTAACATATTTCCACTAATGGGATTTTCTGGGATTTTTAACACGTTCACTGCCAATGACGTGTTTTTACGTCAAACAAAATCCAACCGTTCACTGCCAATGACGTGTTTTTACGTAAAAAAAATAGATTTTGTTTTTTTGACGGTGGGATGTGCATCTAACCCTTTTACATCTCTTATATAAGTATTGGACGTGTACAACGTGTACAACCCATTCCACCGACCCACTAAGTGGCGACAGTGCTTTCCTGACTAGAGGAAGGCAAGCAAAAAGCAGTGTGACGAAGCCATTCTCATGAAAATGGATTGGCGAAAACGGGCGAAAACGCTTTCGTTTTCGCGCTGATTGCTGGCGGTGCGGGATTGCAAATTTGCATAATAGATTACGGGTGGAACACACTTTGAAACACGCAGCATAAATATGACCAGAATCGCAAAAGCTTCATCAAAGCTCTCAACCAAAACTCCAAGAAGCAAGCGAGTCCATCCAGACTTCCTCAAAGAGCGGCCGCGCAGACAGGCACAGCAGCAGCAAAGCAGTGAGACTGGTGACAAGCTTGTGACACGGCCGCTGCAGCCAAGAAGAATGCCCACGGAGGGAGGAGTTGGAAGCAGAGGGGGGTTTCCTGCTGTTATGGAGGAAATTACTGTTCAAAACTATTGTTTAGATGTCTGACATCTTACTGATGCCAAAAATGAATGGTTAAAGTGACTGTTCTATCGAATTTCACAAAAAGCCGTTTATCTCAGAATAATTTTTCTGACGCTGAAACCATGCTGTATTCAACTGCTAATGCTTACATAAATACTAACTCTACAAACTAACTCTTTTAGACAGAGAAAGCACACATTCTATTAGTTCTTTTGAGATATTGTGTGTTCACAAAATCTTAGCAGAAAAGAATCCTCGGGTCTTGAAAGATGAGCCAGAATCCTCAAAAAAACCCTCTGGCAGAACCTACCTACAGTAAAAAAAAAACGGCTGGCAGTGAATGTGTTAATATAGTGTTTCGGGCATCAATATACACATAAAAATGTGAAAATAAATTCTGTTGCAATTAGTTTAAGGTCAAACCTTATTTTCCCTAGCTCCCTAAGTCCAGTTCTGGTGACAACGCTGATGAAGGCTGCCTGCTGAAATGCTTATGTTGTTGCTGTGCTGTACAAGAACCTATATTAAACGCTTAAAGGACATTCTGGAGTGCTGGCCTTTTTCCTTTGTTAAGATTCTGCCTTGGCCCTGCACCTTGATTTAACTTTATTTTGGAGTGTGTTGTACTGTACTGCTGTTTTTAGAGATTTAAACATGCCTGTGTCTTTTCTCAGTTGGCAATGGAGGACGGCCAAGACTTCTCTATTTTTGGGAAGGCAGCTGTAACAGAGGCTAATCTGAGTAAGTTTGAAAACCTTTAATTTATAATAGAATAACTAACTTGTCATGCAGTAAGCCTCTAATTAAAGTGAAATCAAAAGTTACCTGCCACACAAACATCACATCACACAAGATTACCTGACCTGCCTTTTTCCACCTCAAAAACATAGCACGTCTCCACCCTTCACTCTCTTTCTCTGCTGCTGAAACTTTGGTCCATGCTTTCATCTACATTACATTACGTCATTTAGCAGACGCATTTGTCCAAAGCGACTTACAATATCACAATTTGTCAACAGTACAGAAAACCACTATGCAACACAATCAATGACAGCTAAGATATTTTGATAGACTAGCACCATGTAGGAAGTAGTTTGAGAAGGAATAAGTAACATGTAGCATTAGTATTTTTTTATTTTTTTTTCTCCCTCTCATCCTGCATTGACTACTGCAATAGCATTCTATATGGCACAACATCCAAAGTCCTCAATAAACTCCAGTACATCCAGAACTCTGCCGCCTGTCTGCTCACCCGCTCCCGTGACCACATCACCCCTGTCCTCCATAAGCTCCACCGGCTCCCTGTCCCGCAATGCATTCAGTTCAAAGTCCTTCTCCTCACTCCCCCATAACCAGGCCCCGTCGTACCTCACTGACCTGCTCCACCACCGTACCCCCCGTAGCCTCCCCTCCTCCCCCCTCGCAAACCTCTTGTCAGAGGGAGTGACAGAGCCTTCTCCAGTACTGCCTCTGGAACTCTCTCCACAGAGACTGCACCCATCTGCCCACATTCGAGTCATTAATCAAATCTCACCTGTTCAGAAGTGCTTTTAACCCGTGATAACTGTGTATTGTCGTCTGTATTATGTTTTAACATGTTTCCTCATTCTTTGATCATTTGTATTGTGTATTTTTTTTTATGTGTTGTTTCCCTGATCTTTTTAACCCTATGTAAAGCGGCTTTGAGTAGCACGAAAAGAGCTCTATAAATTAAATGTATTATTATTATTGTTGTTGTTGTTGTTGTTTTGGATGTTCACTCCTGAAAAATGTGTACGTTGTTTGTTTATTTTTCCTCATCACTCTCCAACTTGTGTGTTTTTCAGGAGATGACACCTTCAGGAAGCTTGTTGCAGACTTCCTTGGTCCTCAAACAGGGGGAGGATTGGAGCTCGATAAGGCACCCTGCAAAAACAGACTTTTGATTCAAGTAGGACTTATGAAAGAGGACAAAAATAGTTCTTGGAAAAGTGTCATTGAATGGCTTCAGAAGATCTTCCCAGAGCATCAGTCGGCTGACTTTCGCTGTTTGATCGAAACGGGGATCGCCACGACATTGAGTCTGGGAAGCGAGGCGAGGCTGACCTTCCTGGAATCAGACGTGAACTTTAATTTTGTCGGCCCAATATGCGATAGCATTGGAGTCGAGCGAGCACATCTTTTGGAGATGAGCGATTTCTCCGAGCAAGCAAAGTCCATCGAAGTCACAAATGGATTGATCCTCGAGTTGAGTAACTTTGTCGACAGGGAAAACATTGACCCGGGGATTTTAGTTACTTGGCTTAGAAATTTCAATCCTATGTTTTGTAAAGACGGGAATATCCACAAAGCAAGTCGATTCCTTAGGCCTAAGATCAGAAAGCTGAAACTGTATTATCACAATTACACCGAAACAAGAAGTCACAGGAGGCATGCAGTGAGAGAAAATCTGCTTCAAACTCCATTTGAACTGGTGCCGAACAAAGTCGTCGACGTATGTCAAATAGTGAAGAAAGAAAGAAAGAAGCAAAGCTATCGAAAGGTGACAGTAAAGGAGGAATATGAGAGTTATGAAAGTATGCAAGATGACGAGAGCCATGAACCAGATGCAAAAAAGAGGACGATGGACGAGGGAAAGTCCACATCAAGCGATGAAAGTGACGGCGATTCAAATAAATCCAGCGGTAAAGATGAAATCCCACATGACAAAGCAGAAGCCTTAACCTTGCTGGACATCGCTATGCTTTCTGTCCAAAAGCTGACGAGTGTGTATGGTGGGAAATCAGATGCGTCCAAGAAAGTTTCCATGGATCTTCTCAAAAACCAGTATGCTCTCACATGCAAAGAGCATCCGGCCATGATGCAGTTTGAGGAACAAATTGACTCACTTCCTGCGAGCGCGTCACTGGTTTCTCCCATAGCTTTTTTACACTACAATGCCCACTTCCTCGTCGACATGCACGACGCGATCGAGCAGCAGATCATGAGCATTGAAAGCGAGATTGCGCAGGCTACCGGAGAGAAACTGGGCCGCGATAGGATTCCGAAGTTCAAGAGGTTTGTGAATTTCTCCGAAAGCGCCACTTCGCGTTACATCCACATGGTCTGTGACGTCTTAAGCCCCCGTGCGCCTGCTAAGGAAAACTACAGGAAGCATTGGGTTGCTTTCTGTGAAGAGAAGAAAAACCCCTCCAGACTTGCGGTGAATCTGTCGAACCGATTCAACAACTACTTTGAAGCTGCGGCGGGCCTGGTCCACCATCACAAAGAGATCGCCCTCTTCTTCTCCGATCTGCTGTTACTGAACAACGACGACGAACCCAATGTCATTCTGGAGAGTGTCACCGCTGATGCCGGTGACGATGTGATCCAGAACCTCGTATGTGTTCTGGCCATTGTATACTGCAAAATCCTCGGTCCTTACTGGCAGCTTCTGAAAAGCGTCGGGGAATACTCGCTCTTCAGCCGATACATACTCTGTCTCTACCAGAAGCTCCTGGAGTGGTCCAAAGATCCTTCAACGCTCCTGGAGCCCGAGTTGATGGCCAACGTATTCCTGCAGACCCCACTGCAAGAGAAAACCTTTGACAGGGTTTTCCATTATTGTGGTCAATGGCACACAGACCGGGAGCTGATCAGAGCCTGTTTGAAGAAGATGGTAAAGGTGGTTGCTGCTGTCGCTGAGGAAAACCTGAGGGATTTCCTGCCGGGAGGAAAATATGGCCACAGTCCACCACGAGAGGTGTGCTTGCAAATCGCAAACTGCAAATTCTCGGTCTTGATGGGAGAGTATCCGTACGGTCACGCGTACCCATACCATACGGAAAGCCCCGACAAGTCCTCCAAACGCCCCTCAAAAAACGTCTCCTCGGGCAGCCCTCAGGAAGACGATCACCAGTCTGATTCGGCTGAAGACGACACTTTTGAGGAATCTCACCGTTCGCCAGTAAATAAGAATGTCAGGCGACACAACGGAAAGATCGGGGAAAATCCTTGGAGACACGATCCAGATGATGCCGACGATGAACCTGAACCGCCGAGCATGGACAGACAGTACATCCTGCATACAGTGAGCAAAAATGGAGGACCTTGCAAGACGCAGCAGGATGTCGACAAATTGCTTTTGCGATTGGCCGAAAGACCCCGAGCTGTCAAATATGAATCGCTGCGCTGTGAGATCATGTACCAGAAAATGGTTCTTGACAACAATGACCCAATCCTGGACAGAGCGTTAAACTGCACCTCCTACACACAGGCGGCTAGTAAACTGAAAATCGCACTTCCCCGGGTTAAACCTGGGTACCGTTTTGTCATGTCACCTAAACTGACATCGCCTAGTAAGCATGCAACAACAGAGGCTCAAACTGGTCCGAGTGGAAGCAGTAGCAGCTCGTGAGAGAGCTTTGATTTGGGCTATAAAACTTTAATTTGAGGTGTAGATACGTGATAAATGAGTTGCATGTCACTATGCAGAAATCACGTCAATCTGGGACTCGGCAGTATGATTCTGTGTTCACAAGCTAAGAAAGCTTGCAGGTGTGAAAATGAAAACCCCAGATAACAAAGGAGAAGCCTTACGCCTGCTGGACATTGTTATGATTTCTGTCCAAGAGCTGACAAGTGTGTATGATTTGAAATCAGGTGCGTCCAATCAAGTTTCCATGGATCTTCTGAAAAATCAGTATGCTCTTAACATGCAAAGAGCATCCAACCATGATATCATTTGAGGTGGAAAATTAATTTGTTACTGTGCAAAACACTTCACTGGTTTCTCCTATAGCTTTTTTTTTGTACACTACAATGTCCATTTAATTGTGGACATACATGATGCAATTGAGAAGAAGATTATGAACTTTGAAAGAGCTCACATGGACCACTGGAGTGATAGGAATTCCAAATTGAGGAGGTTTGGGAATGTCTCATTAAGTGCCACTTTGCATTCCATCCATCCATGTCTTAATGCCCTTATTATGGAAAGGTAGAGAAAGCATTGCTTTCTATGAAGAAAATAAAAATACCTCAAGACTTGCAGTTCAACTTTCATTTGAGGTGTAGATACATGATGATATGACTTGCATGTCACTAGACCGATATGTCGATGTGGGACTCGGCAGTATGATTCTGTGTTCACAAGCTAAGAAAGCATGTTGTGACCTCAGGCATGCCTCACATTTAAACTACATGTATCACTCAGTATATCGCAGATGCAGCTAACATGCGCTGTACATTTTGTTGATGCCATAGTAAAATAAAACACATTTGGTTTTGTGCTTATATATTTTTGATATTACATAATGCTCATTGTCACAATTGCCAAATTGTATGACACTGTATTTTCCTATTGGTTTTTATAGAAAGGTGACATTTTTGTTGCTGAAAAGTAGTTGACTGTTAATACTTTTGTTTGTTGTTTTTATAGCACATAAAACTAATTTTCATCATTCAAAGGACAGTCAATAGTGCTGACTTCAAAGGTGTATGTGAACACTGGCAAAATAAAGTTTGTTTTTGCTTTGTATTTTGTTGGTCATTTTAGTTACATCATCTACAGCTACATGATAAACTAGGAAAGCGTAGCCTGGTGCCAAGTCATTTATTTCTAAGTTTGATGATTGTGATGATATGCATTTTTTAATCAACACATCTTTAGTTGTATTTTGATTTTGTTGAATGTCAGTCTTATACAGTCATGTGTGGTTGCATCAACTCTGTCAGTGAGTTCCTGCTTGTGAAAGAGTTGACTGGGGGAGGAGCTCAAGAAAAGAAGGAAACAGCAATGATTGCGAGGGGCTTATTGGGGTCACTGTGTCAAAAGTCAATACACTACTAGGATTTATTCATTTTGAATGTCAACAACAATCCACAGAAGGATCAAGACCGTCCCAGCAGCAAAATAGCTTAATTACACTACCATTAGTATTTGATTTGAAGGCCAGTCAGAGAATGTTATAGGAATATCTTTGAACCCTCTTTCATTTTTTGTTTGTTTTTCCATTCACTGTTAAAACCATGGATGTGTGTGAATTGTTATGGAAATAATACTTGACTAGCCTTATCTCCCCAACTACAGTATAAATAGATAAACAGTGGTTCGGTGCTGTACTAATCATTACTATCAACAGAAACTTGTCAATCAAAGGTCCGTTAGTGGTCCGTAGTCTAATCTGTTCGGTCGGGGCGGGGGCTTGGCAGGGGAACGTTGGGAACCATGTCTGCTTTTGACAGAGATGCTGCTGGTGTGTCGCCCGGACTGGAGGAGACGGATAACGAAATTTTCTCGAAATGCCCGCCCCCTTGTTTTTTCAGTGCTGAGCTGAGAAGAGCCTGGTGACGCGAGGTTAGTGCTGAGCGGTTCTGTGCTAATGCTGCCTTCAAGTGCAAGTGCTAATAATAATTACAATTGGAGCGCCAATGAAGGACCGAACAATGTGCTGCAACCATATTGCTACAACAGGGATACCAGAGAGTTGCAAACATGTGACTGTTTTACATGTAGTTGTTGTCACGCACAACATCCATTTTGGCCAATCATTACAACATGAATTTCAAGCCTGATGCAGTCCCCCCTTCATTCCGCTGCTGCAGCAGAAGCTCTGATTCATAAAATAAAACAGTCACAAAACAACTTTTGTTCAGGGTCTATTGCAAAAAGTGCTGTTTTCCCCGACCAATAGCACTTGAAATACCCCGCTTATGGTATTTACGAGTTTGCAAGTCGAAAGACGGAGCTTACGAGGAGTACTTGAAGGCATCAAAAGAGGCGGGAACACGGCGTGTGGGACCCCAGACCCACATTGTCGGCGTCAACAGGCAGAAGCAAGCCAAATGACAACACCCATCAATTAATTTCCTCCCAGAGTTAGCAACAATGTCCCGGGCTAGCTGGTGGAGCAGCGAGGCGGTGACACACGGGCTGGTGGCTCTCTTCGCTATGGGGTCCTGGATCTCGGTCAACAGTTTGTGGGTTGAGCTCCCGGTGGTTGTCAGTGTCCTGCCCGAAGGTCAGTGCTCCTCAGATGACCTTTGCATGGTCTGTTTACGTTTATCCAGCTCACCGATCGCTGGCTCCTCCAGTGAGAACTTGGCGTTGTTGGTGCTATTAACGTTATCTTTCCGTTGAGATGTACAGGAAAGGATTGCTACTTTTATGCTGTTAGTTCAGCCGCTGCTGCTATAGGTAACAATAATGAATACCCAGCAAACATCGTCTTGACCGCGACATCACCAGACGATAGAATTGTGGTTTGGCATCTACCATCTAAGTCTGACGTTCTCTCCACATTCCTCCAAAGTAACGTTTAGACTGTCACTTCAAAACAAAAAATATTGACCTCATATTGCTTTGAAAACACCACATGTAGGTGTCTTTTGTGTTTTTGTTGAATAAAATGACGTTTGATTGACAATTTACCTGTTGTGTGATCAGATACTCACAGTGTGACATGCACTCCACCTGCAATGACGACTTTTATTGAACGCCCTTTTCTTTTTTTAATATGAAAACACGTTTATGTCATATAAGTGCAAGTGTCTCTTGCTATGGGCTTGTATTTATCACAAACTTCCTGAATCCTGGTATTGTCCCATTTCTCTTGCCGTAACTAAACGCAGTGTTGTGGGTTTTGGATGTGCTATGCTGTCTGCTAAAGTCACGTTGGTTATATTATCGTAAATTATATAAATATACCTGTCTCATCGCTGGTTGAAATCATGAAACAGAATTAGCGAGGCAGCTAGCCTATCAACGCAACTTCCAGTCGGGACCGTCAAAATGCTAAGTGCTCAATGTTAAGTATCTCTATATATGACCAAATCCGTAGCATTTGTAACTAATTCGGTGGCCTAATGGATAAGACACATGACTGCGAAGCGGGCGCTGCAGGATCGAATCCCGCATGAGGTGTGATCTTTTGTCTTTCAAAAATCGTTGAATCTGGACACGTTGTGGGGAAGTAGAGGAATTACGTCGCTAAGATTTCCATTCAGAATATATAATTAGACCCTGACTAGATGTAGTGGTTTGACGTGCAGCAGACGGTCGTTATACGTGAAAATGTTTGCTGGGTAATAATAATAAGTATGATACCAATATCAGAATCAGCTTTATTGGCCAAGTATGTACACTACACATACAAGGAATTGGGCTCCGATGTTGCTTTAATAATAAGTATGGTACCAATGTGTAGTTTTATGGTAGTAATTTGCATAACTAAGCAAATTAATAATTAGTTTAGTTGGGTAAATTAAATCAGAACACATTTTTGACTGTTTCACTGATGAGTGATATAGTTAATTGTTTTCCCATGTTTTAATTCACTGCTATTGCATGTAATCCAGCTATATGACGTATAAGGCCAGGTTGTATGTTTGCAATATCACAGTATTTGCAAATTATTGACATAGCATTAGCTGATGATGACTGCCTTTTCTTGTTTGTAGGGTGGAACCTGCCCGCCTACCTCTCAGTGCTTATAGCCTTCGGGAACCTGGGTCCAATAGCAGTCACCGTTACACACCACTGTGCTCCAGGGAGGTTAAACGAGCGCCTCCTCATCCACTGCATCCAGGCGTTGGCGGTGGTGGCGTCGGCGTTCCTGGCCGTCTTCTGGTCGCACACGGTCACGGTGGGCGGAGAGGAGCGCTCGCTGCCCTTCCTGCTCCTCACCTTTGTGTTGTCTCTGGTCTGCTGCACGTCCAACGTCACCTTCCTGCCGTTCATGTCTCGTTACCCCCCTCAGTATATCCGCAGCTTCTTCATCGGACAGGGCCTCAGCGCCTTGTTCCCCTGCGTCGTGGCCTTGGGCCAAGGCGTGGGGAAGGTGGAGTGTAAAACGGTGAACGGCACGGTGCAACCCGAGTACTTGAAAGAGAGCTTCCCCGCCCAGAACTTCTTCTGGTTCTTGTTCATCATGCTGTTGGTCTCGGCCCTGAGCTTCCTGGCGTTGATGCGGAGGCGGACAGAATCGCAAGCAGACACGCCGCAGCAGCAGCAGCAGGAGCCGGCCGACGCCACGGCAGCAGCGAAGGGGAACGGGGACGAGACGCACGAGATGCACCCGCTGCACAACAGCGGGCCGCCCGCGTCCGAGGAGCAGGTGCAGGTGGAGGAACAGCCGCCTGTCCAGACGTTCTGGACGCCGCGCAACATCTACCTGCTGGCGCTGCTCGCCATCTCCCAAGCCCTCAAAAACGGCGTCCTGCCATCTGTCCAGAGCTTCTCCTGTCTGCCCTACGGCACCATGACCTTTCACCTCTCCGTGGTCCTTGGCAACATAGCGAACCCCGTGGCCTGCTTTGTGGCCGGGTTCCTTCTCCTCAGGTGAGAAAATATGACGAGCGATTGAATGACAAAGGATCTTTTTTGACATCGATTGAGCTTAGTGAACCTAGGAGCACAGTTCTTACTGTACATCTGATAGTTAGGACTGTTTGTTCCTATGAAAACCTTTTGACTAAATTCTTGTGATCATCTCTGCTTTTGTCTTCCAGGTCCTCCGCTGGTCTTGGGTGCATGTCTTTGGGAGCAGGAGTGTTTGCTGTCTATCTCCTGGTGTTAGCAGCACTCAGCCCCTGTCCCCCTCTGTTGGGAAGCCACTCCGGTGAGGCTTTAGTGGTGAGTGAAGACACACATTTCTCATCAGACCATTAACACCTAGACCAGACCAGTGGATCTCAACGTGGAGTCTGGAGACCAGGTGCAGGAGGCCTTGAGGGGGTTCCAAGGCGTCCCCAGCAAATTGATGAATTGTTAGAGGTCAGCAGAATCAGAATCGGATATCATTTATTCACCATTTATGTTATGTAACATATAGGAACTTGCTTTGGCATTAAAGTGCATTAATCTTTTCACATAAAAGGGACAAGTGCAAAACAAGACAGATACAGTGGAACAGCAGCACAAAGAAAGTGCAATTACTAGTGATCAGACAGATATGGGCAGTGCAAGCTTAGATTAGAGTTCAGTCCCGAGGCAGCTCCCCTGAGGGGGGAGGGGGGAGCAGGGGGATACCTGACTGATTTACAAGACGTGCAGCTGAGGGGAAAAAGCTGAGTCTGTGGCGGTTTTTCAGAGTGGGGAAGCATGGTGAAGAGGTCGTGACCCGGGTGGGATGGGTCAGCCATGATCTTTCTGGCCCCCCTCAAGGCCCTGGTGTCGTGTAGGGACTCGAGGGAGGGGAGGGGGCAGCCGATCACCTTCTCCGCATTTCACTTTGAAGAAGTTAACACAATTAGAGAATGTAGAAGAATGGCTGTTTTGATTACCTACAATATATTAATAACAACAATAACTTTATATACTACACATTTTTCAAAACAGTTACTTGTGCTTTCCATAAAATAAAACATAGGAAGAGTAACAGTTCCAATAAAACCCGACAAGGGAAAACAAGCAACAAGTAATGAACAGAAGAGGCAAATAAGACGAAGCAATAAAACCATAAAACTAAAACAATAAGACGGAGATAAAACATCAGTAAAAGGGGTGTGGCTAAGGAATAAATTCAATAAAACTATAAGAAGGCCTTTGTATAAAAGTGAGTCTTAAGATTCGACCTAAAAGACGACACCGATTTATAGTTTTCTGGATAAAATCATACCTAATCATAAAAATATTCTCTGATTTTGGTCCGAGAGACAAAATGGGGTCCATGGCTCTAACGTGGACTAAATATGGCGTCCTTGATATGAGAAAGGTTGAGAATAACTGACAATAGACACTTCAGTTTCACCGGTGTTTCCCCCTGTACCCGCTGACTTGAACCACTTGTTTGTGCTCCGCAGGTGATCTCCTGGATCATCTTCACTGGCCTCTTCTCCTACCTGAAGGTGGCGATCGGGACGCTGCTCCACGAAGCCGGTCACGCCGCCCTGCTGTGGTGCGGCATCTCCATCCAGGCCGGCTCCCTCGTGGGCGCGCTCGCCATGTTCCCCCTGGTCAGCGTCTACCACGTGTTCGCCAGGGCTCAGGAGTGCGTGGACAACTGCAGCTAGCGGGGGGGAGCGAGACACGTCACGTCGGACTGGGTTTGGCTTGTTTTGGACACACAGCTCCCAAGAGATGGCTCTTTTCTCTGGTGAACTGGTGCCGAACAAAGTCGTCGACGTATGTCAAATAGTGAAGAAAGAAAGAAAGAAGCAAAACTATCGAAAGGTGACAGTAAAGGAGGAATATGAGAGTTATGAAAGTATGCAAGATGACGAGAGCCATGAACCAGATGCAAAAAAGAGGACGATGGACGAGGGAAAGTCCACATCAAGCGATGAAAGTGACGGCGATTCAAATAAATCCAGCGGTAAAGATGAAACGCCACATGACAAAGCAGAAGCCTTAACCTTGCTGGACATCGCTATGCTTTCTGTCCAAAAGCTGACGAGTGTGTATGGTGGGAAATCAGATGCGTCCAAGAAAGTTTCGATGGATCTTCTCAAAAACCAGTATGCTCTCACATGCAAAGAGCATCCGGCCATGATGCAGTTTGAGGAACAAATTGACTCACTTCCTGCGAGCGCGTCACTGGTTTCTCCCATAGCTTTTTTACACTACAATGCCCACTTCCTCGTCGACATGCACGACGCGATCGAGCAGCAGATCATGAGCATTGAAAGCGAGATCACGCAGGCTACTGGAGAGAAACTGGGCCGCGATAGGATTCCGAAGTTCAAGAGGTTTGTGAATTTCTCCGAAAGCGCCACTTCGCGTTACATCCACATGGTCTGTGACGTCTTAAGCCCCCGTGCGCCTGCTAAGGAAAACTACAGGAAGCATTGGGTGGCTTTCTGTGAAGAGAAGAAAAACCCCTCCAGACTTGCGGTGAATCTGTCGAACCGATTCAACAACTACTTTGAAGCTGCGGCGGGCCTGGTTCACCATCACAAAGAGATCGCCCTCTTCTTCTCCGATCTGCTGTTACTGAACAACGACGACGAACCCAATGTCATTCTGGAGAGTGTCACCGCTGATGCCGGTGACGATGTGATCCAGAACCTCGTATGTGTTCTGGCCATCGTATACTGCAAAATCCTCGGTCCTTACTGGCAGCTTCTGAAAAGCGTCGGGGAATACTCGCTCTTCAGCCGATACATACTCTGTCTCTACCAGAAGCTCCTGGAGTGGTCCAAAGATCCTTCAACGCTCCTGGAGCCCGAGTTGATGGCCAACGTATTCCTGCAGACCCCACTGCAAGAGAAAACCTTTGACAGTACATCATGCATACAGTGAGCAAAAATGGAGGACCTTGCAAGACGCAGCAGGATGTCGACAAATTGCTTTTGCGATTGGCCGAAAGACCCCGAGCTGTCAAATATGAATCGCTGCGCTGTGAGATCATGTACCAGAAAATGGTTCTTGACAACAATGACCCAATCCTGGACAGAGCGTTAAACTGCACCTCCTACACACAGGCGGCTAGTAAACTGAAAATCGCACTTCCCCGGGTTAAACCTGGGTACCGTTTTGTCATGTCACCTAAACTGACATCGCCTAGTAAGCATGCAACAACAGAGGCTCAAACTGGTCCGAGTGGAAGCAGCAGCAGCTCGTGAGAGAGCTTTGATTTGGGCTATAAAACTTTCATTTGAGGTCTAGATACGTGATAAATAAGTTGCATGTCACTATGCAGAAATCACGTCAATCTGGGACTCGGCAGTATGATTCTGTGTTCACAAGCTAAGAAAGCTTGCAGGTGTGAAAATGAAAACCCCAGATAACAAAGGAGAAGCCTTACGCCTGCTGGACATTGTTATGATTTCTGTCCAAGAGCTGACAAGTGTGTATGATTTGAAATCAGGTGCGTCCAATCAAGTTTCCATGGATCTTCTGAAAAATCAGTATGCTCTTAACATGCAAAGAGCATCCAACCATGATATCATTTGAGGTGGAAAATTAATTTGTTACTGTGCAAAACACTTCACTGGTTTCTCCTATAGCTTTTTTTTGTACACTACAATGTCCATTTAATTGTGGACATACATGATGCAATTGAGAAGAAGATTATGAACTTTGAAAGAGCTCACATGGACCACTGGAGTGATAGGAATTCCAAATTGAGGAGGTTTGGGAATGTCTCATTAAGTGCCACTTTGCATTCCATCCATCCATGTCTTAAGCCCTTATTATGGAAAGGTAGAGAAAGCATTGGATGGCTTTCTATGAAGAAAAGAAAAATACCTCAAGACTTGCAGTTGAACTTTCATTTGAGGTGTAGATACATGATGATATGACTTGCATGTCACTAGACAGATATGTCGATGTGGGACTCGGCAGTATGATTCTGTGTTCACAAGCTAAGAAAGCATGCTGTGACCTCAAGCATGCCTCACATTTAAACTACGGTACATGTATCACTCAGTTTATCGCAGATGCAGCTAACATGCGCTGTACATTTTGTTGATGCCATAGTACAAGAATAAACTCCCACACACTGTCTCCACATGCAATCAAAAGTTTAATAAGAATAACGTTTCGGTCGTGAGACCTTCATCAGATTATCTTGATGCCATAGTAAAATAAAACGCATTTGGTTTTGTGCTTATATATTTTTGATATTACATAATGCTTATTGTCACAATTGCCAAATTGTATGACACTGTATTTTCCTATTGGTTTTTATAGAAAGGTGACATTTTTGTTGCTGAAAAGTAGTTGACTGTTAATACTTTTGTTTGTTGTTTTTATAGCACATGAAACTAATTTTCATCATTCAAAGGACAGTCAATAGTGCTGACTTCAAAGGTGTATGTGAACACTAGCAAAATAAAGTTTGTTTTTGCTTTGTATTTTGTTGGTCATTTTAGTTACATCATCTAAAGCTACATGATAAACTAGGAAAGCGTAGCCTGGTGCCAAGTCATTTATTTCTAAGTTTGATTGTGATGATATGCATTTTTTAATCAACACATCTTTAGTTGTATTTTGATTTTGTTGAATGTCAGTCTTATACAGTCATGTGTGGTTGCATCAACTCTGTCAGTGAGTTCCTGCTTGTGAAAGAGTTGACTGGGGGAGGAGCTCAAGAAAAGAAGGAAACAGCAATGATTGCGAGGGGCTTATTGGGGTCACTGTGTCAAAAGTCAATACACTACTAGGATTTATTCATTTTTAATGTCAACAACAATCCACAGAAGGATCAAGACCGTCCCAGCAGCAAAATAGCTTAATTACACTACTATTAGTATTGTGTTGTATATTGTATTGTATTAGTATAGTGATTTGAAGGCCAGTCAGAGAATGTTATAGGAATCTCTTTGAACCCTCTTTCATTTTTGTTTGTTTTTCCATTTACTGTGTTGAAACCATGGATGTGTGTGAATTGTTATGCAAATAATACTTGACTAGCCTTATCTCCCCAACTACAGTATAAATAGATAAACAGTGGTTCGGTGCTGTACTAATCATTACTATCAACAATGCTATCAACAGAAACTTATCAATCAAAGGTTCGTTAGTGGTCCGTAGTCTAATCTGTTCGGGCGGGGCGGGGGCTTGGCAGGGAAACGTTTGGGAACCCTGTCTGCTTCATGGGTCTGCTTTTGACAGAGATGCTGCTGGTGTGTCGCCCGGACTGGAGGAGACAAGATAACGAACGCACCCATTTTCTCGAAATGCCCGCCCCCTTGTTTTTTCAGTGCTGAGCGGTTCTGTGCTAATGCTGCCTTCAAGTGCAAGTGCTAATAATATTTACAAGTGGAGCGCCAATGAAGGACCGAACAATGTGCTGCTACTACAACCATATTGCTACAACACGGATACCAGAGAGTTGCAAAGATGTGACTCTTTTACATGTAGTTGTTGTCACGCACAACATTTGGCCAATCATTACAACATGAATTTCAAGCCTGATGCAGTCTCCCGTCCATTCCGCTGCTGCAGCAGAAGCTCTGATTCATAAAATAAAACAGTCACAAAACAACTTTTGTTCAGGGTCTATTTACGAGTTGCACGTCGAAAGCCGGAGCTTACGAGGAGTACATGAAGGCATCAAAAGGGGCGGGAACTTTGCGTAAAGCTACACCATTCATTTGTTTTCCTTCTACTGTCTCGCCGAGACCACCCTGCGAGCTCATGATGGATTTGTAGGGCAACATCGCAGGGCGTGTGGGACCCACATTGTCGGCGTCAACAGGCGGAAACAAGCCAAACGACAACACACGTCAATTAATTTCCTCCCAGAGTTAGCAACAATGTCCTGGGCTAGCTGGTGGAGCAGCGAGGCGGTGACACACGGGCTGATGGCTCTCTTCGCTATGGGCTCCTGGATCTCGGTCAACAGTTTGTGGGTTGAGCTCCCGGTGGTTGTCAGTGTCCTGCCCGAAGGTCAGTGCTCCTCAGATGACCTTTGCATGGTCTGTTTACGGAGTTTACGTTTATCCAGCTCAACGATCGCTGGCTCCTCCAGTGGGAACTTGGCGTTGTTGGTGCTATTAACGTTATCTTTCCGTTGAGATGTACAGGAAAGGATTGCTACTTTTATGCTGTTAGTTCAGCCGCTGCTCCTATAGGTAACAATAATGAATAATAATAATAATTATGATACCAATATCAGAATCAGCTTTATTGGCCAAGTATGTACACTACACATACAAAGAATTGGGCTCCGATGTTGCTTTAATAATAAGTATGGTACCAATGTGTAGTTGTATGGTAGTAATTTGCATAACTAAGCAAATTAATAATTAGTTGGTTAAATTAAATCAGAACACATTTTTGACTGTTTCACTGATGCTTGGCTGGTGATGATTGATAGAGTTAATTGTTTTCCCATGTTTTAATTCACTGCTATTGCATGTAATCCAGCTATATGACGTATAAGGCCAAGTTGTATGTTTGCAATATCACAGTATTTGCAAATTATTGACATGGCATTTAGCTGATGATGACTGCCTTTTCTTATTTGTAGGGTGGAACCTGCCCGCCTACCTCTCAGTGCTTATAGCCTTCGGGAACCTGGGTCCAATAGCAGTCACCGTTACACACCACTGTGCTCCGGGGAGGTTAAATGAGCGCCTCCTCATCCACTGCATCCAGGCGCTGGCGGTGGTGGCGTCGGCGTTCCTGGCCGTCTTCTGGTCGCACACGGTCACGGTGGGCGGAGAGGAGCGCTCGCTGCCCTTCCTGCTCCTCACCTTTGTGTTGTCTCTGGTCTGCTGCACGTCCAACGTCACCTTCCTGCCGTTCATGTTCCGTTACCCCCCCCAGTATATCCGCACCTTCTTCATCGGACAGGGCCTCAGCGCCTTGTTCCCCTGCGTCGTGGCCTTGGGCCAAGGCGTGGGGAAGGTGGAGTGTAAAACGGTGAACGGCACGGTGCAACCCGAGTACTTGAAAGAGAGCTTCCCCGCCCAGAACTTCTTCTGGTTCTTGTTCATCATGCTGTCGGTCTCGGCCCTGAGCTTCCTGGCGTTGACGCGGAGGCGGACAGAATCGCAAGCAGACGCGCCGCCGCCGCAGCAGCAGCAGGAGCCGGCCGACGCCACGGCAGCAGCGAAGGGGAACGGGGACGAAACTCACCCGCTGCACAACGGAGGGCCGCCCGCGTCCGAGGAGCAGGTGCAGGTGGAGGAACAGCCGCCTGTCCAGACGTTCTGGACGCCGCGCAACATCTACCTGCTGGCGCTGCTCGCCATCTCCAACGCCCTCACCAACGGCGTCCTGCCATCTGTCCAGAGCTTCTCCTGTCTGCCCTACGGCACCATGACCTTTCACCTCTCCGTGGTCCTTGGCAACATAGCGAACCCCGTGGCCTGCTTTGTGGCCATGTTCCTTCTCCTCAGGTGAGAAGATATGATGAGCGATTGAATGACAAAGGATCTTTTTTGACATCGATTGACCTTAGTGAACCTAGGAGCACAGTTCTTACTGTACATCTGATAGTTAGGACTGTTTGTTCCTATGAAAACCTTTTGACTAAATTCTTGTGATCATCTCTGCTTTTGTCTTCCAGGTCCTCCGCTGGTCTTGGGTGCATGTCTTTGGGAGCAGGAGTGTTTGCTGTCTATCTCCTGGTGTTAGCAGCACTCAGCCCCTGTCCCCCTCTGTTGGGAAGCCACTCTGGTGTGGCTTTAGTGGTGAGTGAAGACACACATTTCTCATCAGACCATTAACACCTAGACCAGACCAGTGGATCTCAACGTGGAGTCTGGAGACCAGGTGCAGGAGGCCTTGAGGGGGTTCCAAGGCGTCCCCAGCAAATTGATGAATTGTTAGAGGTCAGCAGAATCAGAATCGGATATCATTTATTCACCATTTATGTTATGTAACATATAGGAACTTGCTTTGGCATTAAAGTGCATTCATCTTTTCACATAAAAGGGACAAGTGCAAAACAAGACAAATACAGTGGAACAGCAGCAGCACAAAGAAAGTGCAATTACTGGTGATCAGACTGATATGGGCAGTGCAAGCTTAGATTAGAGTTCAGTCCCGAGGCAGCTCCCCTGAGGGGGGAGGGGGAGCAGGGGGATACCTGACTGATTTACAAGACGTGCAGCTGAGGGGAGAAAGCTGAGTCTGTGGCGGTTTTTCAGAGTCACTGGCAGGCGTAGCAGCCGCCTACCGTGGGGAAGCATGGTGAAGAGGTCGTGACCCGGGTGGGATGGGTCAGCCATGATCTTTCTGGCCCTCCTCAAGGCCCTGGTGTCGTGTAGGGACTCGAGGGAGGGGAGGGGGCAGCCGATCACCTTCTCCGCATTTCACTTTGAAGAAGTTAACACAGTTAGAGAATGTAGAAGAATGGCTGTTTTGATTACCTACAATATATTAATAACAACAATAACTTTATATACTACACATTTTTCAAAACAGTTACTTGTGCTTTCCATAAAATAAAAGATAGGAAGAGTAACAGTTCCAATAAAACCCGACAAGGGAAAACAAGCAACAAGTAAGGAACAGAACAGGCAAATAAGACGAAGCAATAAAACCATAAAACTGTAAAACAACAAGACAGCGATAAAACATCAGTAAAAGGGGTGTGGCTAAGGAATAAATTCAATAAAACTATAAGAAGGCCTTTGTATAAAAGTGAGTCTTAACACATTCACTGCCAGCCGTTTTTTTTTACTGTAGGTAGGTTCTGCCAGAGGGTTTTTTTGAGGATTCTGGCTCATCTTTCAAGACCCGAGGATTCTTTTCTGCTAAGATTTTGTGAACACACAATATCTCAAAAGAACTAATAGAATGTGTGCTTTCTCTGTCTAAAAGAGTTAGTTTGTAGAGTTAGTAGTAGCAGTTGAATACAGCATGGTTTCAGCGTCTGAAAAAATATTCAGAGATAAACGGCTTTTTGTGAAATTCGATAGAACAGTCACTTTAACCATTCATTTTTGGCATCAGTAAGACGTCAGACATCTAAACAATAGTTTTGAACAGTAATTTCCTCCATAACAGCAGGAAACCCCCCTCTGCTTCCAACTCCTCCCTCCGTGGGCGTTCTTCTTGGCTGCAGCGGCCGTGTCACAAGCTCGTTGCTGCTGCTGCTGCTGCTGCTGCTGCTGCTGCTGCTGCTGCTGCTGCTGCTGTGCCTGTCTGCGCGGCCGCTCTTTGAGGAAGTCTGGATGGACTCGCTTGTTTCTTGGAGTTTTGGTTGAGAGCTTTGATGAAGCTTTTGCGATTCTGGTCATATTTATGCTGCGTGTTTCAAAGTGTGTTCCACCCGTAATCTATTATGCAAATTTGCAATCCCGCACCGCCAGCAATCAGCGCGAAAACGAAAGCGTTTTCGCCAATCCATTTTCATGAAAATGCTTGCCTTCCTCTAGTCAGGAGAGCACTGTCGCCACTTAGTGGGTCGGTGGAATGGGTTGTAAACGTTCGGTGGTTCCAATAATTATATAAGAGATGTAAAAGGGTTAGATGCACATCCCACGGTCAAAAAAAAAAAAAAAAATTTTGACGGAGTAATACGTCATTGGCAGTGAACCGTTGGATTTTTTTTGACGGAGTAATACGTCGTTGGCAGTGAACGTGTTAAGATTTGACCTAAACCGATTTATAGTTTTCTGGACAAAATCATACCTAACCATAAAAATATTCTCCGATTTTGGTCCGAGAGACAAAATGGGGTCCATGGCTCTAACGTGGACTAAATATGGCGTCCTCGATATGAGAAAGGTTGAGAATAACTGACAATAGACACTTCAGTTTCACCGGTGTTTCCCCCTGTACCCGCTGACTTGAACCACTTGTTTGTGCTCCGCAGGTGATCTCCTGGATCATCTTCACTGGCCTCTTCTCCTACCTGAAGGTGGCGATCGGGACGCTGCTCCACGAAGCCGGTCACGCCGCCCTGCTGTGGTGCGGCATCTCCATCCAGGCCGGCTCCCTCGTGGGCGCACTCGCCATGTTCCCCCTGGTCAGCGTCTACCACGTGTTCGCCAGGGCTCAGGAGTGCGTGGACAACTGCAGCTAGCGGGGGGGGGGGGGGGGGGGGGGGGGGGGGCGAGACACGTCGCGTCGGACTCTGGGTTTGGCTTGTTTTGGACACACAGCTCCCAAGAGATGGCTCTTTTCTCCGCGCGTTTTGGGGTCTTTGAGTTGAGCACACGTCTGCCTAATCGTTCTTGGGGATCAGGGCCACGGGTGAGGCATCCTCTCCCATGTCAAAGAGTCTACGGCCCTGGAGCTTGTTTGTGTAACTAAGAGCATTCCCAGATAATGGCTGCATTGAGCTGGTGGCCAAGGGGATGTAAAATGCCTAATACCACATGTGCTTTGTGCGGTGGTTTTATAATGAATCTCTATGTTGTTGAAGTTGTTTACAATAACAGAGCTGCTGTTGTTTCTTTTGCCCATTACTTCATATCACATGAAAAGTATGATTTACTCAGGGAGAGAATCAGTAACTCATTCATCCACACTGGTTGCTCCTCCTGGGCCTCACGCAGAAAAACAACATTCACATTGAGAAAGTACAGTGGCTCTGTGTCCCATCCCACTGCCATTCAGTTGAGCCTTTTCAAAGGCTGGCGGCTACCTCTTCCACTTGACTTCATTCCACATGAAGATGAAAGAGAGAGTGCAGATTTAGCAAACAGCTGACTCACATTTTGACATTGTCAGAATAAGATGGACAACAACCCAGTTCTGCTGTGGAAGTCAGTGCACAGTATTTGAAAAATACCAATGCAATGACTTGAAACATGTAATTCATAGATGTAGATGTACTTATTATTACATACAGTGACATTCGTTGATTTCATGCCAAAATTATTTGTGTATGCCTGAGAAATGTTAACTTTAAAGTTATAATCCCAAAGATTTTCATCTATTTATAAAAGGGAGCAAGTGGGCGTTGTTCTCGGTTTCAATTTTTGTCCCGGAAGTGATGTCATAGGCACAATTTTTGTGACATCATCAGTGATGTCATAAATGATCTTATTGTGACACCACTGATGTCATAGGCATTGTGACATCATCAGTGATGCTAAGTTATGACATCATCAGTGATGTCATAAGAGCAGTGAGCCTGCACTGCAGTTGAGCTGCACGTTACTGTAGGTTCCCAACAACTCTTGTGGGAAGTAGGATAACAAGCTACTTTTTCCCCCGTCTCTGCTAGCATTGCGGGTGGTTACTATGGCCCAACAAACTGACAAACTTAAAGGGATACGCCAACATTTTGGGAATTTGTCATATTGTCTATGTCAAAAACTAGAATGTACATGGTGCGCTGTACTGCGCATGCACCACGTGGCAAACGAGGAAGTCACTTCGGTTATACTCATTAGGTTTGGTTTGGTTTTCGGTGTGTGGATTTACTACAAAAATGACGTTTGGTGAGTGCACGAGTCACCCCATGGACATGTGAGTGTTTGTGTTGCTGTTGCAATGTGTATTTTGGGCGACTGACGGCTGTACCCGTCACTAGCATTGTAGTGCTAGCTAAGTAGCAACGATGGCTGTACCGCTCTGAAAATGAAACCATGTATATTCTAGTTTTGATATAAACAATATGACAAATGGCCTAAACTCCCAAAATGTTGGCGTATCCCTTTAACATAATGCAACACTGTTTAGACTGCACCTGCTCATTGCCATAGGTGTCAGCAAAGAGAAGGAAATCTTCGAGATTATTAGTTTTAAAATATGACTTTTAGATATTACAGTTTCTTCTAGATTTGGCTGTGTGTTGTTTTTCAAAATGTTTTTTTTTATTTTTACTAACATTTTTTATTTTAAACTATCTGATCATTTTTGGGAGATTTCTGATCATTCCAAATGTATAGAAAGATTATGTCATATTAAGGGAAGAACACCTTGCTTTGTTGTTGAATAAATAGTATATTAATAGTGAATAGTTTATGCACACTTATGTTGTTTTGCTAACAAGGGATTGTGATATTTCAGTTCATGAAGGAGTAACAATGTGTATAGTATCTGATATGCACTACTACCTTGTAAAGTCATTTTATTTAACATGCTGCTACAGTACATCACATTTATAAAATACACTAAATGCTTCAGAATTCTGTGAAAGAATAGTCTCAGAAAGTTGCCTTAACTTCATGGTGCAAGATACTTGTGGTGTGTGGAGATGGTGAGTACTCTGTACTGATTTTTAACAAATGGTAAATTATGTGATTAATGGCTCTTTCAACACACACAGCTGTGGCTTAGGAGACAGAGCGGGTTGTCACTAATCGAAGATCGTTTGTTCGATACCTGCCGCCTTTGTCGAAGTGTCCTTGGGCAAGATACTGAACCCCAAATTGCTCCTTGTGGTTGTGCCAGCACCCTGCATGCGTAGGGTAGCTTGTCGCTATCGGTGTATGAATGTGTGAGTGAATGAATAATTAGGCATTGTTGTGAAGCGCTTTGATTGGTCGGTTGAATAGAAAAGCACTATATAATGAGCAAGTCCATTTGCTACAGCATTCGTGACGGCGTCGGTGGCCGTTTGTAACCTTTCCCCTCAGCTTTCATTTTGTTTTGTTGATGGTTGACTTTTTTCAGATGATTATCATGCACAGTTTACGATACACACAGTTCAGTTCAGTATAACCAGGGTTATGATATCAAAATGTTAAGTGTAGCTGTGAAATGACGACTGGTAAAACAATAAAGATTTGTTGGAAAAACAAAACTTTCGGCGCATGTTTATTTAATTAAAGGATGATGCTAAGGCCTAAAGCTTGGATAACAGTCTCAAAACCCAATGCTCGTGTGTAGCTATTCTCACCTTATTCAGAAGAGACCGTCTGGCTTGAGAGACTAACGGGAAGTGTAAATACAATCAGATGTTCCGATTGTATTTACACTTCCTGTGACTCATAAACCTAGTCTGACACATAATAATGTGAGTTAAACTAGGTTTGACCAGGTGAGTCAGACTGGTTTGAGCAGGTAAAACAGATTTTTTTTTTGCAGTATAAAATTCAGCTTTATTGTTGTGGCAGTGTTTTGTAATATAATCCCCTGTCCCACATAAAAACCTGCACAGGCGACAATACTCCACTCCAATTTCTAATTCTTTCTAAAACCTCAGTGCCAACTTAATCCAAACACTGCATATTCTGTTTCTTTATTTTATTTTATTTTATTCAGAAAAAGGCAATTTCACAAAGAAACAAACTTTCCATTATTTTTTACAAATAGTCCTTTTCCAGTGATATAAACAGACAAAAAGATCAGGGGTTTTCAAAGCCTGAGACTGTGGGCCTCCCCCTCGCTCAATTCCTGGATCCTTATTGGATCATGATTATGTTATTTGATCCCATTGACACTCAACAATTTGAGCCAACATAACCTGATATTCCTGTTTGACATACTTCATACTGCACCAAATACATAAAAAGGTCTGTCTGAAAGCATTTACTTGTTCCTGGCTCTAGGAAAGTCGGGGAAACTGAAATTCCCCAAAACTATCTCTGAACTATCTCTTTAATCAAATCAAACACATTTAGGCTATTCTATGAAACCTCCTTTTAATAATAACTAATGTAAAAAAGAAAATCACTTCCCTTCACTGAGCCTCCCCTGAAACTGCTTGGAGCCCCCCTGGGGAGGCCCACCTCCCACTTTGAAAACCTCTGCATTAGATAATTATACATTGCAATATTGTCAATTTCCCTCTAGATGGCATAGTAATCAGAAAAGGAATGCTGCTGGTGTGGGATCACTGCACTGGTCAATATACAGTATTTTGAATGACCATTACACACATCCAAAATACTGACCAGCAGCTTGACCCAAAAGGAGAAGCAACAGAAAAATGCCTGAAGAAGTCTATAGACGGTTTTCACGGAATTGGGTAAAGGTAAAGTCCCACTGATTGTCACACAATTTGTGAAATTTGTTCTCCGCATTTGACCCATCCCCTGGGGGAGCGGTGAGCGGCAGCGTGCGCCGCGCTCGGGAATCATATGGTGATCCCCCCCCCAATTCCAACCCTTTGATGCTGAGTGCCAAGCAGGGAGGCAATGGGTTCCATTTTTATAGTCTTTGGTATGACTCGGCCGGGGATCGAACTCACAACCTCCCAGTCTCAGGGCGGACATTCAGACCACAAGGCCACTGAGCTGGTTGGGTTGCTATGGGAACAGTTTGAACCCTAGCTTATTTCCTGTCAGCTATTGTATTAGCAAACATTGCAACAGGAAGTAAGCTAGGGGCAATTTTGAATGTTTATGTTGTCAAATTAAAAGCGTCTATACTGTATAAAGTCCAAACATTTTGACTAGAGTGCAGATACATTTGCACATACATTTGTATTTCTTTAATTTCACTTGACTCAAGATGCAAAATGATGTCGGATGAAAACTGCTGTTCTAAGATCAATATGGGACCAGCTGAGCACATTTCAAAGTAAGTGTATGTGTCACAATAAACTAACTACTAATCATCATACTAAACACTCACTTGTTATTATGTCTTAGACTGTTTTCAATAATGAAGACTACTTCACTAGTCAATGATTGTTTATCCATCCCATTCACTAATCCATGGTTCCTTTCCATTCATCTCTCTCTCCCCTGCAGCAACGCCCTCAGGTTACATCAGCCATTCATAAATATGCACGCCCTCTTTATCCCTGTCCAATCAACGTCTCCCACGCTTTCCCTCTCTTCGGCTGTTGCCAATCACCTAAATGAAGTTCTATTTAAGACTCTTGCAAGTTGTAACTCACCCTGTTTGTTCACCCATATAGCTGCTGTTCCTGCGTTGCTGCTGCTTCGCCCCTCCTCCTCCCCTGAACACCACCAATGTCATGACTCCAGTAGAACTCCCTATGGGGGTTCTCTATCCTATAAATCACTGACGTCCTCCTCTTGTCTCAGAGGAGCGTCATCATTCCATGGAGTCATTCGCCAAATCTAAGTGTTGTTTTATCATTAAAGTTTATTGTACTTTCCTTCTAGTCTCTCATGATTGAAATACAGTAGATGTCAACATGAAATCTTTCAAATGTCATCTGACAAATTGATTACTTGCATTAACATAAATAGATTTTTGACAATGCTGATTTAAGGCCTTTACTGAAGAGTAAGTACAGTATGTATTTGCAGTTAAATTCAGGTTATTTAGTTATTTAGTTATATTTATTTATTTATTCAAAATTAATATTCTGTAATAGTAATGGCTTTGTTTTTACCCTTTAGTCAACTTCTGAAATGTGAAATGCAACTGAATGGTGAAAACACGTCCATACATTATCCCCTTAAGGAGAATTACCGAATCTTGTAGATTCTTGTACAGTATGTGTGGACTCAGGAGTTGTTTTCACTGAGAACACATGGTGATCTCTTTTGATGAACCCGAAGTCCTGCTGACAACATATTTCTTACAGGTTAAGAACATGAGCGCTCAAACAGGCGTGTGTCACATGGTTGGCTAGACGCTCTCACACCCACTGGTCCAAGGAGGGCTTAATCCCGCGGGCCGCCGGGCGGGTCACGCAGCGTTTACTGTACAGGACTTTGACTTCGCTCTCTGCAGAAACCTCCAACCCTGAAGCACACAGCATGTGAGTATCTGCAAGGATGCACACCTCCTTTATTCTCTGCAAATGAAAACACTGATTTTTAATGGTTTGAATGTTCTATATTTATTTATTTGTTTATTTATTTATTTATTATTGAAAGCTCAGTTATTATTTTCATGCAGATTGTTTCTTGGAAGTATGTTGATGCTTTAAATTGAATGCTCCCACATTATTCATAGTGATATATTCCAAGTGGCACAGGTCAGTCGATACTGAACTTTTTATAAACTTCTGACAATATCAAACTAGATTTTCTTCTTTATAATATACTTTTTCTTTTATAATTATGCTTCTATGTTACCTGAGATCAACCCTAACAGAGTGTCTTAACACTTGCTTTTCATGTTACATTCACCTTTGAAGACACTCTTCTAACGCAACGCATGCATTTCCTACTATTGTTCCCTCATTCCTTTACTGATTAAAGCCCTTCCACCGCATGCCTTTTCCATCTCAATAAACAATGTCCTGCTCAGATGTTTCCACAGGTTATGTAACCCTCGTGGACGTTACCACAGCAGTGGGTGGTCATGTTTACCTTACTGCACGCTTGCTGTTTTAAGCCAGTGGTAACCCAACCCTTTTTTGTGTTAGGTGCCCCCTGACCTGTTTTGGCATGCCAATATTATCCCCTCACTCATGCATGTCCATGATTCTCCTAAATGTGTTATATTAAACTCATATTACACTTTTAGTAGGCCTCTCTAACACATCTGATTATTAAATGAAAATACAATTCTGGCAGTTTTCAATTGGAAAAAGCATCTATTTTTTGTGTGCATGTTTTTAGCGGGGGGGGGTTCTTATCTGGAGGAAACCCCAGGGGAGCACGGGGAGAACATGCAAACTCCACACACAAGTCGTCAGTTTTGCCAAGATGGGCCTATGAAATTACTTTGAATATTGTTTTTTTTAAATCATTTTGGAAAGAAATTGTAATCACCAATCTTTCCAAGTACCACCTGCAAAGCTGCTTAAGTACCCCATAGGGGTACACGTTTACCCCTGGTTGGGAAACACTGTTTTAAGCAAGTTGAACCTGCCTTTGCTCAAATAAAACAACGGGCCAGCAGGGTGAAATTTGGCACAGGACCCATGCAATGTTTCAGATCACATGACGCTCCCTGTGCCCTGGTGGTAATGCAGAATAATCTGCACCCGCACAGTCTGCACTGTGCATTGTACAGAAATACACAGGGCACGTGGATTAGACAATTACGAGTTTTTTTTTAAGAAGAAAAGGTTGACAGGTTTAACTAGGCTCCACACTGCAGGGACACTGAGTAAACATTAACTTGAACACTAGCTTATGTACAGTAGGAATAAGTTACATGCAAGAGATGCCTGCTCACGGTGGTCAT
Organism: Poromitra crassiceps; assembly: GCF_964638095.1. Lineage (NCBI taxonomy): Eukaryota > Metazoa > Chordata > Actinopteri > Beryciformes > Melamphaidae > Poromitra > Poromitra crassiceps. The sequence continues at coordinate 46,710,491 of NC_139643.1, read as the reverse complement.
CAATCTGTGAGTTTGACATTGTCATGCTTTGTGTTGTTATTGTCATTATTTGTTTCATAGCCTTTAAGATGTTTTACTTTTTCTATTTCTGTTAACCATGTCCTTCTCTCAATTTCCCAGGTTTTATGTTATCACTATTTAATATGAGAGGGGAGTATGGGCTATGTTACTACTGTGCATGAAAGGTCGGTGTTTAATATTTAAAAAACACTTTAAACACAGATAATTACACATTTTAAAAAGATACCAGGCAGTTTGAGTTAAAGGTTGAAGTTATCTAGTAACGTCAGTGCTTTTAAGTGTTATTTTATCAGACTAAAAGTGTCACATTCTTCCTTTCATTTTGATGTGAAACTTATCAGGTATCCGTGTAATCTGGGCACCCAGAGTCTATCAGTCTGACGACGACGACTCTTGGACAGACGGCTGATATTTCTGGCTTTCCGGTGTAGAGCCGATGTCTGTGCCAAGACTTCCACTTTCGTGCGCCGCGGTCAATGTTTGCAGTCCAACTGACGCGCAAATGGAGTTGGAGTTGACCAATCGATACATTTTGTAGGTGTTCTAGGTTCCAGACGAAATGGCTGAACTCTAATAAACAGATAACCGCATATGAGACTGTAAACAATGATGGAAGCAGAATTCCTGGTGCAGACGTCCGCTCTCCACCGGAAACAGCGAGATATCGTCTGTCTGTCCCAGAGTCTTATAGTCGTCAGACTGATAGACTCTGAGTTCCCAGATTGGATAACATTTACAGACTTCCGTTATCTCATTTTAGAACCTCTGTGACTCATAAAGCCGCCTCCCACTCGACACCATGTCCCTGCTCACCCACCTGTTGGCGTGCCTGTTTGGCATGGGCTCCTGGGTGTCCATCAACGGCCTGTGGGTGGAGCTGCCCCTGATCGTGCCCCAGATCCCGGAGGGCTGGTACCTGCCCTCCTACCTCTCCGTCGTCATCCAGATGGCCAACGTGGGGCCGCTGTTCGTCACCCTGATGCACCGCTTCCGGCCGGGCGCGCTCAACGAGACGGCCGTCATCTACGCCATCATCGCCCTGGGCACGGCGGCCAGCTTCCTGCTGGCTTTCTTCTGGAGGGAGAGCGTGGAGGTGGGGGGCGTCCCGCGCAGCGTGGCCCTCCTGGTCCTCACCTTCTTCCTCTCCGCCGTGGACTGCACCTCCTCGGTCACGTTCCTGCCGTTCATGACGCGCCTCAAGCCCCAGTATCTCACCACCTACTACATCGGGGAGGGCGTGAGCGGCCTGCTGCCTGCCCTGGTGGCTCTGGTCCAGGGGGTCGGGGTGGTGCACTGTGTGAACAGCACCCAGGCGGCGAACCGCACCCTCGACAGCTCCCACGGCGGCGCCGCGACCTTTGACCTGCGGGCTCAGTACCAGCCAGCCAACTTCTCGGCGGACGCGTTTTTCTTCTTCCTGAGCGCCATGATGCTGGTGTGCCTGCTGGCTTTCCTGCTGCTGAACTACCACCCCGCTGTGGCCCGGGAGCACGTCGTCAACGCTCGTTACACCAACGGGGTGAAACCGAGGAAGTGGGCCGAGGAGAAGCCCATGATCCTGGATCCGTACCGGGTGGGCAGCGTGAAGGCCAGAAGCAGCTTCGGCACCGGCGCCTACAGCTGGACGCAGGTGCTCTACATCTTTGTCATCCTGGCCTGGGTCAGCGGCCTTTCCAACGTGGTGCTTCCCTCGGTGCAGTCCTACTCCTGCATGCCCTACGGGAACAACATCTACCACCTGTCAGCCACCATGGCTGCTGTGTCCAACCCTCTGGCCTGCTTCATCGCCCTGTTCTTCCCAATAAGGTCGGTTTGGATTGTGACCCAATGGAGAACATGAAAACATTTATTAGGGCCATTGTAGGTGACATTGTTGTGTGATTTCTGAGGAGAGAAAAAACAAACTCATGAATCTGAAGGGAAAATTTTGATTGAAATTTGCAAGCGGGGGGGATGCGGGTCTCGCAACACCTCAACATATTGGTGTCATTCTGTCAACTCAGGTCCCTCCTGCTGATGGGAACTCTCACAGTCTTGGGCAGTGGAGTCGGAGCCTACATCATGACCATGGCAGTGCTGAGTCCATGTCCACTGCTAGTCAACGACTTCTCTGGAGGCGCCCTCATTGTGAGTCCATTGCTAGGCTTCAATTACTCAAATGCTAATGTTACCTTCTTACTCAGAAGTGGAAAAATGAAAAGTTTGATTCTAAGCAAGGTGGTTATACCCTTTTGGATTTCATATCTATATTGGAAAATATTGATACCTGAAGTGAATCATTCAATATCGCTGAAACACAGAGAAGCCCATTTTTAAAGGATGATTTAGGAACTTATTTTAAAAGATTTGATTTTTGTAATGATGTGCTATAAAGAGATGGTGCCACATTTTGTCTTAGGGTTTCCTTATTCTACAAGCCCACCTTCCTGTCCCTCTGCTCCTCAGGTGTTGGCCTGGATCGTCTTTATTCTCAGTCTGTCCTACGTGAAGGTGATCATCGGACTGATCCTGCGTGATGAGGGCCACAGCGCTCTCGTGTGGTGCGGAGCCGTAGTGCAGTTAGGCTCCTTGTTGGGAGCTGTCACGATGTTTCCACTGGTCAGTGTGTACAGCTTCTTCTCATCAGGAGACCCATGCACCACACAATGTCCCTCAAAGAAGATGTGACTGGACTGGAGGATACTCAACTAGTCTCTCAGGCCAGTCTATCTCTTCCACAATCCTACTTTAGCCCGTTGAAATTTGCCCAGAGGAAGTTGTTGTCGACGTCTTCCAAAGAAAAGAAAAAAAAACGCTTCAGACTGGAGGAAGTTCGATGGAATTCGTCCAATCACTACACATGTTAACAAAACCGATGCAGGTGATTGGAGAAATTAGCAGATGTCCCGCCTTGAGCGGATGTCCTGCCTTATTTCCGTTTTGACCAACTTTATGAAGTACACACGGCTAGGCGGAGCTAGCTTGCAAATTGCGGGAGCCAACACGTCTGTTTCGAGAGACTAATACTCAACAGTGGGAATCAAGATGAGATCTATGATTATTATTTATTCGTCCTGTTCGGGGAAGTAACCAGGAAGAGCCGGTGTTGACTTATCCTGTCGTTTCGGTATGAGGATGTGTCGCACGGTTACATATTCTGCATCAAATACCACCTGAAAGAGCCCTTTACAATTGTCTGATATATATATTGATAATATAAATATATAACACGACATGTAGCTAATCTCAGATAAGTGGCAAGAATTTTTTTTTCCACAGAATTCATTGAATTCCAATTCAATTCCAATTCTGTTTCCTGTAGTTTCCTTCTTCTTCTTCAAATTCCAGTTCCTCGTTTGAGTTGGAAATGATAAATTAACTCATGACTTGACCCCAGCTCTGGCTTATAGTCTCAACGCCAGACCCATGAGAGTTCTTACGCTGTTACACTACGTTACTGCATGCTGCAGATCTCTCTCTGGGTCTGGGACACTTTCCCTCAGCCAGCTCGCTGGTTATGGGAGGGAACCGTTCACTTGGCCAGTGATATGCCAGTGGTGGATTCAGTCCTCTCCAATCAGTAACGACTTTGTGATCAGACGACACGGGAGGCGCAGCCCATTTTTCGAACCGCTCTCTCAACGGTGCTACGACCTGTCACTCATTCAATTTCAACCCGCCTTCAAAAACCAGCAGTGGCTGTGAAGTGGCACAGACTCATTTATGTAGTATGCGGAGAGACTACTGTTTATGCTGCTATTGAGAGTTCCATTCTCATACAGGATCCAAATCTATACCGTAGTTTGTTGCAGAAGCTGTTGAGATTACTATGCAATGAAGTTATGTAGTGTGACGAATGTGTTGATACTGTAGCTGTAGTTTAAACCTCTGGAGGATTAAGGGTTCGGGTTAGAGTTAACCCTAAGGCATGTTCTTACAGAGGAGAATAAATCTACAGGAGTTTAGATCACACACAATTATGTGGCTGTATTATAGATATGTACATATAGTATTTCCCAAAGTTGGTTACTTCTTGGGTACAATCTGTAAAATTGACTGAAAAGCATTTTGTGTTTATCTGTTTACATGTGCCTGGTGCGGCCTGCCGTGTGTACATTGTTAGAATGACAAGATGAAAAATATTCATTAAAGTCAAATGAAAATGAAATATTTAATGTAGTAATTCAGCAATCGTATTTCAGTGATGAATAATGTTGTAATAAAGAATAATAGAGACAAGTTTGCCGTCCGTTGATTAGTGTTCACTTTAATGAATACATGCATGGAGAGAAGTACACTATAGCAAAGGAACTTATGCAGGTCTCTGACTCGAGTCAAGCTAGGATCTCATCAGGTTGATAAAGGTCAAGCAGTGCTCCTCCTAGGATCTCATGATGTTGGTTGTAAGAATGAGTGGGGGTCTGAGGAACAATAGCTCTGTCTATCTATAGGATGAGGTCGTAGCACATGACAGGCATATGATAGAGCATATGATGTTGATCAATACATTGTAATAGCATAGATTTTCCTCATCATTCAGTGATCATATTTCTATTTATTTACATGTGTATATATATAATATCAAATTAAGCTACAATGTAATCAACAAAGGAATATAGCAAAAGGATTATAATGTATCTATTTTCTTTTTATGTTGACTGCCACAGAGGGGAAATCATCGCCTATACTGTAACATGAACATCCATGCATCCATAAGCATTGATGATCACAGTCATGTCAGAATACAGGTTGTATTGTTTAAATAAAGAAAATAAAAAATCAAGAGAGACATTCCACTGCACACAAGTGTCTAAGTCAATACAGATATTCTAACTGATAATCTTTCATGTACAGGATGTGGCCTAGCCTACTTGATGTTACACTGGTAATATTTTTGGGCGGTGTCTGGTGTTGTGTCTACAGTGCAGCGCAAAAGCATTATTGTTTTCAGTAAACATGCAAAAAAGAGTGCAAAAGGAATATACTAAAATAATTATGGACTCTGTCCTATATGCAAAGCCAGTAATGCGATACTTGCATGCAAATTATGATTGAAATTTCGAGGTCCTGATCGAGGCAGATGGGAGTTTTACAATATTTTTAGTTAGACAAACATTTCTCAGAGGCGGAGCTGCCCTTGTGGCAAAATAATCTCATTGAGTTAAACCTCGATGGGCAGAGCCAGAGAACCACCGTTTTTCTAACACAAGGTAGCTAACAAACTTGAATGGCAAAGAAGGAACTGAGGTCAAAATATGAATAAAAAAGTAGAAATGTAGCCCCTACCCCCCATTCACTTAAACCCATGTCATTCATAATCTTAAAGGGCAGCAGGCTAGTTAGCTAGTTTACCTATATGGAAAGATAGTCTTGCTAATTTGAACTTGGAAGCTAGTCTAACTAGCTAGATCAGTCATTTTCAGTCAGCAGCAGAGTGCTAGGTGGTCCGGGCATCTAGTAAGTAAGGAAGCCTCCTGGTTGCCTCCACCAAGGATTTCCAGGCAAGTCGAACTGTGAGGAGGGTGTAGACCAAGGACCAAGTGTAGGGATTACTTCTCCACACTGGCCTGAGAATGCCTTGATCCCCCAGTCAGAGCGGGCTAAAGTGACCAAGGAAAGGAAAGTTTGGGGTCCCCTTGCTGGAACTGCTACCTCCGCGACCCATTTGAAGATGGATGGGTGGAGCAGAATAGGCTTCATGTTAGCGTCCACCTCTCTCATCTTTTTCACTGAGCTTCAGTCTGTTAGCAGAAAACTGGCTCCGCACATTGAGGTTTTAACTGGGTCCAACCAACAATTGTTGGTAGTGCAGTGCCCGTTCGCCCCCGCTGCTGCTTAGAGCACTGTTCACCCCGCTGCTAAGTTTATGAATTGAATGTGTCGCGTCTCCAGATTTCACCAAATCGGACACTGCGCTTCCTCGGGTCCCCAGCAATACACGCACCAAGTCTGAATGCGATCGGACAAATGGTTTTCGAGATATGCAAAGGACAGAGATTCCAGTGCAGTGCCAGTTCAAAGCGTGCCTGTCTGGAACGGGCCGATTGCCTAAGTTGCGGCTTTCTTGAGAACCGCTCTCGCCTGTTCAATGCATGTCGGGAACGGGCGATTGCGGCTTGTTTTCTCGAGAACCGCTCATCCCCCAAAAAAACACGTCACAATCACAGCTCCGCTGCACGTAGTCTCTTAAAACAGACGAGTTGGCTTCGGAAATTTTCTAATGCTTCCATCGCCGGATGTAGATGAGACAGTTTGTTTTAAGAGACTACGCTGCACTAAGACACGGAGCTTAGCAGCTCGCTTTTCACTTGTTTAGTCAAAGTTGATTACATATTGTCCAAATTGCACCGAATCTGAAACTGCTCTTCCTCGGGTCCCCAGCAACACTTGTAAACCCTATAGCTTTTGTTGTTGGTTTTCTCAAGTTTTTTCAGTTTTTCTCCGATTTCCCCCCCAATTGTACTTTGCCAATTCACCCTGCTGTCCCGGTCGTTGCTTGCTCCACCCCCTCTGCCGATCTGGGGAGAGTTGTAGACTAGCACCATGCTTCCTCGGATACAGCCACTCCTTTTCACCTGACAGCGGGGGGTTCAGTGGGAGGATGTGGCGCGTGGAAGGCGCTCCGCCCGACCAGAGGAGGCACTAGTGCAGCGACCAGGACTCATACCCCACCACCGGCTTCCCACCCGCAGACACGGCCAATTGTGTCTGTAAGGGCGTCTGACCACGCCGGAGGTACCGCTGTCGGGAATTGAACCCGGGCCCCTGCGGTGGTAGGTGAGTGCTTTTACCTCGACACTACCCAGATGCCCCCTTGCTGCTGCTGCTGTTGTTGTTGTTGTTGTTGTTGTTGTTGTTGTTGTTGTTGTTGTTGTTGTTGTTGTTGTTGTTCTGCTCTCTGAGTGCCTACTTATTACTATGAGCAGTAGTAGCCAGTAGAGAGATTATTTTGAACAGCAAAACAACTTTCCTTGGGTGGAGAGGTAAAGCATTGAATGGGCAACACTTGCAGCCGACACCAAGAATATAATTACAGCGACAGCTCCTTGTTCATACAAGGTACCATCCCTATACAGCTTCCTATATACGATAAGATATAAAGAGGCTGGAATGTAACAACACATTGCATTGACTGAAATGGCGGCGACAATTTTGAAGGCCCGCTTTTTGGCGGGGTGCAGCCCGTCCCTGCCCGGGCCGGACCGCCTGAGCGCGATCAGAATAGTGGAGTTGCACCATATCATGACTACAATCAGGACTATCATTAAAGCAGATGGGACATCCTCCACAGCGTCGGACACGCCCTTAGAACCTAGAACTTTGAGCAAGGCGAGCAGAACGGCACCAAGCCACATGACCGCAGCGCACACCTCTCTGCACCGGTACTGCCTCAGCAGGGGGTACGCTAGTGGGTGGATCACCGCGACGTAACGCTCCAGGCAGATGAAAGACAAATTCAGGGGGCTTCCTATCTGTAGGTACACAAACAGAAACTTCAAGACGTCGACGTGGTATTTTGGCAGCAAAAATAGGGCGAGCAAATGACAGATTGACACCAGGTACTGGACGTTGTGAAAGAGGGCTAAATTGAAATTCAGGATGTCTATCGTCTTCTTGGACGTGATGGCGATCCACATCAGTTTGAGGGTCACCGGTTGTCCGATAAGAAAGGTCAGGATCTCGATCGATGAGACACTAACTAGAAAGGTGAGATTTAAAGTGCCGTTGGTGGTCTGGTTGAGAGTTATATTCTCCATCTTCCAAGGTTGTGGTTGAAGGCTGAAAAGAAAGCATAGAGATGCCACTGCTGGAGATTTAAAACTTTTTTATCAGATGATCTGTCACCATGGTTACTAATTTAGTTGTCTTTAATATCTTAGTGATATCTTTTAGCACCATATGCTGTAGATTAGATTTTTCTCTCTCTCTTTACATGCAGAACATTAATGCTATTTACTAATGGTAATTTGCTAATGTTAACTGTATATTAGACATTGTAGGCTACACTGCAAAAAATGACAAGTGATTTTAACTATATATATATATATATATATATATATATATATATATATATATATATATATATATATATATATATATATATATATATACATACAGTATTCATGCATACACACACACACACACACACACACACACACACACACACACACACACACACACACACACACACACACACACACACACACACACAGTAGACACATAGTCAAACTATCTCACTTCATGACAGATAATACAATGAGAAGATAATATAAGAGAGGGCTACGACGCTCTGGATCAAAGTTGATAAATTTAAAAAAGAAGGTGCTCTTTGGAACTCAAAAGGGGAAAGTCCATAAGAAAATAGAAAAAAAGTCCAAGGCAACTCTTCTTATGAATAAAAAGCCTTTATTCTATCTGAGTTGAGTTCAAACACTCCAACATGTTTCGGCCTAAGCCTTCATCAGGGACAATCTGAATGAGCTAGATAATACAATACATTCAATACATTTCACTTGATACGACTAATATGACTTCTTTCAAGAAATCATCATAAAACAAAAAAGGTTTCACTCTAAGTAAATGTCCTGAAACGAGTTACTCCCCCCTCCCCCACCAGAAAAAAGGTCAAATTTCTTGAAAATGGTATAACTAATCTTAAAATAAGATGATTAAAGATACAATATAAAAAAATATATAATAATACAAAGAAGTTTGTCAGGTTTTGCAATGAATCACAGTAAATCAAATCCTGTTTAATTGTCTGGTTCTATTGTTATATTGAACTGTAGACATTGCAGTATCCCAGTTAATAAAACATTTTCTTTTGCTTTCTCTTCTGACCAGTCGTGAATGATAGAGATTCCAATTTAATTGCAAAATTAAATCACTACGAAATTGAGCAAAAATAAGGTATAAAAGTGGATGTTTACCAGGTTTGTGTAGCTGCTGCTCGAAGGTTCCGCAAGAAGCTCTCCTCCTGTCACTAAAATCTTGTGCTGAATTTATTGATAGGATGACACCTGATTTGCCTAGTGGACACATGCTGTGAGAGTGACAGGTGCAGTAGACGGCCAGGCAAAACCACTAAACCAGATGTCTGGGTTATTTTCATATGATGGTAGTCTCTACTTTAGTTTTGTAATTGTGCCTAAAGGAAAAGTTTATTTAGCTTATTTGCACAAAAAATACATTAGGAGAATGAATAAAGAAGGAAATGAGAAAGAAATGTAGACACGACATCTGATGTGCAGGTGAGGTAAAAAGCTCACAACCTTTTCAAAACCTCACTGAGGTTATACAAATGATGTAACCTAAGTGACAGCCACTGAAAGCTTTTTAAGCAGCTACAATAATAAAAATGCAAAAACTAGTTACATAATAGTGTCTGTCTGTCTGTCTGTCTGTCTGTCTGTCTGTCTGTCTGTCTGTCTGTCTGTCTGTCTATTTTTAATCAATCAATCAATCTATATCAGTGGTGCCCAATTTGGGGCCCGCGCTCTTTTTTTTTCAAAGAAATTGAAATTTTTTTGCCCGCCACGGATTTGGGGGTAAAAAAAAAAAAAAAAAAAAAAAAAATTGCCCGATTTTTTTTTTGCAGTTGCCCGACGTGCCCGATTATCCAGTCCGTGCCTGAATGGAGATGTCGGGACTCTTCTATCTACGATTAACGTTAATTTTGTGCAGCTGGTATTCTCTCTCCCCGACTCTATCACACGGGTGTGAGGCATTGCTATCTGAGGATTGATTGCTCCTGATTGGTTGGCTGAATCACCTGGTTGGGGGGTGAGCTCTGATATTTGATCCCTCCCCAGTCACTGGCTTTACACCAGCTCAGCAAGAGTATTTTTTTTCCCTAAGTAAATTCAACAGCGGTTTGTCTCATTTGCAGACAGAGTGGCTGTTTTGAAAGAGTACAATATACGTCGCCACTACGAAACTGATTTTCAAAGTACCTTGAGGATTTCTCAAGTTGTGAATTCAGTCAAATTTCTCTCTTGATTACAAAGGTGGAAAATACAACTGTTTTTAACTGGGTGTTTACTGATTAAATGTTTAAGCTCCCCACAAATGCAGATGTTTTTTTAAATATATATACCAATTGCAAATTATTACAATTACCAAACGGATAAAAAGTAGATTATTATATTGAAATGTTATTTTAGATTTAGAATGTTAATTTTCTATAAAACACAATACATTTTAATGTAATTCCACAACGTTTATTTTTGGCCCTCGGCCCTCCACCCAGATTGAGTTTTGGCCCTTCATGGGAAATAATTTGGGCACCCCTGATCTATATGTATGTATGTATGTATGTATGTATGTATGTATGTATGTATGTATGTATGTATGTATGTATGTATGTATGTATGTATGTATGTATGTATGTACATGGATGAGTATATGACTACTGAACTAATAGTTTGGTCCATGTGTAAAGTAGAGCAGACCTGACACAGACCACATGGTGCCAGTGTTCACTGCAATACAAACTGCATCTACCCATTGGAACTGAACTGCAATGGAGACTGTGTTGAACCTTAAATGGTCAATATAATATAGCTATTCAAGGCTAAACAGAGTATAATATATTGCTGGTTGTTCCGCACTGGAATAATATATCATGAAGCATTATGAGGTGAAAGATTTGAGCTATGACCTAAACAACTATGGTTCCTAAAAAAGTGTTTTATCACAAATTAGAGCAAAAATTGGTTCTCTGGTCCTCTTGCTTTTGGAGTTGCTCGTGTTCAGAAGTGTTGATTGAATTGTACGCGCATGCTTTTTAAGGATGTGCTGTCACTTCATTGGTTGGGTCCATTGGTTAGTCTGGTGTACAAGATGCAATCAGTGCTACTAGTAACTCAGTTTGGATACAATTTTGATTTCAAGGCCAAGAATATATGGACGTTTTAATGTTATATTTGTGGTGTGAACACAGCCATTCTATTTACTTATAACAAATGTAATATTTTTTATAGTTATAGTATATCTTTAGGCTATAGTTGCCGTTCTAAGTGTGAATGGGCCTTTACTCTTGGGTTTGATTCATCACCTCCTGCGGGGGGCAGAACTGATCATACCAGACACCAAATAGGCTGAATCGAATGAGGTCTCAATGAAGTTAGAGGGGATGAGACATCGCAGCCCCACTTTGTCATTTGTAGTAGCCTACCTGATGATTTAGGCAGACAAGGATATACCGTAGTGTCTTTTATCACTGAGCCTGGGTGAACCCAGCCTTCAATGTGACGTCACAGACTATGCCTGTAACATAGGTTTCGTGACTGATAGGACATAGAGGTCACGTGGAGGCTGAGTTTACCCAGGCTATCTATCGCTAGTATTGTAATAGTTCTGTGTTTTTACAATAGTTATAGTACAATAGTTTTGTGTCTTTTAGACACAAAATGGGTGAATTGGGTGGGAAGTCAAATAGGCCACCATGGCTGCTGTGTCCAACCCTCTGGCCTGCTTCATCGCCCTGTTCTTCCCAATAAGGTCGGTTTGGATTACGGCCCAATGACATTTGTGTGTGATTTCTGAAGAGAGAACAAACAAACTCATAAATCTGAAGGGAAAAAAACATTGAAATTTGGGGGGGGGTGCGGGTCTCACAAAGTTTTTCGCAGAAATCAAAAGAAAACTTCACCTACAACGGCCCTCCTGACATTAAATTGAAAAATCTGCAAGAAGACAGCCAACACCTCAACATATTGGTGTCATTCTGTCAACTCAGGTCCCTCCTGCTGATGGGAGCTCTCACAGTCTTGGGCAGTGGAGTCAGAGCCTACATTATGACCATGGCAGTGCTGAGTCCATGTCCACTGCTAGTCAACGACTTCTCTGGAGGTGTCCTCATTGTGAGTCATTTGCAGGCTTTGTAGGCTTCATTTACTCAAATGCTAACTTCACTCAGAAGTGGAAAAATGAAGTTTGATTCTAATCAAGGTGGTTATACCCTATTGGATTTCATATCTATATTGGAAAATATTGATACCTGAAGTTAATCATTCAATATCGCTGAAACACAGAGAAGCCCGTTTTTAAAGGATGATTTAGGAACTTATTTTAAAAGACTTAATTTTTGTAATGATGTGCTATAAAGAGATGGTGCCACATTTTGTCTTAGGTTGTCCTTATTCTACAAGCTCACCTTCCTGTCCCTCTGCTCCTCAGGTGTTGGCCTGGATCGTCTTTATTCTCAGTCTGTCCTACGTGAAGGTGATCATCGGACTGATCCTGCGTGATGAGGGCCACAGCGCTCTCGTGTGGTGCGGAGCCGTAGTGCAGTTAGGCTCCTTGTTGGGAGCTGTCACGATGTTTCCACTGGTCAGTGTGTACAGCTTCTTCTCATCAGGAGACCCATGCACCACACCAGGCACGTGCACACATAGACATGAAAGGGGGCTTGAGCCCCTGCCTTTTTTTCAGTCTGTAAAAAGTGCCTTTTTTTTTTCTTTTTTTTTTATAATACATTTTTAATTTTCATTCCAACAACACATGAACAAAACAAACAGCTCAGACACATGAAAAAATAAAATAAAAAGTGCCCTTTCCTGACCATGAATGCATTTCTAATGGTGCTTTGTATGGAAATTGCCCTTTCCATGCCATCACTGAAGGCAGCATTCAAAGAGAAATGCCTTTTCCGAGCTCTCTTGGCCTTGAATGCACCATTTGTAATAGGCCTCTGCATGGAGCAGTGTTTTTCTAAACCGCCCCTGAAGGCACCAACCCAAAATGCACGTGGCCCGTCCCCACCCACTCCAGCAGTGCGCACTCCACTCAGCCAGAGCAACCATGCAGACGGACAGCAGCAGCACAGGCGCACACAGTCTGACAGATATATCAGTCAGTCAACGTGAATCAGGTATGTATGTTTGTCAAAGTCTCATCCTAAAATGAGATATTCCTCTAAATCTGGTTAAAATCTGAATATTTAAAATGAGTTATACCCCTAAATTGGCCTTCAAATTGCCTCAAATTTCCGTAGTAGTAGTAGTACTGTAGTGCCCTTTTATGAATTTGAGTCCCTGCCCCTCTAATGTTCTCTGCACGTCCCTGTACCACACAATGTCCCTCAAAGAAGATGTGACTGGACTGGAGGATACTCAACTAGTCTCTCAGGCCAGTCTATCTCTTCCACAATCTTTGAATACTCCAGAGACAGTCTGTACTTTAGCCCGTTGAAATTTGCCCAGAGGAAGTTGTCATCTTCCAAAGAAAAGAAAAAAATGCTTCAGACTGGAGGAAGTTCGATGGTATTCGTCCAATCACTACACATGTTAACAAAACCGATGCAGGTGATTGGAGAAATTAGCAGATGTCCCGCCTTGAGCGGATGTCCTGCCTTATTTCCGTCTTGACCAACTTTATGAAGTACACACGGCTAGGCGGAGCTAGCTTGCAAATTGCGGGAGCCAACACGTCTGTTTCGAGAGACTAATACTCAACAGTGGGAATCAAGATGAGATCTATGATTATTATTTATTCGCCCTGCTCGGGGAAGTAACCAGGAAGAGCCGGTGTTGACTTATCCTGTCGTTTCGGTATGAGGATGTGTCGCACGGTTACATATTCTGCATCAAATACCACCTGAAAGAGCCCTTTACAATTGTCTGATATATATATTGATAATATAAATATATAACACGACATGTAGCTAATCTCAGATAAGTGGCAAGAAAAAAAAATCACAGAATTCATTGAATTCCAATTCTGTTTCCTGTAGTTTTCTTCTTCTTCTTCAAATTCCAGTTCCTCGTTTGAGTTGGAAATGATCAATTAACTCATGACATGACCCCAGCTCTGGCTTATAGTCTCAACGCCAGACCCATGAGAGTTCTTACGCTGTTACACTACGTTACTGCATGCTGCAGAGCTCTCTCTGGGTCTGGGACACTTTCCCTCAGCCGGCTGGTTATGGGAGGGAACCGTTCACTTGGCCAGTGATATGCCAGTGATGGATTCAGTCCTCTCCAATCAGTAACGACTTTGTGATCAGACGACACGGGAGGCGCAGCCCATTTTTCGAACCGCTCTCTCATCGGTGCTATGACCTGTCACTCACTCAATTTCAACCCGCCTTCAAAAACCAGCAGTGGCTGTGAAGTGGCACAGACTCATTTATGTAGTATGCGGAGAGACTACTGTTTATGCTGCTATTGAGAGTTCCATTCTCATACAGGATCCAAATCTATACCGTAGTTTGTTGCAGAAGCTGTTGAGATTACTATGCAATGAAGTTATGTAGTGTGACGAATGTGTTGATACTGTAGCATAGTTTAAACTAGGGTGACCATACGTCCTCTTTTGCCCGGACATGTCCTCTTTTCACGTCCTGTCCGGGGTGTCCGGGGGGGGGTTTATTAATTATTGAAAATGTCCGGGTTTTCACAGGACCATTAGGCATAACGGTGCCTGGCGCTTTAAATAGTACTCTGTTGTGTGTGACGGAAAACGGAGGATTTGCATTTCATACTGTGAAACACCACAACAGCTACAGGTCCATGGATTGCACTCTAGTGCCTTGAAGTAATATTGATAGTATTATATTAATATTGAAGTAGCCTAATTTTTGGTTTGTTACGGTTTTATTATTTACATTATTACATTGACAATATTGTAAGAGATATTTTGTTAAAATATTTTCTAATACAGAGGTATTATTTATAACATTATTTCATATTTTTGTATTTATTTTTCCAGTAAGACTTGAAAAGAGTATTTTTTTGTATTATAGGCTATATAATAAAGTATCTCGAGGCGGAGCCGAGTGTCCTCTTTTTGGAAATCAAAATATGGTCACCCTATTTAAACCTCTGGAGGATGTTCGGGTTAGAGTTAACCCTAAGGCATGTTGGTCTTACAGAGGAGAATAAATCTACAGGAGTTTAGATCACACACAATTATGTGGCTGTATTATAGATATGTACATATAGTATTTCCCAAAGTTGGTTACTTCTTGGGTACAATCTGTAAAATTGACTGAAAAGCATTGTGTGTTTATCTGTTTACATGTGCCTGGTGCGGCCTGCCGTGTGTACATTGTTAGAATGACAAGATGAAAAATATTCATTAAAGTCAAATGAAAATGAAATATTTAATGTAGTAATTCAGCAATCGTATTTCAGTGATGAATAATGTTGTAATAAAGAATAATAGAGACAAGTTTGCCGTCCGTTGATTAGTGTTCACTTTAATGAATACATGCATGGAGAGAAGTACACTATAGCAAAGGAACTTATGCAGGTTTCTGACTCGAGTCAAGCTAGGATCTCATCAGGTTGTCAAGGTCAAGCAGTGCTCCTCCTAGGATCTCATGATGTTGGTTGTAAGAATGAGTGGGGGTCTGAGGAACAATAGCTCTGTCTATCTATAGGATGAGGTCGTAGCACATGACAGGCATATGATAGAGCATATGATGTTGATCAATACATTGTAATAGCATAGATTTTCCTCATCATTCAGTGATCATATTTCTATTTATTTACATGTGTATATATATAATATCAAATTAAGCTACAATGTAATCAACAAAGGAATATAGCAAAAGGATTATAATGTATCTATTTTCTTTTTATGTTGACTGCCACAGAGGGGAAATCATAGCCTATATTGTTAGCCTGGGTAAACCCATCCCCCACGTGACCTGCTCTCAGACCTGTTCTCAGTCACTATGACTATAGTGACTGGGAACTGAGAGAGCAGGTCACGTGGTGGCTGGGTTTACCTAGGCTACTATACTGTAACATGAACATCCATGCATCCATAAGCATTGATGATCACAGTCATGTCAGAATACAGGTTGTATTGTTTAAATAAAGAAAATAAAAAATCAAGAGAGACATTCCACTGCACACAAGTGTCTAAGTCAATACAGATATTCTAACTGATAATCTTTCATGTACAGGATGTGGCCTAGCCTACTTGATGTTACACTGGTAATATTTTTGGGCGGTGTCTGGTGTTGTCTCTACAGTGCAGCACAAAAGCATTATTGTTTTCAGTAAACATGCAAAAAAGAGTGCAAAAGGAATATACTAAAATAATTATGGACTCTGTCCTATATGCAAAGCCAGTAATGCCAGTAAAGCCATGCAAATTATGATTTAAATTTCGAGGTCCTGAGGCAGATGGGAGTTTTACAATATTTTTAGTTAGACAAACATTTCTCAGAGGCGGAGCTGCCCTTGTGGCAAAATAATCTCATTGAGTTAAACCTCGATGGGCGGAGCCAGAGAACCACCGTTTTTCCAACACAAGGTAGCTAACAAACTTGAATGGCAAAGAAGGAACTGAGGTCAAAATATGAATAAAAAAGTAGAAATGTAGCCCCCACCCCCCATTCACTTAATGGCATTCATGATCTTAAAGGGCAGCAGGCTAGCTAGTTTACCTAAATATGGAAAGATAGTCTTGCTAATTTGAACTTGGAAGCTAGTCTAACTAGCTAGATCAGTCATTTTCAGTCAGCAGCAGAGTGCTAGGTGGTCCGGGCATCTAGTAAGTATAGGAAGCCTCCTGGTTGCCTCCACCAAGGATTTCCAGGCAAGTCGAACTGTGAGGAGGCCACGGTGTAGACCAAGGACCAAGTGTAGGGATTACTTCTCCACACTGGCCTGAGAATGCCTTGATCCCCCAGTCAGAGCGGGCTAAAGTGACCAAGGAAAGGAAAGTTTGGGGTCCTCTTGCTGGAACTGCTACCTCCGCGACCCGTTTGAAGATGGATGGGTGGAGCAGAATAGGCTTCATGTTAGCGTCCACCTCTCTCATCTTTTTCACTGAGCTTCAGTCTGTTAGCAGAAAACTGGCTCCGCACATTGAGGTTTTAACTGGGTCCAACCAACAATTGTTGGTAGTGCAGTGCCCGTTCGGCCCCGCTGCTGCTTAGAGCACTGTTCACCCCGCTGCTAAGTTTATGAATTGAACGTGTTGCGTCTCCAGATTTCACCAAATCGGACCAAATCGGACACTGCGCTTCGTCGGGTCCCCAGCAATACACGCACCAAGTCTGAACGCAATCGGACAAATGGTTTTCGAGATATGCAAAGGACAGAGATTCCAGTGCAGTGCCAGTTCAAAGCGTACCTGTCTGGAACAGGCCGATTGCCTAAGTTGCGGCTTTCTTGAGAACCGCTCTCGCCTGTTCAATGCATGTCGGGAACGGGCGATTGCGGCTTGTTTTCTCGAGAACCGCTCATCCCCAAAAAAAACACGTCACAATCACAGCTCCACTGCACATAGTCTCTTAAAACAGACGAGTTGGCTTCCGCAATTTTCAAATGCTTCCATCGCCGGATGTAGATGAGACAGTTTGTTTTAAGAGACTACGCTGCACTCAGACACGGAGCTTAGCAGCTCGCTTTTCACTTGTTTAGTCAAAGTTGATTACATATTGTCCAAATTGCACCGAATCTGAAACTGCTCTTCCTCGGGTCCCCAGCAACACTTGTAAACCCTATAGCTTTTGTTGTTGGTTTTCTCAAGTTTTTTCAGTTTTTCTCCGATTTCCCCCCCAATTGTACTTGGCCAATCTTTCACCCTGCTGTCCCGGTCGTTGCTTGCTGCACCCCCTCTGCCGATCTGGGGAGAGTTGTAGACTAGCACATGCTTCCTCGGATACAGCCACTCCTTTTCACCTGACGGCGAAAAGATTCACCGGGAGGATCTGACGCGTGGGAGGCGCCCCGCCCGACCAGAGGAGGCACTAGTGCAGCGACCAGTAGCATGTACTACGAAGCTAGTTTAATGCCTTATCCGAGTAAGTTTGAGTTTAAACCTGGTTTAGCCGTACTACAAAGCAAGTTAACTTTCAATCACCATGGCAACTGACGCTGCAAAGCTAACCTGGTCGCGACCAGGTTAGCTTCAGAGGATAAGATCAAAATCCATGACAGACTCATATAATCGGCTCTCTGGAGTCACTCACCATTCATATAAGATCGCCATATGAAAAATAGATTGCAGTCAACTGAGAATATGACAAGAAAAACATTTGTGGCTCTGTAGGCTACATAATTAAATTAAGCCTACTTACCACTTTATGTCTTAACAGCTCAACGATGCGTGGGGAAATATGATCACTATTAATCACGCAGCGCATATCATACACGGAGCCTCAAATGGAGTGAGGGTGATATTCTCCTACATGCCAGAAAAGCCTATAGCCTACATATAATATAGATATGGGATAAATATGGGATAGCCCCAATAGGCTACTAAATATGCAAGCAATTCTTGCATGTATCAGCTGGAACTGTGTCCTGTAGGCTGTATGCCAATATATGAGCAAAAATAGGCTAGTTTTTATCAATGAAAACTATGCCCGCATCGTCTCAATTCAGTTCAGCAGTTTTCTCTTTTATATTAGGCATCAGCATTATCATTATTTTATATATTAATTATTCGATCAGTGCAACTACACACATAATGAGTGATAGAGATCATTATTCATTGAGCCTGCGTTTCTAAATCTATGGTCTAAATAGGTTTACAGATTGTGGAAATTTATAGGCTGAGATTACACATTTAGGGGACAGAAATCGCTGATCAAAGTAAATCAAATGACTGATGTGAATACAAGCGGCAGCTTTAGCAGTCCTTCAGCAGAATATATCCAACGCGGATTTTCATTCTGACATAGGTTACATTAAATATCCGCTAAAACTCTGATCACGCACTGCGCTTTCATTGAATGAGGAAATGGGTGTAGAAATGGGTGTGGGCGTGGATCAACTCAGCTGTTCATAATGTGATTGGCTAGCGCACCTCTTTCGCGTGGACGCGCGCCTGTGCACGAGCGAAAAACGTGCGCGTGCACAGGCAGATCCCAGATAAAGTAGAAAGTCAGGTTGCAAGCACACTCAAAAATATTTAAAAACTCACTGGGTGCAAGGCAAGCACGAATTATGAACAAGAGAAAAGCCAGCACTCCAAATGTCTTTTTGTTGATTTATTCCCTCAGTACACCTGGGCAGCAGCAACGAACGTTTCAGTCAGAGACCTTCTTCAGCGTTGTGCTGTGTCAGGCAAAAAAGACGGCTAAATACAGTCATGCCGGAAGTACAATCAATTAGGAAAATAAAATGAAACATTTTGTAATGTGCCTTGTCCCGAGTAGAGGCAAGGAACTATTTAGTAACACATTGAGAATAATACATTTAGAATAATACATAGAAAAGTTAAAAATACAAGTGTTGTATAAAGACCTCCCAAACGGAAGTGCTTCACAATAAGGCTCTGTATATAATGAGCATGATCGTACCAGAACTTACAACGGGGGCTCTAGTGACAAGCTACTGTAGGAGGTTGGCTAGCCACACATGGAGCAAACAGGCACAGGGGTCCCAATGTTCTCAGCACAATCGCAACCACATTGAGAATAATACACCAATAGAAAACAAGAAAAAATATTAAAGAAAACAGCTAAGAAGTAGCTCCTCGTTTAGGCCTTTACAGAACATCCTAAAGGCCTAAACGAGGAGCTACTTCTTAGCTGTTTTCTTTAATATTTTTTCTTGTTTTCTATTGGTGTATTCTCAAGTATGTGGTTGCGATTGTGCTGAGAACATTGGGACCCCTGTGCCTGTTTGCTCCATGTATGTCTCCTACAGTAGCTTGTCACTAGAGCCCCCGTTATAAGTTCTGGTACGATCATGCTCATTATATACAGAGCCTTATTGTGAAGCACTTCCGTTTGGGAGGTCTTTATACAACACTTGTATTTTTAACTTTTCTATGTATTATTCTAAATGTATTATTCTCAATGTGTTACTAAATAGTTCCTTGCCTCTACTCGGGACAAGGCACATTACAAAATGTTTCATTTTATTTTCCTAATTGATTGTACTTCCGGCATGACTGTATTTAGCCGTCTTTTTTGCCTGACACAGCACAACGCTGAAGAAGGTCTCTGACTGAAACGTTCGTTGCTGCTGCCCAGGTGTACTGAGGGAATAAATCAACAAAAAGACATTTGGAGTGCTGGCTTTTCTCTTGTTCATAGATCCCAGATAAAGCCAGCTTCAGTTATCGAGTAGAAAACCAGCGTCGTAGTATCGGTTAACTAGATAGCTTTGATCCTGTTCAGTCAAACCAGATAAAAGGGACTTATCGCGGATCTGTTAAGATAGCTTCGTAGTACAGGCTACAGGACTCATACCCCACCACCGGCTTCCCCACGGCCAATTGTGTCTGTAAGGGCGTCTGACCACGCCGGAGGTACCGCTGTCGGGAATTGAACCCGGGCCCCTGCGGTGGTAGGTGAGTGCTTTTACCTCGACACTACCCAGATGCCCCCTTGCTGCTGCTGTTGTTGTTGTTGTTGTTGTTGTTGTTGTTGTTGTTGTTGTTGTTGTTGTTGTTGTTGTTGTTGTTGTTGTTGTTGTTGTTGTTGTTCTGCTCTCTGAGTGCCTACTTATTACTATGAGCAGTAGTAGCCAGTAGAGAGATTATTTTGAACAGCAAAACAACTTTCCTTGGGTGGAGAGGTAAAGCATTGAATGGGCAACACTCGCAGCCAACACCAAGAATATAATTACAGCGACAGTTTCTTGTTCATACAAGGTATCATCCCTATACAGCTTCCTATATACGATAAGATATAAAGAGGCTGGAATGTAACAACACATTGCATTGACTGAAATGGCGGCGACAATTTTGAAGGCCCGCTTTTTGGCGGGGTGCAGCCCGTCCCTGCCCGGGCCGGACCGCCTGAGCGCGATCAGAATAGTGGAGTTGCACCATATCATGACTACAATCAGGACTATCATTAAAGCAGATGGGACATCCTCCACAGCCGCAGACACGTCCTGAGAACCTAGAACTTTGAGCAAGGCGAGCAGAACGGCACTGAGCCACATGAGCGCAGCGCACACCTCTCTGCACCGGTACTGCTTCAGCAGGTGTACCGCTAGCGGGTGGATCACCGCGACGTAACGCTCTAAACAGATGAAAGACAAATTCAGGGGCCCTCCTATCTGTAGGTACACAAACAGAAACTTCAGGACGTCGACGTGGTGTTTTTGCAGCAAAAACAGGGTGAGCAAATGACAGATGGACACCAGGTAGTGGACGTTGTGAAAGAGGGCTAAATTGAAATTCAGGATGTCTATCGTCTTCTTGGACGTGATGGCGATCCACATCAGTTTGAGGGTCAACGGTTGTCCGATAAGAAAGGTCAGGATCTCGATCGATGAGACACTAACTAGAAAGGTGAGACTTAAAGAGCCGTTGGTGGTCTGGTTGAGAGTTATATTCTCCATCTTCCAAGGTTGTGGTTGAAGGCTGAAAAGAAAGCATAGAGATGCCACTGCTGGAGATTTAAAACTTTTTTATCAGATGATCTGTCACCATGGTTACTAATTTAGTTGTCTTTAATATCTAAGTGATATCTTTTAGCACCATATGCTGTAGATTAGATTTTTCTCTCTCTCTTTACATGCAGAACATTAATGCTATTTACTAATGGTAATTTGCTAATTTTATACATTGAACTGTATATTAGACATTGTAGGCTACACTGCAAAAAATGACAAGTGATTTTAACTATATATATATATATATATATATATATATATATATATATATATATATATATATATATATATATATATATATATATATATATATATATACAGTATATACATCATGCATATATATATATATGATGTATACATCATATGTATATGCATGCATATATATATATACAGTATATACATCATGCATACACACACACACACACACACACACACACACACACACACACACACACACACACACACACACACACACACACACACACACACACACAGTAGACACAGATTAGTCAAACTATCTCACTTCATGACAGATAATACAATACATTCAATACATTTCACTTGATACGACTTATGACTTCTTTCAAGAAATCATCATAAAACAAAAAAAGTTTAACTCTAAGTAAATGTCCTGAAACGAGTTACTCCCCCCTCCCCCACCAGAAAAAAGGTCAAATTTCTTGAAAATGGTATAACTAATCTTAAAATAAGATGATTAAAGATACAATATAAAAAAATATATAATAATACAAAGAAGTTTGTCAGGTTTTGCAGTGAATCACAGTAAATCAAATCCTGTTTAATTGTCTGGTTCTATTGTTATATTGAACTGTAGACATTGCAGTATCCCAGTTAATAAAACATTTTCTTTCGCTTTCTCTTCTGACCAGTCGTGAATGATAGAGATTCAAATTTAATTGCAAAATTAAATCACTACGAAAATGAGCAAAAATAAGGTATAAAAGTGGATGTTTACCAGGTTTGTGTAGCTGCTGCTCGAAGGTTCCGCAAGAAGCTCTCCTCCTGTCACTAAAATCTTGTGCTGAATTTATTGACAGGTTGACACCTGATTTGCCTAGTGGACACGTGCTGTGAGAGTGACAGGTGCAGTAGACGGCCAGGCAAAACCACTAAACCAGATGTCTGGGTTATTTTCATAATGATGGCAGTCTCTACTTTAGTTTTGTAATTGTGCCTAAAGGAAAAGTAAAATACATTAGGAGAATGAGTAAAGAAGGAAATGAGAAAGAAATGTAGACACGACATCTGATGTGCAGGTGAGGTAAAAAGCTCACGGCCTTTTCAAAACCTCACTGAGGTTATACAAATGATGTAGCCTAAGTGACAGCCACTGAAAGCTTTTTAAGCAGCTACAATAATAAAAATGCAATTACTAGTTACATAATAGTGTCTGTCTGTCTGTCTATTTTTAATCAATCAATCAATCTATATGTATGTATGTGTGTATGTATGTATGTATGTATGTATGTATGTATGTATGTATGTATGTATGTACGTACGTACGTACGTACATGGATGAGTATACGACTGCTGTGTTTGCTCCATGTGTAAAGTAGAGCAGACCTGACACAGACCACATGGTGCCAGTGTTCACTGCAATACAAACTGCATCTACCCATTGGAACTGAACTGCAATGGAGACTGTGTTGAACCTTAAATGGTCAATATAATATAGCTATTCAAGGCTAAACAGAGTATGATATATTGCTGGTTGTTCCGCACTGGAATAATATATCATGAAGCATTATGAGGTGAAAGATTTGAGCTATGACCTAAACAACTATATGGTTCCTAAAAAAGTGTTTTATCACAAATTAGAGCAACAATTGGTTCTCTGGTCCTCTTGCTTTTGGAGTTGCTCGTGTTCAGAAGTGTTGATTGAATTGTACGCGCGTGCTTTTTAAGGATGTGCTGTCACTTCATTGGTTGGGTCCATTGGTTAGTTTGGTGTACAAGATGCAATCAGTGCTTCTAGTAATTTCGATTTCAAAGCCAAGAATATATGGACGTTTTAATGTTATATTTGTGGTGTGAAGACAGCCATTCTATTTACAAATGTAATATTTTTATAGTTATAGTTTATCTTTAGGCTATAGTTGCCGTTCTAAGTGTGAATGGGCCTTTACTCTTGGGTTTGATTCATCACCTCCTGCGGGGGGCAGAACTGACCATACCAGACACCAAATAGGCTGAATCGAATGAGGTCTCAATGAAGTTAGAGGGGATGAGACATCGCAGCCCCACTTTGTCATTTTAGACTGATAAGACAAGTGTATTTTGACTTCAAAAACCATGTCCACTCCAGTCCAGGTAAAGTTGGGAGGTGATATTATATAAAATGAGTCCAGAAATCAGTGTTGGGCAAGTTACTTTCAAAATGTAATATATTACATATTACTTGTTACTTTCATTTGAAAGTAATAAGTTACTTTACAATATTACTGTCTGTGTAGAGTAACTCGTTACTTATTAGTGGCCGGGCCAGCGAAGCGGCAGGGCCACTTATTGTATTTGCCTTTATTATTTTTCTTCCCCCCGGGAAGTTCGACTTCCCATGGATGAAAACTAACCAAACTTGCACAAAGGTCCAGTCCCATGCCAAACGTCTTTGACACAAATTTGGGGCCAATAGTCCTAACGGTGGCACTACAGCGACCGTCTAAAGTTTAAAACTTAAAAAATTCATAAAAAATCAGGCATACGTGCTACGGCTTTGCAACTTTCACTGAAATGTGCGCCTAAATTGGGGGAAACTTTTGTACAATGCAACCTATGGCCAATTATGAAGTCTAAAGACCGCAAAACTGCAAAAACTGCAAAAACAAATTAAACCCTACTCCTCCCACATTTTTTCTTCAAACGACACCAAACTTCAGCATCTGCATCGTTAGACTGTCCTACACAAAAGTATCGAAACAGATTTTCGATCGGTCAAAAATTGAGCCCACAGTGCATCAAAACGTTGAATTCTGGCCCCGTGTATAGCCTAATTACCTTAATTACCTATGGCAATTAGGTTGTATTTGTGATGTCATCAGTCAGTCAAGCAATTGTGATGCCATCACTGATGTCACTCGAGCAATTGTGATGTCATAATAGCTCAAAGCCTTGAGACTTGCCCAGCCACGACCCATTGTGCGCAGCAGCCACTTTTTTGGCGCGTAATAACTCCCACAATTTCTGCGCCACATAGACATGCCCGAACTCAAAACATGCGGCTTATTGAGGACAGGTGTGCTGTGACTTTTCTAAGGGTTTGGTCAAGTGGTTTGGCACTTCTTTTGAATGGACCCAGACCCGGCCGGGTCCGGGTCGGAACCTCGGGTATTCGGGGGGTCAAAGCCTTGAGACTTGCCCGGCCACGACCCATTGCTGCGCAGCAGCTATAATTTACACTACTTTTGCATTACTTTCACTGTAATAACAGCAGTAGCAGAATGAGATCGCCGCCCCGGAACCATCCAGAAAAATAATTTCAACCACCTTGAAGTCAGTGTAAACAATCCAACATTCTAAATGTTATTCTTTTCCTTTGTTATTGTCATCTATAGTGGCTATTTGCATAAAAACAGACAGTTTGATTAGGAAATGATTGTATCTTTATTTAAATATGTGCTTTGATTTTTAAAAAAATAACTCAATTTGTAAGTTGTGTTACTTGACAAAGTAACTGGTATAATATTACTGAAATCCTATAAGTAATAAGTTATATTACTGAGTTACTGCTAAAAGTAATATATTACATGTAATATGTTACTTTTGTAATGAGTTACCCCCAACACTGCCAGAAATCCACTCAGATGAGATAGACAAACAGGCAGCAACTACGGTAGTAGCCTAGCTGGTGATTTAGGCAGACAAGGATAGGTAGTGTCTTTTATCACTGAGCCTGGGTGAACCGCAGCCTTCAATGTGACGTCACAGACTATGCCTGTAACGTAGGTTTCGTGACTGATAGGACATAGAGGTCACGTGGAGGCTGAGTTTACCTAGGCTATCTATCGCTAGTATTGTAATAGTTCTGTGTTTTTACAATAGTTATAGTACAATAGTTTTGTGTCTTTTAGACACAAAATGGGTGAATTGGGTGGGAAGTGAAATAGGCGAATAGCAGCAGTTCATTGGCTCCTCCCAAATCCCCCTGCCTTCCTAGGGACGGACAGCAAGTTTTCAGATGTAATTTCCCGTCTTAATCAGTGCGATACAGACCGTTCAACTGAAAGAGATGATGGCCATTTATTGACAATACACAAAATAGTTTACAAAGCAGAATTACGAGTTGTAGACTATCAATAACCTTTTTCGGTAAACATTTCAGTATGGCTTCGTTCATGCCCTTATATGGTTTAAGACTCATAAATACACATAAATATGTAATACTAATGTGGGAACTGTGTGCAGGCCTATTTGGTTTTGCTATAAGTGCACGGAGCCCCCTACACAAAATAGTACATAACCCACAATAATGTAGGTAACCATGTAAAAGAAGCTGTAGGAATAAACGGAGCACATGCTAAGGGAATAAATATGAAAATACAAAAACATGAATTCATACATATTGCTGTTCACCATCGTTAACTAGACTTTGGATTAAAGAACTTCTCTGTTACAATCGTGAAAGTATACATTCTTTGAGAGACTAATGCTACCTTCATATTGCATAGCTTCCAGGCAGTAATAATAGTCAAGCTTTGTCAAAAGTGAGATGAGTTCTTCCTTTGATATCAATCAAACCAATATTGCTGTAGCTAACCGTTTACTCCATAGTTCATGTTATTTTCAAGCTGAACGATCTAAAATATTCCCATTGTTTTAAAGAGGATAGGAGTCTAGTTAATTTGCATTTCACCTCAGACTAGACTGGACACTGCTTTTAAGTCTGACATTTACCTAGATTTGCTAGAAAGATGAACAACATTCCACCTTTTCGCCAACAAGGGCGCTGCTAGATGATGTCACTAGGTTGACTGTACAGTAGGCTACAGTAGTAAGGATTCTGAACGTTTTGATGAATCAAAACAACCACAACCACAATCCAAGTCAAAAACACAACAGCAATGCTGTTGTGTACTGTACTGTACTGTACTGTACTGTACTGTGCAATACAGCCAACCTGACATCATCTAGCAGTTGGCGAAAAGGTGAAATCTTGTTAATCTTTCTAGAAAATCTAGGTACATTTCAGACTTGAAAGCAGTGTCCTGTCTTGTCTGATGTGAAATGCAAATGAACTAGTCACGTGATCACATGTTTCATGTCCCCTTTAAGGTCCGGTACACTGAATGCATTTCTATATTAGTTCTACTTCGAAAATGACACAAAATGGTGGCGTTTTCGATATCCTGTGACTACATCTGCTTTGTATATCTACCACAACAGCATATAAACTAAGGCAAAAAGGTACTATGGAGTATGAGGTTTATGCAACATGTCAACTGAAAAGTTAGCAGTACATTGCTTAAAAAGGCCATTCGCCATTGCTGCGTGACTTCACAAGGCACTAAGCTAGTTGTCTTGAGGCCGTGGCTACAAACAAAACCACTGTTCCGGTGGTTAATTAAGTGCTTATTGTTGATTGTAAATGCAGAAAACAAACGTCCATATTGACATGCTAACCAGGTCCGTGTGGAGAAAAAAACACTTTTGTTCTGGACAACTTGTCAAGCTGAAGTCTGGCCACTCTCTCTGTTTCCAGTCAAAGGCACTTTTCGTTTCAATCATCTCTCTCTAAAGCCAGATATGCAAACTTGAAGCACTGCAGATATAGCAGATATATACAAATGACATAACTCAGAAGCAATCATTTACAAACTGTAGAGAAAAAGACATACATTATAAAACAATGCTTGGTCCACTAAAAAGCATACTTTGTGTAGTTTGGGGGGATGGCAGGTTGGGGGTGCTACATACCCGATTTACATGTCAAAAAAAGTCAGTCATGTTGATTGATTCCTTGGATCATTTGTGTGTAAAAGGCATTATATCTGAAAAACAAGGCACACATTGGGCCCTGGTCCTCTGGACAATATATCTACATTTGTTCTCCTTGGATTTCCTTCTGTCGCTTCCAGCACGCTGTAGTCCAAGCGTGCAAGAGCATCAATCTGGTTTGGTCTTTCCCGTTATTTCCTTTCTCCGCGTGGATTTGGGCGTTTGTGAGGGGAAGCTACGCGTGGCTGTGGACGGAGATGCTGGACAGGTCGTTCCTGATGATCTCATTGACTGTGGAAGGAGGAGAGAGAGAGAAGAGGATGGTCAGCATCTGGGACACGTGGATTTAAGCCACATGTACTGTAGTACCACGAGTGCATTTTCAGCAGGGGTGAAAACCTGCACAGGACAATAACTGCTATTTCCTCTGAGTCAAACTAATGGAATCATATCCAGTAAGTATCAGTTTAGATCAGATATGCCAGAACCCTTTTTTTTTTTAAATCAAGAGACAGGATACAAGCTGCAAAGGATGCAGGTGCACTTGCTTATCTCTTTTTATCAGCTGTGTCCTTTGGCTGATGGGGGGAATGATCCAATAATAAGCAGACCGACTAAAGCAACCCAAAAATATATATTTATACTTGTGTGGACTTACTGATAAGCGGGAAAAGGGACTAACCCTAATGCTAACCGAGGGGGTTTGAGGCCGTTCATTCTTCATCAACCTGTACTCATCTTATCTGTGATTTATGACAGTGATGGGAGAGTCTCCAGTTTACTCCCTCTTGAAAGTAATGTTGAACTTTGGTAGTGCCTTTTGGGTTGTGTAGAGCTTCCTGGACATGATATAACCCCAAAATCAGCAATTCTCTGTTATCCTTTGCTCCGGAAGTGACGATTGTGTTTGTCCTTTTCTCTCCATTCGCTATCATCGTATGGAGGGGCAGTCTGAAAAGCAGACTTCTAGCACATAAACAAACATGACAGCATACCATAGTCATTCTACAGATGCTTCCTTTATGTTGTTAAACCATCAAGTGTAACATTGAAATCCGATTGGAAGAGTTTCATTGTTACACTTAAAATGGAAAAGTTTATTAACGTAAAGAAAGCGATTCACCCCCCAAAAAAGGTAAGCCGGATGACTATTTTTTAATATATTGACAGAATCTGCTTTGTGTGTTGGGGTTTTCTTTGGGCATGTTTTTCTATTTATTTATTTTTATTTTTTAGCGGGGGGTTCCTATCTGGTGGAAATCCCAGGGGCGCACGTGGAGAACATGCTATAACTCCACAGAGAAAGGCCCTTTTGATGAGCCCACCCGGGCCGTAGGCAACTGAGGACATGGGAATGGAGACACACCCTCAGCGCCCCAGGCGGGAATCGAACCCAGGACCTTCTTGCTGTGTGGTGGTGACAGCGCTACCACTGGGTCACCATGCCCCCTGCTTTGTGGGTGTTTGTGTGCTGTAACTAAGTGTAATTTTCAGACCTGAATGGAGAGAGAGAGAGAGAGAGAGAAAACACAATTCTCCAATCGTCCTTACCGGGGCAACAGATAACAAAGAATCACAGATTTTTTTTTAATCATGTCCAGGAAGCGACACAACCCAAAGCTGCTGCAGCCACAGTTCAATATGACTGTAATCAGCTTCTAACGTTGTTTAATCAGTTGAAGTTGAGGCGGACGTCCAGGCCTCTGCTCGCAGCTCTCTGCTCGCAGTTCTCACAGGGCGCAGGCAGAGGAAATGCGAGAGGGGAGAAGGGGAACACCGCTGGAGCCCGCCTGCACAAACGCAGCCAGCGGCCTGGAGAGGAATTCCCTCTGACTGGACTAAAGCACCCCCTCAGAGAGAGCGAGCGAGAGAGAGATCGAGAGAGTGGGAGGGAGGGAGGGAGAGAGAGAGAGAGAGAGAGAGAGAGAGAGAGAGAGAGCCTGGAAACCTGAGAATCCCCTCAACACAATGGAATGGTGTTTTGTTTTTTTATTTTTTTGCGGCCCTTCCCTCGGTGACCCGGCGCTCGCACGGCCCACACTTCCGACCAGGAATCACACTCGCATCCGATCGCCTCTCTCGACACTTTAAGCCCCGCCCTGCAGAAAATAACGATCCAGTTGTTTACAAGTCTGAGTGAAGCCTCTGTTGTAAACAAAGACGTACTATATCATTACCACCACAGGTACTAGGAAAATAACAGAGACAGAACTTAAAATAGCCAAAGCACCACGTTACCACGACATTTACCCAACATTTTTGCACAAAATTTTGAGTACACACACGGCTTGAGTACGTAAAGATATAGCGTTGGATTCTGACTGAGGCTGTTTACAATTACAGAGTACGGTGGGGATCCTTCACACTCCCTCTCTCAGCCCCAGGTTCTTCTAGAGACATTAAGTTCATGTGTTTGGCCCGCCTGATTGACTGCTATTAATAAAGGGACAGGAAGAAGGCTTGAACGTCGGATAACTACAATCTCACATGAACGTGCCGCAGAAACTCGTGGACACACTGAACCTATTATGTGCCTATGAGGACGGGGGGGGGGGGGGGGGGGGGGTTCGTCTCACAGCGTCATGTCTCTGTGGAGACCTTGGCATGGGAGGGGAAGATAGTCGTCAGCGGAGTTATGACATTTATATCCAGGTGCTGTGAATGTCTTCCTCCTGATCTGTCCAGTGGTGGAAGAAGTATTCAGATCTTTGAGCAATACCACGGACGTAAAAAAACAAACTGTTACAAGTAAAAGTCCTGTATTCAAAATATTACCCAAGTCAACGTACAAAAGTATTATTATAATATATTAAAAGTAGCTCAATTAAAAGTACTATGTGTGTATATGTGTGTGTGTGTGTGTGTGTGTGTGTGTGTGCGTGTGCGTGCGTGCGTATATATAATATGTATATATATATATATATATATATATATATATATATATATACAGTATATATATATATATATATATATACATACACACACACACATCCAGTATATATATAGCGATTTCTAATTACTTTATATATTGCTGCGTAGCTTAACATAAAAGATATATTATAATTTATTAGTTTGTATTAATAATCTAAATGTGCAAAGTAACTAGTAACTAAACTGTCAAATAAATGCAGTGGAGAAGAAAGGTACAATATTTCACTCTGAAATGTAGTGGAGTGGAAGTGTAAAGTATAGCATGAAATGCAAATACTCAAGTAAAGTACAAGTACCTCTACATTGTACTTAAGTGTAACCTGTGTTAAGTGTCTTCTGCAGCTGGGATCGAACTCGCAACCTCCCAAGGACACTAAAACCCATGGGCTCTAGCGTCTGTTGCTAGAGCGTGTCTTGAGGTCTTGGGGATTGAGGTTGACTCACTGCACAGCACTACACTGCCTACCGTTACATAAGTACAGTACTTGAGTAAATGTACTTAGTTACATTCCACCACTGGCTCCGTTATAACGGAGTGCCAAGAAAGAAAGGGGGAAAAAAAACATATCTATTCAGGCTGGTTCGTCTCGGTACTTAAAAAGTTGTATCTGTGCAAAACATCACGGGTAAACGCCGTCCAAACCCCATCTTTTAGATCGCCATATAGCATGTTAGCATGTGCTGCGTGCGTAAAAAGGCTTCCAGCGGTGCGGACTTGACTTCTGCCAATTCAGAGCGGAGAAATCTAACTCCTGAATGAGACTTTGACTAAACATCTGCGGGGAGGACAGAATTCACCACCAGACTTCGGCTTCAGTTTCACCAAGATCAGTAACGACTGTTTATGATAGAGGCAGGATTAGAACAGTTAATTTTCGTGTGTGTACAGTAATACAAGATACTCTGTAAAGTACCTCACCATCAGGACAGCGGCGCACCGCCAACAGCCGGGGCGAATGGGAGGAAAACGAGAGCAAATTATGAGAAGAAGGACTTGAACCTCAAGAATTAAATCCTTGAACCCTCGTCTCCACCCTCTCACCATCTGGAGGTTTAAGGATATCCTCTTCCAGTTCAGGCCTCAAGGGGCCGGTATCGCACCGGCTGCTCACCGCGTACTGTCCGTCAAGTCAGGATGCTGGCTATAAATTTAGGACATCATATCATCACCTGTCCGGTAACGATCAAAATCACGGATGAGTTACGGCGTTCAGATATTTTTCCACGCACCATGTGGTGGAATAGATTGAACTTAATCATAAATAACGTTTTGAGGTGGTGGGACGACAAAATATGAAAGGGATTATGGATTATGCAGAAAAGTCTGGTTTGGATTCAATACCGTTTATTCAGACAAAGCAGGAAGATGTGCTGCTACCTGCAGTCAAATGTTATCATTTGCCACCACTGAGGCCACAACGTTCACTGTTTACGCGTCCGTTGCCATGGCCTACTTTTCATTGTGCTGCCACATTTGATGTCGAGGATCTAATTGAAAAAAATCAATCCATTGATCTCTAAGTGTGCGTACAACAAAGTACTAAAAATAGACCCAGTACTAAGAATAGACCCAACAGCAGCACCACATGGGTGTCATGTGGCTCTGGTGACATTGATTCGCTCAAGAGAGAACGGGGGGTGATGCTACGAACAACCGCAGCAAAAACAAACAATAATCGCTTGGCAGTGATTTTCTAAGACTCGTCAGAACAAGGCAAAAAGTCTGAAAGTGATCACGATTTGATTTTGCGAAGAAATAATTTGTCAAATGATTTTGTTTTATTATGTTATAAACACCGAAGGGTATGAATGTAATGATATGTTTTGTTCACTCACTGTATAAATCACTATAGAACAGTAGGTCCGCAGTGCACACGAATTGTAACAATATTGCAAACCATGTTGACAACAAAGAAAGCTGTCCATGATGGAAGGCAAGATGACCTGTATTATGAAAGAAGACAAGACTGAATGGAGGATACAGTATCTTACTGATTCAATAGAAAATTGTAATTTGGATATATAGGATACATTTTGATAAGCAGTTGAGGTCATTCATCTCAGACTATTACTTCTGTGTTTATATTTATACAGGTCTATTGTAGCACCACAGTATGCTTTCAATTGTATAACGGTATATTTCTACAGGAAAAAGTGAAAGACAATAAAACCCCCGTAAGAAATACAGGTTGTGTGAAAAATAGTTATTTTCAACACTTAATCATTTTATTTCCAAACACGTTTGATTATGCTGACAGCATTGTTGTGAATATAACATGAGGGACTGCGCTGTTAGCGTGTTCATTTGTTATCCTACATGTCTAACACTACAGTGACTCAAGTGCAGGGAGGGTGGCGATTGATATGAAGTAATCCAGGAAGCCGTTTCCTGTCCCGTCGAGGTCGGGCAGCAGCTGGAGTGCACTGATAGAGCCACGGGCTTTTCCACCAGGAAACCCCGCACAAACGAGGAACTCCCAAACAATTAGCAGGACAACTGCTGTTTGCCTCATTAAGGGTTCAAACGCGTCGACAGAATCCGGCCCGTAAACAACAGCTTCTTTCAACACAATCCTACCGCGATACATTAAGAGAGTCTCTGAGAACTTAACTTAACTTGAGAATGAAACGGCTGAGGGAGCAGAGCTGAGACAATTGAGAGAGAGAGAGAGAGCAGAGGATGGGGGGCAACGCACCGCAGATCCCCCCGGTTCAGTGCCACGTCAGGTCCAGGCCGCAAGCCACAAGATGTTCTTGGCCCACAGACTGAGGCTTCTACTGGGTTCCTGCTAGTCAATCCCACAGCGGCGCGGTTCTGTAGTTCACCCATGCTTTTGCCAATGATTTTTTTTTAAACCCAGGTATTACTTAGAGGCAAATTTCCTGAACAATAATGCACTGGAAATGTTGTCGGTTTTAAGAAATATGAATGAAAGGAAGAGAAAGGAGTCCTTGTACGGGTATATACTGTAACCACAGTGAAAATATTCCCTCTTATTTGTGTATGCACCAGTAATTGGCAACTCTCCTGGAAGCAGTAAATAGCACTTTTGTGGCCGGTTACAGTATGTGATAAACCAATTGGGATATTTCCTGCAAAGGTACGTGGCTGCCCACACGTTAATAACAGGCTATAGCTAATAGTTAATTGCAACTATCAATGTCACAAATTGTGTGAAGTCAGATGCTGCGTGTTCCACGTCTCTTGTTATTATCTGAGACATTAATAAACAGAGTGATTAGGCTTCTTCCATGCTCTGGGTTAGCCAATGCCTCACCCTTACCCATGCTCCTACAATTTGCATCTTTCGTTAGTATTTTTAGTATTTCGTAGTATTTTTAAAAGATTATTTTTGGGGCGTTTTACCTTCATTTAGACAGGACAGTAGGCAGACAGGAAAGGTGGAGAGAGAGAGAGGGGATGACATGTGGCAAAGGACCTCAGGTCGGATTCGAACCCGTGTCGGCCGCGAAGGACCAAGCCTCCGTGGTATGCGTGCTACCAGGTGAGCCACCGGGAATGCACAATTATTCTTAGTATTAAGTGGTTTTTACCACATCGGTTCAGACACATTCAGCTACAGTTAATTATAAATCAAGTATCAAGTATGCTCAATTTCATTTCAAATATCGTCTCAACTTTCTGGCAATCAATCGCACTGTTCCGACACCTAACTAGGCCACAACAACAAATCATAAAATGTGTTTTGGAAATACTATTTGGCTGAGATCGGACTTAAACGCGCGCGTGTTTCGCTCGCGTTACCTCACCGCTGAGAGAAAAACCCGTCGGCACACGACGACTGTGCTGCTGTGTGTTATGTATGGCTGGATCCACTTCTTCCAGACTTTCCCTGAGCCAAAAGGAAGCATGCAAACGCCTCCAGTCAGCAACTTTGATGGCGGTGTGGCCCTCAGCCTGTGCAGCGTGGTACAGTCCAAAGCCTGCAGCCTGCGGCCTATAGCCAGGCTCCGGGCCAGACGACAGCGTTCAGACTTTCCATGAGCAGACATGTTTGTAACGTCCCAGGGGACAGTGGGGGAAGCATGCTACATGGCGGGAGGGGGGCGGGAGGACCATTAGAGGCCTGTACAAACAGCGGGAGAGATACCAGCTATGATCAAAGACAAGAGGAGAGATACCAGCTATGATCAAAGACAAGAGGAGAGATACCAGCTATGATCAAAGACAAGAGGAGTAACAGCAGGGGGGCAAAAACACCTGATTGTGTCGCTAAACATCAAAGCATTCAACTTAGATCGCTTAAATTATTTGCGCCAAGTCAATGTCGAATGAAATGTCATTTTGCACGACAAAAATGATCTTCAAGCTATTTAGGTGACAATTTCTGAAGACAAGTGTGCTCGACTAGTTGACTATGCGGAACATTTTATGAACTTTATCTACTAAATTACAGCAGGCAAAATACATTCACACCCCTTCTCCACACTCACAAAACACCAGAGGTTCAATGAATATACCGTTTTTTTTTTTTCAATGACAGTAAGTGTTTCAGCTCCCCAAAAATCTCATATATCGTTATGTGACTTTTAACGAGTGCGGTCGACGAGGAATTACAGCAACACCACACCCGAATGAGGCCGTAAAGCAAAAGCCCGTGTCAAACTCTGCCAAAAGTTTTAACGAAGTGAGAAGCCACATTAAGTTTGGAATGCTTAGTAAAATTTCCGTCAATTCGCCAATGAAAACAGTGCAAACGGGGGGGGGGGGGGGGGGGGCCCAACTTCTCAGAAATATCCATCATGACTATAGTGGCGTACTTTCAACTTTGATCTCTTACGTTCGCTTCTCCTGGTTTGTACCCAACAACCCTTCGAGGGAGTGGGAGCAGCAGCAGCAGCGGCGGCACCGGAGTCAGAGCATAATTACGAATCAAACCTCCATTGACACGGCTGCAGCCAGCTGAATATCCCCCCAGACGGAGCTAACAAGTGTTAATGTATTTACCCAGACCGTTTACAGGAAGTGGCATGGGAACAATCTGAGCCGTGCGTCTGTGGCGCTGCAGCACAACGTTCGTCCCCATTGGGCCACCGTCAGGAAGCCCGGCCAGACGCGTCAGCGGGGGGGGGCTCTGGTAACAGATCAAAGCCCTCCGCTGATAGCTGCTGGTTAGTGTTTCTTCATCTACTGCAACTGAGAGACTCGTGATTTATATGAGGCCAGGCAGCCGTTTTTTTTTCTTCTTCTTGCCCCGAGGAAGATCATTTATCCCGTTTATTTCAAATCAGCACAGAGCAGCTAGCCGAGCACAGAGCCTCGGTGGTGAGCGCAGAGGCCCAGACCAATGAGATCATAAACGTTCTGCTCCTAAAAAGACCTCTCTGTGAGGTAAATAAAGGAGGTCACAAAAAAAGGCATTTATTTTCACCAGGGGGCTTTGAGGGCCTCATTCAGGATTTAAAGCGCGATATACATCGACCGCAACAAGGTTTCTTTGATCTAACTACTGCATAAGTTACAAGCTGACAGCGGGGAGGAAAACAAAAGCAGGCCATCTAAATAATAGTGAGAGTTTAGCAGTAGTACGGAGTAGTAAATGATTTATGAACTTTAACGACCTCTATGGACAACCAGTAGGAATTGCAACAACACTGATACAACTTTTTTGGCGCCGCACCCACCCTCCCTCCCTCCATCCCTCCAGCCCCCTTGTGTTACGGTGGCCTGTGAGTGACAGAAACAAGACACTCACATTTTGACAACAGAGACAAATAAGCTCGCTAATTCACACAGAGAGCCAGCAGGAGTGTTTAGTTAGTTAGTTTAGTGAATGGTCATTTTGTGCGATGGGGCTGTCAGACTTATTGCTCCTTCAAGGGGGGCGGTACGTTGGCTAATTTGCCTTTTTCACATTGATCTGCCCTGTGGTTTGCACTGTCGCTTCACAGCAAGGAGGTCGTGGGTTCGAATCTCCCCCGCCCCCCCGCTCCTTTCTGTGTGGAGTGTGCGTGGGTTTCCTCCGGGTGCTCTGGCTTCCTCCCACAGTCTAACGATAATGCTGTGTTTGTGTAGAACCATAATCTAATCTAGTAAAACATGTGTATGTATATGATGTACACTACAGTATGTACGGTAACCTAAGTTGTGTGTAGATATATGATGTAGTATATGACTGCGATGATGTGTAAAAACTGATGACGCCTGTTGACGTCTGTGTCTTATCTGCTTGCGTCGTTTGTACTCACCGTCATCGAGGTACATCTGGTCGAGCTCCTGCGGTTCCTGTTTGATGTTGACAGCCAGCGTGGGGGGGCTGCCCTCCCGGCCCCCCCTCTCCGGCACCTTGGGGTGCTGCTGCGCCACGGGGCTGGTGCTCCCGCTGCCCGGCGTCACGCAGTGGGCCGGGGAGGAGAAGGGGCCGTCGCCCCCGGGGGTGGAGGGCTGCGAGGCGGGGGAGGAGGAGGCGCTGCTGGACGGGTAGAGGAGACCGCCGGACGGCTGGTAGCGTCCCGGCGCCTCCTGGATGATGGAGACGTGCGGGAGGATCGGAGACTGAGGTCCCAGGCACTTGGAGAAGGGCGGGGGGGAGAGGTCGTGCAGTTTGGGGCTGGTGCTGGGGGAGGAAGAGGAGGACAGTGAGGAAGGCTTGGCTCCCAGTCTCTGCTGGCCGACGGAGAAGGCCCCGCCCACCGCCGCGCACGACAGCCGGAGGTCAGAGGGGGTCATCGAGGGGGGGGTCGCGACCTGCGGGGGGAAGTATGGCTTTGGGTGCAGCGGCAGGCCGGGGCCGCGCTGGGCACACAGCAGCGGGGCGTCATAGTCGTCATGCGGCTCCGTCTTTATTGTCGGAACTGATGGAGGAGGAGGAGAGAAACGCACAATGAGTAAACACATGTTCCAGCTTCCCTCAAGGGTGAGTGAGTGAGTGAGTGAGTGAGTGAGTGAGTGAGTGAGTGAGTGAGTGAGTGAGTGAGTGAGTGAGTGAGTGAGTGAGTGAGTGAGTGGGTTTGTGGCTAGGATACCCATTGCCAAACAAACACTCTGATCAATGAGACTCTGTGTCTGGGCCTAAGCCTCTCCCACCCCGGCTGCAGATATTCACTAAACAAGAAAGAAGGAGAAGAAGGGGATGAATCATCACCGCAAGAGACATCCAGCTGGTTGTATAATAAAAAAGGGTTATTTTCTTTGGATCCTGCTCTGGCGCTAATACCCTAAATGTGCGATATGAAATATGTGGCTGCTGCTGCTGCTGCTGCTGCTGCAGGAGCTTCATACTCAACAGGGGCCTGCAATTTAAAAGAATTACCACACTTTCATTGAGGCAAAGTGGGGGGTGGGACACACACACACGCACACGCACACACACACACACACACAAGCACATATACACACACACACACACACACACACACACAAGCACATATACACACACACACACACACACACACACACACACACACACACACACACACACACACACACACACACCCCCCCCCCCACACACACACACACGCTCAACTCAACGTGAGAGCTGATTTTGTCAAGACGTCGTAGCTGGGAACTTGGAAGACAAAATGGTGGTTTCGGAGCGTTCTGGTTGGGGACTTTGGCTGCTGAGATGAGCCAGGCTCTTCTTCCACAGCCTTGATCTCAGTCTCTGAATTGGACTCGGCCACCCGTCCAGACTCCAGTTCAGATGGTGTTGAGCACCACCCGTCCAGACTCCAGTTCAGATGGTGTTGAGCACCACCCGTCCAGACTCCAGCTCAGATGGTGTTGAGCACCACCCGTCCAGACTCCAGCTCAGATGGTGTTGAGCACCACCGAGTTGTAAAATGTGGGACACCAAATGAATCTTATATAACGAGCGATGCCGTTCCAGTACATCCAAATGCCTACGACAGCGCGGCGGTTCCTGAACCTGAGATCTATCGCCACACAAGTTCTCTTCAACCGCAATGAACTGGATCTCCTTCTTCTCTTCATGGCTGTGTGGCTAAACCGTTTCACATTATAATGTGAAGCATGTGTTTGGATTCAGTGCCACTTTGGCCACCTACTACCTTTTATGTGCTTCTTATTGTATGGATTTGCTTACGGCAGCGGCTCCCATACTTTTTCATGTCAAGGTTTTCACCCTTAAACTGACACAACAAACAAATTTGAGCACGGAGCCCTATTTGATAAGATTTGGTCGCAGCTGGGTGCCCCATCTGATCAGACTTTTTCCTTTTAGATGTTTTATTACAGAGAAAGTGTATGAAAACCAAGACCAAACAGAGTCATACATTCTGTCATGGTGTTACTTATGGATGGAATTATAGTGAAAATAAATGATCCCCCTTTTTGCTGGGGACCCCCGTGGAACCCCCTCAAGGCCCCCTGGGGGTGCCCGGCCGGACCCCACTTTGAGAACCTGCTTTCTTGGGCAGGGAGAGAGATTCGTAATCTTAATGGGACGACCTGGAAAATAAAATTGGACTAGAAGAACCAACCAGGAAGCACCAGCATGCAACACCAGGCCTCCGCTGTCAACAACTGTACAAGAGGAACTTTGATGAGGAGACGGGTCACACCACCCACACGGGCCTAAAAATAGCACACACACCCCTATTTTAGGCCCGCTCAGAGGAAGTGTGTGTCTGTCACTGGAGGAGGGAGGGGCAGATGCACAGACACACACACACACGGTCAGAGGAAGTGTGTCTGTCACTGGAGGTGGGAGGGGCAGATGCACAGACACACACACACACACACACACACACACACAGACACACACACACGGGGTGTGTCTGTGCAAATGTTTGTCTTGCCACAAAAGCCCTGAGAGCCTTGCCTTTGCGTGTCCGCAGTGTGAAAGTCAGTGATGGGTACGTCCCAAAATAAATCTGTTGATTTCGTAAAGACCTGCTGTGTCAAATTTTTTTAACATGATGACGCGATTCAGAAACACTGGCAAAACTTTTAATTCATTTTCATCTCAAACAAATGGGAGGTTTCGGTCACTTCTTCCACCGATACGCTTTCACTCAGTCTAGCACAGGGGTGCTGTAGATCTCGGGCCATCAATAACTAGCTCGCCAAAGAAATCCAAAATGCAAATAATTTTTTTTATTTTAAGTTTTTAATGCATAAACTAAATCCCACTCATGTACAGTATAGCTAACTCAGTATCTACAGTATTTATCATTATAACATTATATTATTATTAACATTCTAACGTTAAATAATATAATACTGTTTTAAAATGTGCTAAATATGCACTTGGGGGGGGGGGACAAGGGGAAAAGAAGTAGCTTGTTCTATTTTTTATTTTTTGTAACTAGCTCTCTTACTAAAAAAGTTTGGGCACCCCTGGTGGCCTGGTCTAGCGCTTCTTTTAAACTTTGTTTTTCGACTTTCTCCCTTTCGTGTCAGACTGGCACTGGCAGATCGTATCGTTCACCCAGCTGGCTTGTTTCCGTAACATGGTGCTCACCCTGTGGGAGACACCGTCCAGACTATGTCCCCTCAGTCTGTCCCGTCCCCTCCCTTGCTCTCCCTGCGTCCCGGGCTTGGGGGGGGGG
Organism: Poromitra crassiceps; assembly: GCF_964638095.1. Classification (NCBI taxonomy): domain Eukaryota; kingdom Metazoa; phylum Chordata; class Actinopteri; order Beryciformes; family Melamphaidae; genus Poromitra; species Poromitra crassiceps. The sequence continues at coordinate 46,670,751 of NC_139643.1, read as the reverse complement.
GGGGGGACAATGGTCCACTTTCACAGCAGGGCACTTGGGCGCCCACATAACTGGGCTGGGCCAGCTCAGTTTGAATCAGGGCTTTGAACCACCCACTGGATGCTCGCTCCGTGCCCGGAGCGCAATTAGCTTAGCGGTTTTTTTTACATTTCAGTTGGTGGGTCAGCGTTTATATTTAGTTTGGCAATAGGTTTCGCTATTCAAATAACATGCTTTTCCCATGCCCCCTTCCCCCCGGCGTCCAGTCACTGCAGCGTTCTTATAGCTACAGGTACGGAAAAGAAACAGATTTTATGGAGATGGATTTTTACAATGGAGGGAATAATAATGTGGCTTTGTTCCTCCCTAGCAAACCACCAGACAAGGGGGAATACAAACTGTTTGTTCTCCTCTTCACATGTAAAAAAAATGGTGGCTAAAATGTTTCTAATTAGTCTGGGGATATTCAAAAAGATCCCAGATGGAGGAATAGCGAGGTGTTGGGGTGGGTGACAGGAAAAGTCAAAAGAAAGAGAGAGAGAGAATGAGGACAGAGAGGTCAAGAGGTCAGAGGGTGACCCCGGCCTGCTCTTTCACTGTTAGTGGTTCTGAGCGTCTGTTAAAATCTGAAATTGAAAATGAGTCACTCAGGGGGTTGACATTTATTTCCAGAAGGCCAGACTGACTTATAGTAAGCGAAGGGCCACACATTGGACATCATACCTGCCAACAACCCTATTTTTAACGCTCCCTCTCGCTGTGATTGGTCATTTCTCCTGTAAAACCCCAGATAGAACAGTCATACAAATCAAATGGCTGTAGCAGATGAGATGAATGAACATCATTCTGCCTATAATTGAGTTTTGGGGGGTTGTTTTGTTCTCTTTCGAGGACGTTGGGGGGCCGGATTGAGATGGTCCAGGGGGGGGGGGGGGGGGGGGGGGGGGGGCTCGGCCCTGCTGGGGCTGCATTTGGCACCATGTGTGGAGTTACAGTAGGAGATGGAGAGATGTACCGTTGGCAGGAACGTAGGTGAACCGCTGGCACTGGCTTCTTTTCCTCTTGCCGTTGCACACGTAGAAGTTGACGTGGACCGGAGTGGAGAGTCTCTGGTTCCGATAGGGAGGGATTTCAACGAGAAGCGAGTTCTGCGATGCGGAGAGAAAGGGTCGATTGGTTAAATGTCATTAACAAAAAGGGGTAATGGCGATGATTAATTAATTAATTCATTAATTAGATAAGGAGATGAGGTGATAACTAATTCAAATTCACTGTATAATGAAAAAGCACTTCTAAATAAAGAATGCCACGCCGCGTGCTTCACAGTGGTCTGAGTGAGAAAGGAGGAGAAACTGAGCTACTTGACCGTGTTATTAAATTGCTACTATCATGCCTGATCCTTCATTACAGATTCATAAGAAGTGGGTGGTGGGTTATGGGAACAAAGACTTCTGAAACCCAATCTTCACAAGATTCACTTTGAGTCAACATGATAGTGATATAGTGAATTATCTGATTTGACAAACAACAAAATGACTAGAAATGTTTGACATTAAATCAATCTAGGGCTGCAACTAACGGTTATTTTCATCCGTCGATTATATTCTGAATTAATCAATTAGTTGTTTGGTCTAGAAAATGTCAGAAAATGGTGAAAAATGTCGATCGGCGTCTCCTCGAGCCCAAGATGACATCCTCAAATGCCCACAACCCAACGTTTACTGCCGTAGAGGAGTAAAGAAACCAGAACATATTCACATTTAAGAAGCTGCAACCATAGAATTTGAACTTTTTTCATTTTTTGCATTACTCAAACTGATTAATCGTAATCGATTATCAAAAATAGTTGGCGATTAATTTAATAGTTGACGACTAATGGATGAATTATCGGAGCCCAAAATCGATCTGCCCTTCTCTATTCCTCTAAAGCCCTAAACGTCAAAATGGGAACATCTGGCTGTAGACACAAAGAGACCATGAAGTCAAGTCCTAGAAAAATGACTGTTTTTCAGTGAATAACTCTCAAGTCAACTGGGGAGCGTCCAGATCGTTTATTTCCCCCAGCACAGCAGCTTCCTGCTCGCTGCCTGAAGAGCGAATGAGGGGCCAGGCGCGACCGTGTGCCTGGGTTCAGCCTCTGGCCATATCAGCCCCATAAGATACGAGTGTGTTAAGCCTACGCGTGTGTACGTACTGTATGTACTCTGTGTGTGTGTGTGTGTGTGTGTGTGTGTGTGTGAACAGATCTGTGGTGGAGGTGCCGCTCAGTAGCCAGGGAGGAAGTGGTCCGTCTCAGAATGAGGCTTCGGGGGGGAGGCGGCCCCCACATGTACAGGTGAGCACTGACACACGTTATATTAAATCACTGCTGTCATAAAGTCAAGTGAAGCCAGATGAGGCTCTGCTGCTACCGTCCTTCTTCAGAGTATTCGGTGGTCAAAGACAAATATATATATCCCAGGAAACTCCCGCGCTTCACACAGCACTTACTTCAGATTCTGAACTGTGTCCAGGTTGAATGATCGGTATTTCACTGCTGTCAAAAAATGACGATTTTACAAGAATGATGAAAAACAGCCCTGCTTTGGAAATGACAGTGAAATAATACACTGGGCTTTTTGAAAGGATTTTCGTTAGAACAGCGTCTCAGCGCACCGAGGACCAGCTAGCCCTTCAGTTTCACAGAGGACCAGCTAGTTCTTCAGTTTCACAGAGGACCAGCTAGCCCTTCAGTTTCACAGAGGACCAGCTAGCCCTTCAGTTTCACAGAGGACCAGCTAGCTCTTCAGTTTCACAGAGGACCAGCTAGTTCTTCAGATTCACAGAGGACCAGCTAGTTCTTCAGATTCACAGAGGACCAGCTAGCCCTTCAGTTTCACAGAGGACCAGCTAGTTCTTCAGTTTCACAGAGGACCAGCTAGTTCTTCAGATTCACAGAGGACCAGCTAGCCCTTCAGTTTCACAGAGGACCAGCTAGCTCTTCAGTTTCACAGAGGACCAGCTAGCCCTTCAGATTCACAGAGGACCAGCTAGCTCTTCAGTTTCACAGAGGACCAGCTAGCCCTTCAGTTTCACAGAGGACCAGCTAGCTCTTCAGTTTCACAGAGGACCAGCTAGCTCTTCAGTTTCACAGAGGACCAGCTAGCCCTTCAGTTTCACAGAGGACCAGCTAGCTCTTCAGTTTCACAGAGGACCAGCTAGCCCTTCAGATTCACAGAGGACCAGCTAGCTCTTCAGTTTCACAGAGGACCAGCTAGCTCTTCAGTTTCACAGAGGACCAGCTAGCCCTTCAGTTTCAGAGAGGACCAGCTAGCCCTTCAGTTTCACAGAGGACCAGCTAGTTCTTCAGTTTCACAGAGGACCAGCTAGTTCTTCAGATTCACAGAGGACCAGCTAGCCCTTCAGATTCACAGAGGACCAGCTAGCTCTTCAGTTTCACAGAGGACCAGCTAGCTCTTCAGTTTCACAGAGGACCAGCTAGCCCTTCAGTTTCAGAGAGGACCAGCTAGCCCTTCAGTTTCACAGAGGACCAGCTAGCCCTTCAGTTTCACAGAGGACCAGCTAGCCCTTCAGTTTCACAGAGGACCAGCTAGCTCTTCAGTTTCACAGAGGACCAGCTAGCCCTTCAGATTCACAGAGGACCAGCTAGCTCTTCAGTTTCACAGAGGACCAGCTAGCTCTTCAGTTTCACAGAGGACCAGCTAGCCCTTCAGTTTCAGAGAGGACCAGCTAGCCCTTCAGTTTCACAGAGGACCAGCTAGCCCTTCAGTTTCACAGAGGACCAGCTAGCCCTTCAGTTTCACAGAGGACCAGCTAGCTCTTCAGTTTCACAGAGGACCAGCTAGCCCTTCAGTTTCACAGAGGACCAGCTAGCCCTTCAGTTTCAGAGAGGACCAGCTAGCTCTTCAGTTTCACAGAGGACCAGCTAGCTCTTCAGTTTCACAGAGGACCAGCTAGCCCTAGCTAGCCCTTCAGTTTGCCTAAAAACAAAACGAAACCTGAAAATCGCCAGATTTGGAGCTGAGAGGTTTTCACCTGACAACTTCCATATTGAGGGAGGAAGTTAAATTGTGACAAATTGTTCATGGAGGGACACTTTTCGACGATTAAACAGAGATCTCAAAATCCACCTATCATAAATCTACATGAGTGATCATGTGATGCATCGGACGGTGAAACCGGCTGCTAATAATTCTTACAATTAAAACCAAATTATCCTTCAATCCTTCCATTTTCCTGAACCTCCTTCCTTTGGGGAAAGTTAGTCCTTTGCATATGACGGAGGTGGAGAGGCATGCAGGGTTGAAAACTGTGGTGTGGTCCGCTTAGTGTGGTGTGGTCCGCTTTGTGGTGCAACAGTAGAGATTCAACCTGTCCAAGGCTGTCAGTGTTTGAAATGGGACGAATCCAGCAGACTGGGAGCCCCTCTCTGTCTGTCTGAGCAGACAGATGTGTCCCTGCTGTAACTCTGTGTGTGTGTGTGTGTGTGTGTGTGTGTGTGTGTGTGTGTGAGAGAGAGAGAGAGAGAGAGAGAGAGAGAGAGAGAGAGAGAGAGAGAGAGAGAGAGAGAGAGAGAGAGAGAGAGAGAGAGAGAGTGTGTGTGTGTGTGTGTGTGTGTGTGTGTGTGTGTGTGAGTGAGAGAGTGTGTGTGTGTGTGTGTGTACACTGGTGTGGTGGTGGGGGGGGGGGGCACAGGGAGCAGGTGCAGTGCCTCGCATGTAGACACTCTCTAATCCCCTCGTCTATCTCCCAGACTCCCAGAACGCATCTCTCTCTCTCTGTCTCTCTCTCTCTCTCTATCGCTCTCTCTGTATCTGCAGCCCCCTCCCCTCCTCAGCTGTCCCAGGCCAAGACAGGACACGCTGCCAAGCTCAGACTCCCACAGGTTGATGGTTGAACCCGTGAAACCCTTTTCCACACATTCTAACAGTGCCGTTCCCCCCACAGAGCCTGTCCCCCAGTCCAGAAAGAAACACTCGTATCAGTTACAGTACTCTCTCTCTCTCTCTCTCTCTGTGTGTGTGTTTTGCAGAGATGGGAAGTAACTAAGTACAATATTTTGTTACTGTACTTACAGTACGTAGGATTTTCAAGTATCTGTACTTTACTGAGTATTTATTTTTCTGACAAGTTTTTACTTTTACTCCCTACATTTTAACTGTCTGTATTTTCTACTACATACATTTTCAAAACAGGCTAGTTACTTTAGTTTTAATGCACGTTAATCTCACGTCTTTGCAGCCAATCAATCTTTGCAGCCAATCATGCATTCATATATTTAATTTGAGTTCCGTGGTACATAGTGTGCTGGAATTTCCTACTCATGATTTTAAAAATGAGACTTAAATCATCATCATCATGATCATCTTCATCATCATCATAATTAAAATTGCCTAAGTGGGCGGGTGCTTGGTGGTTAGTCACGATTTTGCGGGGTGTGGGCTGTGTTTGTGACATCATCAGTGATGTCACTCGAGCAATTGTGATGTCATCAGTGATGTCACTCGAGCAATTGTGATGTCATCAGTGATGTCACTCGAGCAATTGTGATGTCATCAGTGATGTCACTTGAGCAATTGTGATGTCATAAGTGATGTCATAAAACCTTCCTGGCTGAGGCTATTCACCTTATGTAGCCACGCCCATTTGACCCGGTTCTGTGGCAGTCCCACGACTTCCGACTAAAAATAATAATAAAATAAAATAAAAAATGGCTGCGCTGCTCCAATATCATCTAACTCTGAATTAACAAATAATTTAGCCAATTGTATGTAACATACCAAATAAAAGCAAACGGCAATGTCTAAGAATGCAACGCCATGTAACTGGCTCGTTAAGTCTCACATTCCAGGGAATTACGTTAACGTCTGCGGGTCTTTATTGACGTTAATGGCTCGCGCTGCTATCGCGCTGCCTCGGAGGAGAGAAAACTATCCGAAGCTTTCTTTGTTGGAGTCCAGGTATGTTTTACAAGAAAGTGCTCGTCATTGTCGACGATAACGTTATCTGACCTGGCTAACAGTGGATACTTGCTTGCTTGCTGTGTACCGGCTCAAAGTAGTAGGCTACGTTATTTATTTTACCCCTTCACTGTCCGCTCCAAAAACAACTCTTTTATTTTGCGCCGTGACCGCCGGAAGTGTTAGGTGAACCCGGAAGAATTTGGTCCACTGTAAGGTCTGAACATAAGGTGAATATAAGTGGTGGAAGAGACAAGGCTGACGGAAAGCCATAAGAAGAAGAAGAAGCCGCTGCTCGTGTACGATAATTTCCCCCCAAAAACGATTATTTTGACCCTCAGGTACGATAATTCAACATTTCCCACCTGGCAACACTGGTAATGCCTGCTGTTTGAGACACAGCATACAAGTCGGTGTGGTACAGTGACAGATCTGAAGGAATGGCTGTTCAAGCAGGGCATGGCATCAGGCAGCTCTATGATGCCGTCTGTGCAGGAGACCTGGACACACTGAGGAGCCTGCTGCATTAACACCGCTTCAGAAAGCAGATCAATGAGCAGTGTTGTTATGACCATTGGTGGTGGACCCCTCTGGGGTACACAGCCTACCAGGGTCATGCTGCCTGTGTGGACTACTTGATCACACAGGGCACACAGGGCGCACAGGTAGACCTCGCTGATATGCATGACTGTACGCCTCTCTACCTGGCCATGTACAGCGGCCACCTGGACTGTGTCCGGATCCTCCTGGAAGCCGGGGCCGACCTCAACAAAAAGATACGTGGCTCAAATACCCGGTCCTGCTGGGGTGCTGCTGCCAGGTATGGAAGGCTGGAGATACTGCAGGAACTCATCAGGTACCGTGCTGCTGTTCCTGTTGACACAGACACCCTCGAGAGGTCTCCTCTCTACATCAGTGCTCAATTCAAACACCTGGACTGCTTCCGCCTGCTGCTCCAGGCCGTTGGCGTTCTGACCCGTGACGTGGCTTCTCGCCTGCTGGATGTGGTGCTGCATAACAGGTGCAACATGGCCTTCGTCCAGCTGCTGCTGGACCATGGCGCTGACCCGGCCCTGGTGACCACAGAACTGGCAGAGCTGGAGAAATGGGCGGATCCTGATGCTCTCAGGGTCTTTCTGGAGGCCAAAAGATGTCCTCGCAGTCTGGCCCACGTGTGTCAGATCCGGATCCGCCAAGTGCTGGGCACACATCGCCTGAACCAAGTCCACTCCCTACCACTAACACAAGTGATGAAGGACTTCGTGCTCCACCAAAACTGATTGGAAGATTGAAGGGAGTCAGTTTATTTATTTTCATTTCCTAGATTTAGTTCTTCAGTGACTGTTTGAAATAAATCCAGGACCAGAGCCTATAGACCATCAGCATACACCACCTGTAGCCAATCCTACTACTTGGAGAGCGTTATTTGGGATGTGTCCATGTGTGCTCGGTTCATCGTCTCCATGCTGTGTATCTTAATATGACGTGAGGTTCAGTTAGCTTTGCACAGAAACAGCCGGGAGAAATACTTTTTTTTACTTTTATACTTGATTACATCTCAGAGCCTGTCATTTTTTACTTTTACTTGATTAAACAAGTTGAATCAGTACTTCTACTTTTACCAGAGTCTTTATTTAGACAAGTAACTGTACTGCTACTTAAGTAAAGAATGTGTGTACTTTACCCATCTCTGGTGAAGGGGGGGGGGGGGTGCTAACTTAAGACAAAATTGGGGACACACACAACCAGGTGATTGGGGATGGCTTGTGCAATTGGGGATAAAAGCTGCGCCCCCAGTTGGTAATTTGTTTTGGGTCAGTTATGAAAAAGGTTAGGGTTAGGGTAAGTCTCCTGGGGCCAGTTGCACCAACTGGTCTTAACTATGCCTGCTCGTAACTCCTACGTCGGTCTTAGTTAAGACCAGTCTTTAGAGTGGATTTACGCCTGTTGCACCAACAGGGCTTACGTCTGGTCTTAACTACGCCGGTCGTAGCAATGCGCGTCCATGTGAATTGCCGGGGAATGCAGCCTGATTGGCCCAAAAATGTGTCTCGCGACCTGCTTGGAGCTTCACTGTGCCACTACGCTCTATCAGCCACTACTGTATGTGCATCACTACACCCTCCCTCCTCCCACCCTCCCTCGCTCCGGGGGAAAATGGCGGCGATTGAGTGCCAGACAGTCTGAATGAAATTGAATGTAACGTTCCCAATTCTATGTATTAAATTCTAAAAAACGACCCTCAACATTTGGGAAGGCTAAGCCACACAACTAGTTTGTTATAATCGAACGTCATGCTTCGAAGGCGACTTTACGACGGTGAGGACCCAATCACAGCAGGTCTCCGCTGATAGACGACCACGGAGATCTCTTACAGGCACAGGCACGTTACGCCTCCTCCTGACCAGGCGTAATATTTACGACCGGTCTTCGTGAGAAAAAGGCTTAAGCCCTCTTGGTGCAACCGGCGTAGCTGTTAGGTCGTAAAGTTACGACCGGCTTAGCTTAAGACCAGTCGTAAGACCACTTGGTGCAACTGGCCCCAGGGCTCCAGGGAATGCATGTAAGTCTATGTAAATACCCCAAAAGTGACTTACTGTGTGTGTGTGTGTGTGTGTGTGTGTGTGTGTGTGTGTGTGTGTGTGTGTGTGTGTGTGCGTGCGTGTGTGTGTGTGTGTGCACGTGTGTGTGTGTGTGCACGTGTGTGTGTGTGTGTGTGCACGTGTGTGTGTGTGTGCACGCGCGCACGCACGTGCCACGTCCGTGCCACGTCCGTGCATGTGTCCCATTAATGTGTTTGTGCATATTTTTACTTTTTGACAGGAAATACATTGATTTGGGAACAATAGCCTTATTGGACGAAAAAAAACATGGAACTCGGAGGGGGCCGAGGTGATTCGGCCCCGATGATTCTTTTCAGCATTTGATGAGGTTTTAGATCGGAACTGGATTTAATGTCCGATTTTCATTGGATTAGGAAGAATGGAGACATCAGGTGCCAAAAACAGAAACAAAGACAGAAAGTACATCCAGATGTATTATTGTAACAGAAATAGACCACAAGTTGTGTGTGTTATGTCTGCGAGTACCAAGGCAGGGCCCATTCATTCACCATCAGTTCAGTCAATTTTAGAAATGGGTTTTTCATTCGTGAATTTCAAAATTGAAAAAGCTCTGCCGCTAACAATGTTGTTAAATTCGATGACATTATTGAGAACAGCTGCTCGATCATCCGTAAGAGCTGTTTCATTTTGAAACAAAACCGAGACTTGTCACAGCAATAATGCGCCGCTTATTACTTACAGTCTTTGAGGAGTCTCTCTCAACCTTGGCCTCAGTCTCCCAAAGGTGGTGACCGTCTAAAAGAGAAAGAAAAAAAGAAAAGAAAAAAGGTTAAACATTTTGCAATAACAGAAACAATTCAGAAAATAGTCCAACATACTTGGATCCCCCAAAAATGATGAAATCATAAGAAATGGGACAAGTGCTGTTATTATGATCTGTTACATCAGTGATATATAAAACAGTGAGGGTATCACGCACGTCATCTGTCTGACCCACAGCTCATGAGCTCATATCCGCAGTCTAACGCGGTAGCTAGCCTGAGACAGAGAGAGAGAGAGAGGGAGAGAGGGAGAGAGAGAGAGAGAGAGAGAGAGAGAGAGAGAGAGACAGGGAGAGAGAATATGAGAGGCAGAGGCAGGCAAAAATGCAGACGGAGACAGAGGCAGAGAGAGAGAGATGGAGACAGAGGCAGAGAGAGAGGGAGAGAGGCAGAGAGAGAGAGAGAGAATATGAGAGACAGAGGCAGAGAGAGAGAGAGAGAGAATATGAGAGACAGAGGCAGAGAGAGAGAGAGGGAGAGAGAGAGAGAGAGAATATGAGAGACAGAGGCAGAGAGAGAGAGAGGGAGAGAGAGAGAGAGAGAATATGAGAGACAGAGGCAGAGAGAGAGAGAGAGAGAATATGAGAGACAGAGGCAGAGAGAGAGAGAGAGAGAGAATATGAGAGACAGAGGCAGAGAGAGAGGGAGAGAGAGAGAGAGAGAGAATATGAGAGACAGAGGCAGAGAGAGAGAGAGAGAGAGAGAATATGAGAGACAGAGGCAGAGAGAGAGAGAATATGAGAGACAGAGGCAGAGAGAGAGAGAGAGAATATGAGACAGAGGCAGAGAGAGAGAGAGAGAATATGAGAGACAGAGGCAGAGAGAGAGAGAGAGAATATGAGACAGAGGCAGAGAGAGAGAGAGAGAATATGAGAGACAGAGGCAGAGAGAGAGAGGGAAACCATACCGAAGGTGCTGAGTGACATCTTTGGTGGATGAGAGAAACCCTGACTTCATTGCTTTGTGGAATCCCGACACGCAGCAGCAGCGAGTGGGCTTGTAAACGGAGCTGAGTGGGCACAGAATGACTGGAAACTGACGACTTCCCAAGGCTCGCAATGCTTTTCTCACCTCATAAGTCTGAGGGTATTTTGCTTTTTTTCCCCCTCGGTAATGTAGCACTTTTCAAATTCAAATTGTCACAATAAAGACACTTTCCCCATCTGGCAAATAAAACAGGGCATCATATGTATCAACTGATGGAACACATTGGCCCCGTAAATAAAAACAGTCTGATGTGTCATTCTGATGTCGGAGATGCGGCTTAAAAAAAAACGTATTTTCACCATTTTTCACACCGTTTATGAGACGCAGAAGGAAACCGTCGCAAATTTCTCGACACCCCTGACTCATTAACAAGGTGCTAAAGAGAAATGAAACGACTGCGAAAATGACTTTAGGTGGAAAGGAAAGTGGCGTTTAAAGAAGGGAAGAGAAACGATCAGCTGTGGCCAGGCTCCAGGTCGACTTCCTTGAAGAAAAGCGAAGTGAGATTATGTGACTTTTAGTTAACGGGGCTGCTGCCTGCAGCTGGATAAGTGGACAGTTAGTCTGGAGTGGACAGCTCGCTGTGGATGGATGTCTGAGGAGGCAGCGGTTGCGAGGTGGCAGCGATGGAGGAGGTGCAGGTTGGCACTGACAGCTCCCATTATGTCTGGAGAGGCACTGGAAAACCTTTTCACCTTCCTCTCTCTCTCTCTCTCTCGCTCTCTCTCTCTCTCTCTGTCGCTCTCTCTCTCTCTCTCTCTCTCTCTCTCCCCTCTCTCTGTCGCTCTCACGGTGATGATAGCATGAGAAAAAGGCTGTGTTCACTTCCTCTCCGATCTCTCCGATTCATCTTGATCTCTTCCTTGAGGCGAGGGCAGATTGGACTTTTAGTCGTACAAACATTTCTCAGAGTCTGAGCTGCTCCTTGGAGGCAGAAATCATCTCAACGGTGGAGTTAAACCACGGTTCGAACTGGAAAACTTGAATGGGAAACAAGGCTCTCTGCTCAAAATACGAAGAAAAAGACATTCAAATTAAATATTTATATTTTCATTCTTTCATGACCAAGCCATTCATCATTGTGGAAGTTAAGCAGATGCTTTGATTGGCTATTCAGATTAGTGAGTAGAGAGTGCGATCCAAAGTGGACCAAAAATGTGCCGCACGCCTCGTGGTGGGACCTTCATGCATCCAATGGAAAAGACAAGGTCACCCAGGAAGAGGAAGAAGATGGCAGAAACTGATCTGAGCCAAATAATACAAGACAGGTCTGAAGTTGTGCAGAGGACCTTGGTAGAAAAACCCTTCTGCAAGCCAGTTTCTAACCAAGTGGGCCAAGTTTACCAGGTGTGTTTAAAAAACTGTGACCAGTGGGTATTGCATTTCCAGCTGTGTGGGCATATTCCACATCTAGCAAGATACGTTTTAAATGGCTCTTCTCCCTGCATCTTGAAAGCTCCGCCTCCTTTTTGTACCGAGCAGCGGGCGCCGAGCAAACCGTCACCAGTTAGCTTGAAAAAACGGTGGCCCTGCCCGCTGAGGTTTAATTCGTCCAATGAGATTATTTATGGAGCTCTGCCTCTAAGAAATGTTTGGATAACTAAAACACCAATCTGCCTGTCTGTCTTTCTCTTACTTTCTTTCTCTCTCCTCCAACTCTTTCTATCATTTCTCTCTATTATTTCTCTCTGTCTGTCTCTCCCTCCTCCCTCTCTCTCTCTCTCTCCCTCACTCCCTCCCTCTCTCTCTCTCTCTCTCTCTCTCTCTCTCTGGGAACTCCTCCAGAAGGGGAGCCTTTTGAGGACGATGTCAATCCACAGGAGGTAAACATGTTTTTCAGATCTCCCTCTGTGTCTATTTCTGACACACACACGCGCATACACGCACACGCACACGCACACACACACACACACACACACGCGCACACGCACACGCACACACGCACACACACACACACACACAAACACACACAATTTTTCTGGGCACACATCAATACAGAGGTAGAAAAATGAAATTGAGCAATTTGTTTTCTTGCCCGGCTCCCTCCTGCCAGGAAAACGACTTTTCACAGACGAGAAAAAGAGAGAGCTGGCGAGAGTTGAATGCGTGGGATACCTTTTGTTTGAAAAGAGCGTACCGGATAATTGATAACCGCAGAATGTTCCACAGCGAGGGCAACATCTGCACGACGGCGCTTCTCCTCCGACCCGTCCACGCAGGCAAAGACTTCAGCAGCAGCAGTTACACACTCCAAAAAAATCTCCACGAACACACAATACCGCTTCTCAACTTCCCCCCACAGCCCCACTGTCCTGGAGAATATCCAACATCATCCGAGTTACACAACGCTAAAAAAAAACCTCTCCCCTAAAACCACCCCGACCATATAAACCCAGTACCCCTCTCGGACTCGCAAAAACGCCCAAGCTCCACTCGCCTTGGCCCGCGTCCCCCACAAGGCTCGCAGGAGTCTCTCGACGATTCACATTTCGTTAGCGATGGTCTATATACAAATCATTACCTTTCACGGGGGAACAGACATAACACAGAGCAGTCAATGACACAGCAGCGGTGCACTGTACTGTACACAGTCATGGCCGCCGAGGGGGGGATCCGACAATATACAATAGGGTTATTTGTCATGCAGGGTTTATAAAAGGGAATCAAACAGTTCCTTGTGCTCCTTAATTGGGGCGGGGTGGAGTTAACTCCACTGCCCAGAGCGCAGCAGCAGCAGCAGCGGGGTGGCGTGTGCCCAGAGCCCTCATAACATACAATAAATATAAACACATGCTCTACCCAGGCCCATGTGTGGCATGGCTCAAAGACTCCCCTTGTCCTGCGTGGGACGGATGACTGAAACGTCTTCCTTCCTCCTGGCCTGAAGACACGTGGATCGGGGGGGACTATGTGGAAGACGAGACACCGACGTTTCCTCGTCGTCAACACAACACAACGCAGGGCTATAGTCACAACAGTGGCGCCTGACTGTCACTGCGCAACGTCATCTGCAGACAGCGCAGTATATCATCCGGCGCTGTTCGGCACCGAAATCAAACCCTGGTCTTTCTCAAGAGCCCAGTTTTTGATTTTATGAATCATACACTGTAATTTATAAAAACATAGCAGCAATTGATTTGTTGATGAAAACAGCCATTGTTCTCTAGAAGTGTCAGGGCCGGCCAAAACCGCCGAACGAACCCTCAAGTGGAAGTCATTGTTCTGTGAAGGGCAATGAATCTTTTCCAAAGCCGACTGACCACGTGCGTCGCCGAGCTAAAGCACCCCTCCCTCCCAAGCAAACCATCGCTCAAAGACAGCCGCAGACCGCCAGCTAGCAAAATATCCATCTGGCGTTCTGAGTGTCAAAAGAGGCTCGTTCACGCCGCTGCTACATTACTGCCAGCCGCTGCGACATTACTGCCAGCCGCTGTTACATTACTGCCAGCCGCTGCTACATTACTGCCAGCCGCTGCTACATTACTGCCAGCCGCTGCTACATTACTGCCAGCCGCTGCTACATTACTGCTGCCAGCCTCTGTTACATTACTGCCAGCCGCTGCTACATTACTGCCAGCCACTGCTACATTACTGCCAGCCGCTGCTACATTACTGCCAGCCGCTGCTACATTACTGCCAGCCACTGTTACATTACTGCCATCCGCCGCTGCTACATTACTGCCAGCCGCTGCTACATTACTGCCAGCCGCTGTTACATTACTGCCAGCCGCTGCTACATTACTGCCAGCCACTGTTACATTACTGCCAGCCGCTGTTACATTACTGCCAGCCGCTGCTACATTACTGCCAGCCGCTGTTACATTACTGCCAGCCGCTGCTACATTACTGCCAGCCGCTGTTACATTACTGCCAGCCGCTGCTACATTACTGCCAGCCACTGTTACATTACTGCCAGCCGCTGCTACATTACTGCCAGCCGCTGCTACATTACTGCCAGCCACTGTTACATTACTGCCAGCCGCTGCTACATTACTGCCAGCCGCTGCTACATTACTGCCAGCCGCTGCTACATTACTGCCAGCCGCTGCTACATTACTGCCAGCCGCTGCTACATTACTGCCAGCCACTGTTACATTACTGCCAGCCGCTGCTGCTACATTACTGCCAGCCACTGCTACATTACTGCCAGCCGCTGTTACATTACTGCCAGCCACTGCTACATTACTGCCAGCCGCTGTTACATTACTGCCAGCCGCTGCTACATTACTGCCAGCCGCTGTTACATTACTGCCAGCCGCTGCTGCTACATTACTGCCAGCCACTGTTACATTACTGCCAGCCGCTGTTACATTACTGCCAGCCGCTGTTACATTACTGCCAGCCGCTGCTACATTAGTGCCAGCCACTGTTACATTACTGCCAGCCGCTGCTACATTAGTGCCAGCCTCTGTTACATTACTGCCAGCCACTGTTACATTACTGTCAGCCGCTGTTACATTACTGCCAGCCGCTGTTACATTACTGTCAGCCGCTGCTACATTACTGCCATGGCGCTCATTGCTCGGGCAGGTTCTTCCTGTCAAAGGAGGACAGTTATCTATGATTTTCTTCAGGTAATTCCAGACGCCATCTGGCCGGCGTTGAGTGTGATAATCCGCACACAATTCAATTTTCAGCTCCTCTTACTTGTGCGGTCGCTCCGGCCAAAAACAACTAGACAGAATTGTGGGGGTACCAGTCGGGCCAACTCTCTACCTGTCTGAACCCTCCTCCCCGTTGGCTCACAGAGAGCCCGGCTGGGGGTCATGGGTCGCAGAAGAGGTGGTCTCTGTGGGGCCCAGGTGACGTTTGGATGGGAGAGGGACGTCTTCTCCGTGATGCTGGCTGCAGCGGAGCAGGCAGCCGGCCAGCGCCTGGCCACATGTGAAAGTGCTCTTTTCAGGAGGGAGTTTCTCAACGTCTGCAAGGATTCCCTTCAGGCTCACATTCAGCTATCATCCATCATGGTGGGGAAATACTGAGCATACTATACTATAAAAACAATACTACATGTATATAAAATACTGTACCATACTATACTATCAACAATACTATACTGTAGGTTACTAAAATACTATACCATAGCATGCTATAGGCAGACTATTCTAACAATACTATAGGTTACTTTACAATACCATAATACTAAATGATACAATGGGCCCCTTTGGGGCCAAAACCCTAGACTCGCTGCCCGCAGCTCAACTGATGATACCTATGACATCATCAGTGCCTATGACATCATCAGTGATGTCATAAGATGATTTTGGTCAATAATGATCTCACTGATGACATCACTAATGATGCCATAGACATTCTGACATCATCAGTGGGACAAGAATTGAAACAATATACTATACTATATTAAACAATACTATTAGGCTACTATAAAATACTGTACCATGATATACTATGATACAATACTATAAAATACTACTGCCGGTATGCTATATAATACATTATTCACCCACCCACAGAGTGGACAAACTGTTCATTTTTTGACATTGCTGACTATAATCTCTGCCTTTACATCACTTTCTTGCTTTCTTTCTTTCTTACTTTCTTTTTTCTTTCTTTCTTATTCAAAGTTCATCACCTTCTCTGCCACACATTATTTTATTTTATCATTATTTTTTACAATTGGTTACAAGCATAGCTAGACTCACTTTTGAGTCTAGTGCACCACAGAAGTCTGTGGACCAAACTAGCTGTGACTGACTCTTGCCTTGCCTTTAACACACAATTCATTGGTTTAACACAAAAGACATTCAATGACCACAGCTTTCAAAATGCTTGAATTCTTTCCTCACTCAAAGTCAACCGCCGGCAAACCACGTGTAATTTACAGCCCATTCTGCACCCCCACCCCCACCCCCGAACCCCCCCCCCGAACACTACACCACCAAACTGTAACACCACTGACTCTTCCATAACACCAACCCCCCAGAACACTACACCACCAAACTGTAACGCCACTGCCTCTTCCACAACACCAACCCCCCGAACACTACACCACCAAACTGTAACGCCACTGACTCTTTCATAACAGCAAGCCCCCCCCGAACACTACACCACCAAACTGTAACGCCACTGCCTCTTCCACAACACCAACCCCCCGAACACTACACCACCAAACTGTAACGCCACTGACTCTTCCATAACACCAACCCCCCCCTGAACACTACACCACCAAACTGTAACACCACTGACTCTTCCATAACAGCAGCCCCCCCCCGAACACTACACCACCAAACTGTAACACCACTGACTCTTCCATAACAGCAGCCCCCCCCCGAACACTACACCACCAAACTGTAACACCACTGACTCTTCCATAACCACAACCCCCCCCGAACACTACACCACCAAACTGTAACACCACTGACTCTTCCATAACAGCAACCCCCCACCCCCCCGAACACTACACCACCAAACTGTAACACCACTGACTCTTCCATAACCACAACCCCCCCCGAACACTACACCACCAAACTGTAACACCACTGACTCTTCCATAACACCAACCCCCCCGAACACTACACCACCAAACTGTAACACCACTGACTCTTCCATAACACCAACCCCCCCGAACACTACACCACCAAACTGTAACACCACTGACTCTTCCATAACACCAACCCCCCCGAACACTACACCACCAAACTGTAACACCACTGACTCTTCCATAACACCAACCCCCCCGAACACTACACCACCAAACTGTAACGCAACTGACTCTTCCATAACCACAACCCCCCCCGAACACTACACCACCAAACTGTAACACCACTGACTCGTCCATAACACCAACCCCCCCGAACACTACACCACCAAACTGTAACACCACTGACTCTTCCATAACACCAACCCCCCCGAACACTACACCACCAAACTGTAACACCACTGACTCTTCCATAACACCAACCCCCCCGAACACTACACCACCAGACTGTAACACCACTGACTCTTCCATAACAGCAACCCCCGCCCCGAACACTACACCACCAAACTGTAACACCACTGACTCTTCCATAACAGCAACCCCCCCCGAACACTACACCACCAAACTGTAACACCACTGACTCTTCCATAACAGCAACCCCCCCCGAACACTACACCACCAAACTGTAACACCACTGACTCTTCCATAACAGCAACCCCCCCCCCTGAACACTACACCACCAAACTAACACCACTGACTCTTCCATAACACCAACCCCCCCCGAACACTACACCACCAAACTGTAACACCACTGACTCTTCCATAACACCAACCCCCCCCCGAACACTACACCACCAAACTGTACCACCACTGGCTCTTCCATAACACCAACCCCCCCCGAACACTACACCACCAAACTGTACCACCACTGACTCTTCCATAACACCAACCCCCCCCGAACACTACACCACCAAACTGTACCACCACTGACTCTTCCATAACACCAACCCCCCCCCGAACACTACACCACCAAACTGTAACACCACTGACTCTTCCATAACAGCACCCCCCCCCCTGAACACTACACCACCAAACTGTAACACCACTGACTCTTCCATAACAGCAACCCCCCCCTGAACACTACACCACCAAACCAGAGGTGAGGAAAGGACAGCGCGGCCCAAACCCTCATTTCCCAAATGGAGTGACTGGGCCTTATCAGAGCCGGCATCTCCCGGGCCGGCCGGGCCCAATGAAAAGCCAGGTCAGATCGAGTCGGGTTTAGATTACAGGCTGATGTCTGCAGCGCCGAGGCCACAAAGTAATCTCTTATGACTGATTGGCTGTAAGCAGGAGTGACAAGTGAACCGATGCTATCTGGCTGCATGGACCCAGGAGACGGGCTGGTGAACGTCTCCTGCTGTTCTGAGTTGTTGTGCTGCTGAGGAACAGGTGACAGTGTGTCCCTCTCTGCCGGGGAATAGGGATTTCCTTCTGCATGAGTCACAAGATAGCAGCAACAACAACACACGCAGACATGCTCACTCAAACACATGCTCTCTCTCTCTCTCTCTCGCTCTCTCTCTCTCACACACACACGCACGCACGCGCGCGCACACACACACACACACACACACCAGTTTTTATGCCAAAATCATACACCAAGCAAGGTGTAAAAGCATCTCGAGCAGCCAGTAGACAGCAAACAGTTTCTACCCGGAGGCGGTTGAGTTTTTAAATGAATAGCGCACTACTGCACTTTATTAACGACAGCAACTTTTACACTTTGCCAGCAATGCGCCGTATTCACCTCATGTAGAAGAGACAAGTCTGCAGCTTGAGAGACTACCAGGAAGTGTAAACACAATCGGAAGTTCTGATTGTGTTTACACTTCCTGTGACTCATGAACCTAGTCTGACTCATAATGTGAGTCAAACTAGGTTTGACCAGGTGATCGAGTCAGACTAGTTTGAGCAGGTAAAACAGCCGGCGTTTTCAACAGGAGGTCGTGACACAAGGGGTTAAGTGGGCGGGGCTACAGGCTACATAAGGTGAATATATCTTATCTTGTTTTTATGTGGTTTCTTATGTCTTTTTCTAGCATGTTTCGCATGTGTCTCCAATGCATTTGAATGTGAATGGCGAATAAACAACTTGAACTACATCATGGGCCATTGAAAACCAATACAAATGAAATTGTTTTAGTTGGGTTGGCAGTTCCTTAAAGGGAGGGTGACCCAGCCTGCCTATTCAATAGCGGGGGAAATTCTGTCACACACACACACACACACACACACACACACACACACACACACACACACACACACACACACACACGCACACACACACACACGTATGTACAGGATTCACACAGCAATACACAAAGTCCACAAGTCAAGCGTCCCACATGTTACGGTACCACAGCTTTGTGAGCGTTAAATTTGTGAGCGTTAAATTTGCGGGCGCACTTTATTGGAGGATTTGCAGGAAAAGTCGTCCATTTGGTGAAATAAAATGGTCAAGTTCTCTATGGCAACAAAAATCCCCCGCTCTGAATTTATGAGAACGATCGTTAAAACCGTTTCTCAGAACTCTGCTTTTTGGCATGATGCAAAATAACAATAAAAGCAGCAACCACCATTCAAATTCATTCAGTTCTACGGGAGTATACGAAGGGACTAATTGCGTGTGTTTTTTTTTTAAAATATAATTGCATATTTTAAAATGATGCAAATGAGTTGTTTTGCTTTGCTGTTGTTTGTTCTCTGGATTTGGGCAGCTGTGGGAGAAGACCCAGCGAGAGCTCCTCTGGGAGCGCACAGCCTTAATGAAGTGGGAGCTGGAGGCACAGAGGCAGCCTGGATAGGGGAAGTGAAGGGGGGGGGGGGGTGGGTGTTATGGAGGCCTGGCTTCAGGCTGTTTCCATGGTAGGATTGCCCAGGAATCTAATGCTAGTGCCAGACGCGGGGAAACCCTCATCAAAAACAAGGGGAGCACACCCATCAACACCAGGCCAGAGACGGCGCCCGCCCGGCCCTAAAGACAGTCAGGTTTTACAGCTCAGCAGAACCGGAGGATCTGAGCCGCTATAGCCGATGGACACAAAACACTACCGATCCCCCAACATGTTTTCGCTTACACGCTGTCATCCTTTCTTTCTTTGTGAGCACAAAATAAATATACAGATTCTTTATCTTGCAGATTGCTGTTTTAGTTATACAAACATTTGTCCGAGGCAGAGCTCTGCAGGCAGAAAGAAGCTCATTGGTTGAGTGTCAGCGGAGGACCAAAATGCATGACTCAATAGCCAATGAACAGCCAGGAATGGGTCTCGCGCTACTTTTGCAGGCTAAAATAAAGCTGATAATGTACAATTTGATTAAAGGAAAAAAAAAAGTTCTAAGTACAACACAAACTACGGAATCCATTTTGCTGCAACTCGACACAGCTGCTTAATCCAGGACCTTACTTCCTGGAACTCTTGAGAGTAAAAAAAACTGGTCCATTGGAGTGAATGGAGATGTCGCAACTCTTCTATATACAAGGGCTCTGGTTGTAGCGAGCTAAAGTAACAGTTTCTCTGCCTAACATTAGATTGAATCGCAGTGAAAATGGCATGCGGTAAGAGAGAAGCTAATGTTACGAAGACTAGCGCTCTTGCTACCAAGTAAAACAAAAAACAAAACAAAAACTCCCATAACCAGTTAGCCTAGCGACCTTCCAAGTTCAAAGTAGTCAAAGGAGCCTACAGCCATTTAGGTAAGCTAATTAGCTCGTCTGCCAAATGAAAAACTAAATTCCATTTCCATTTATATATTTACATTAGAACCACAGTCCCGTCTTTGCCATTCGAGTTTGCCAGTTCGCTAACTCGCGCTCTGTGGTTCTTTGGCTCCGCCCATTGAGGTTGACCTCAACCAATGAGATGATTTCTGCCGCCGAGAAATGTTTGTACAAGTAAAAACTCCCATCTGCCCTCGTCTCATGGAAGAGATCAGGGCTAATCAGAGGAAAGGGAACTAAGCCCTTTCCCCGACAATCGCTTCCTGTTTTGAAAAACAATCTCACAAGTCGATTGTGCCGTGCTTGGGGGTTGAACGCCCGAGCCGGATTCTTCCTTTCACAGGTGGAACAATGCGAAGGACTTCCCTCTCCTTTGAACGCCTCTCTGGTGCAGATCAGCATCGCACGTGTTTACATCTGCTCCGCCTCGGCCTGAACCAAACCTCATGTTGCTGTTCTAAAAGCTCATCAGGGAAATTGCTGTTTGTAAACCCTCCACGCATCAACATCTGGGAGCAGTCCCTTCTCCCTCCTCGCATCAACATCTGGGAGCAGTCCCTTCTCCCTCCAAACCAGAAAGACTTAGAGGCAGAAAGAGAGAAACAAATACTGTGGCATGGCACACGTGCACACACACATACACACACACACGCGCGCGCGTGCATACATGCACACACATACACACAGACACATACGCATGCACGCATAAACACACACATGCACGCACACGCGCGCGCGCGCGCACACACACACACACAGAGCACATGCTGCATTTGTGATCCATTCCTCTGCTGAACAGGCAATGGAAACTTCTGCAAATGTAAATCTGCTGGGTTAAAAATACAGCGCATTAATGTGCACCACATGTGGCACTCTGGCAGGATGGAGGATATTTTGACGGCGGGGGAAGAGGGAGGGAGGGAGGGAGGGAGCAGTCCTGGGGTTTCTCCAACAGCGGAGAGAGGGAGACACACACACACACACACACGCGCGCGCGTGCGTAAACACGCACACACACAGCCGCGAACTCCCCCTTTTACCTTGAGCCTTTTCCACAAACACCACCTTGGAGTCGTGCTGGAAGTTATGTCCGCTGAGGAGCATCCTCTGGCCCCCGGAGGCAGGACACGTCTCCAGGCTCTGCTTGTCCACCAGGGGCAGCTCCTGGGCCGATCGCTGGGCTGCAGGAGGGAGGGAGGGAGGGAGGGAGGAGGGAGGGAGGAGGAAGAGAAACCATTCCTCATTGCCGAGCTAATACACACACACACCCACTCCCCATGCAGACCTGAGCATCCAGGCCGGCTCTGAGTCACTACCTAGCCGGCGTTCAGAGATGTCACTGCCTGGGAAGATGGACCTCTCTCTCTCCACGTTAAAAATGAACCGCTTCTTCTGCCTTAAAAGGAGGCCATGTTGTGTTTGTTTGTTTGTGAATCTGCTATTTAACTCACATGATGGCTGCTGGTTCACTCGCTGTTTGAATCTGTAGGTCTCCTCCCTGTCTGTCTTGCACCGCTCTCTCGTCTCCCTTCACTCCTCATTCCTCTCTCTTAACGTTCAGTTTTCAGTCTTATCTCTTTACTTGTCAGGGAATATTTTCATTTTCATTTCACTTTTCTCTCTTGGCCAGGCCTCTCATGTCAAACAGACCCCTCATCTCAGTGATTCATGTGGATAAATAAAGGTCGATAATTAATAGTTTTCTAATATTTTTGACCATCATCTTTTCGGTAACGTCATGCCGCTGCACTGTGCTTTTGATAAAAAGCTCTCAGTTAGTTTATGCCAACAATGTATCTTTCCCCCACTCCCCCACTCCCTCCCTCCCTCCCTCCCTCCCTCCCTCCCTCCCCTCTCTCTCTCTCTCTCTCTCTCTCTCTCTGTCTCTCTCCCTCTCTGCCTCTCTTACACACACAAACACAAAATAAATTTTGGTCAAACCAATTGCTTTACGGCAGCGTTTCAGCAGCTAACAATGGTCTATTTCAAGAGGCTGAGATCATGGTTTAACTACCCTCTTTCATTTAGCTCATAAGACTTCATCTCTATGGCAACTATCACTGCCAGAACCGCACGAAGTGGTCGATCTGGCTGGGTTTTAGCCCAGGCCACTGACGGGTCAAAACCAGAGCCGCGGCACATGCAGTGAATGGAGCTTATGGAAGCCATGCTCAAATGGCCTTTACATCCACAGATATTATTGCCAAATGAACCAGTAGCTCACATGCTTCAGTTGTTTAACACAGTGGTTCTCACACTTTTTCACGTCAAGGACCCCTAAACTTACACAAATTAGACCACGGACCCCCATTTGATAAGATGTTGTTCCAGCTGGGTCCCCCCATCTGATACGGTTTTTGCTTTTAGATGTTTTATTCCAAATTCCCATTCCCTCCCCACCCCATCACTCTCTCACATTCCCCCTGCTCTCCTCCCTTCTCCTGCTCTCTCCTCTGCTCTATCCTTCATTTCTATATTTTCTCTATTTCTCTATCAATTGTTCAAATGTTATCTTTATTCTGTATATTTTTGTTACTGTTGTGTCAGCTAGAATTAGCTAGATATATTTTCTGTGAAGCCCTCTGAGACATGCTTGTGAATTAGGGCTATATAAATAAACTTGACTTGACTTGACTTGATTAGAGACAGTGTATGGAACCCATGACCAAAATAGTCATACATTCTGCCATTGTGATACTTACGGATGGAATTATAATGAAAGGTTTTAGCGGGGGGACCCCCAGGAACCCCCTCCAGGACCCCTGGGGGGTCCCCGGACCCCACTTTGAGAACCACTGCTTTAACAGACCGGGTTAAGAAGCATTGCCGTCTCCATATTTTCAAGGAAGGACAAGGTTGAAAAGGTGTCCTCACAGCATTCAATGGGGTTGGACGCGGCCTGCAGGGACACCGTTCTCCCGGTGGGCTGGTTCATGTGAACTCGGAAGACCATCCGCACGCGCGTGTTCTTACGTCCGATGTCCGTCTCCCCCTTTCGCAGCTCGATGTCTGAGTTACGCAGCTTCAGGATGCCGGCACAGTCGATTCTGCATGGCGGGGACAGACATTGAAGAGGTAAGCATGGTGTCTGCCAAAGCCTGTCCAAAAAAGAACCATTGTTGTGACACACTTTACTAGGAGTCAAAACTTATCGATACAGCATAGTATCGCAATATTTTGTGGGCAATATATCGTATCGTATCGAATGCCAAGTATTGTGATATTTTATTATACAAAATGTCATTTGTATGTCATTTGTATGTCATGTCAAAAATTATGGAAGAAGTGAGATGAACAGACTGGAAACTTTATCTTATTAGATAAAACATGTTTTTTCCTTTGCGGACATAATTTGCAGTTGAAAAAAGGTAATAAATCACAATATATCGCAATACTCAATATATCGCAATACTAGCACATCGCAATACTATCGTATCGTGACTTAAGTATCGTGATAATATCGTATCATGGGGCATCTGGTGATTACCACCCCTACAATTTTGTACATGTTTCTAACTTTTTTCCAGAATAATAGTAAATACATCAAAACTATGAAATAGGACAATAGAGTTATGTAGTGACCAAAAAAGTCTAAATCACAAATCAAAACTTGCCGCCGCTTGCCTTGATGGAAAGGCAAAGGCTGTGTAAAGAAATGCATACTGTAGGCATCAACTTCACTATTCTTTATTTGTCTAAGAAACACATTTAAATCGGTTGAGCAAACGTTTAGGTCAAAATGGCTTTGAGAGAATGAAAAACATTCAATCAGGTGGGATCTAAATCCCTCAGCTAATTAAGTGGTGATTTATAGTCCTGCCAAATTAGAAGGGACTTCACCCGGGACTTCCTCAACACAGTCCTCCTCAATGATGGAGCCTGCAGTCATTTCAACAGAAGATTAACACCAGTACCCCCAGCAGAGCTTTCACACCCAAGTACAACCACTGACTGTGGGGCCAATGCCAAACTCTGTGTGAGCATTAATTGTTTTGTGAATAGCTTTTTATAACTATCCACAAGAGAAGGTCCCAAAATATCGGCCCGCCTCCACAAGCTTCTCAGCCAAGAAACCCTATTGGCTGTTAATTATTTTTTTTTACAGTTTGAAAATCTTCATCAGACACTTAATAAAAGTCCCCCCCACCCTTCTGTCTCCATCTAACTCTCCTCGCACTTAAATGGCCCTAGTCCTGTTCCAGGCTTTTCCATCGCAGCGCTACTCGATGCCGCATTCCTCAAAGGCTAGTTAATGTCAACTTTTACACGCATTTGAACACTCCCTAACATTCTTTGCCAGACACCAGGGTCTGCTTCCCTGGCGAAGCAATCAGGTGTTGATGCTATAAGGACCCCAGCTGTTCAGTTCTCCGGCCCACGCAGATGACGCAGACAAGCCTGCACTCCGAGCACTGAGTACAAAACCACACTCACTGAGGTGTCCGCTCAGTGCCTGACGAGAAAGCGCAGAAAGAAAAAAAATACAGGGCGTCTGGGTTAGTGTGTAGATCAGGTAAAAAAGAAAACTCTCTCCTACCACCGCGGAGACCCGGGTTCAATTCCCGGCAGCGGTACGTCCGGCTTGGTCAGACGTTCCTACAGCCACAATTGTGCCGTGTGGCACAATTGCCGTGCGGTGGGAAGCCGGTGTGGTACGTGTTCCTGGTCGCTGCACTACTGCCTCCTCTAGTCGGCCGGGAAGGGGGGGGGGGTGCCTGTTCGTGGGGGAGGGGAACTGGGGAGGAATAGCGCGATCGTCCCATGCGCTACGTCCTTCCGGTGAAACCCCTCGCTGTCAGGTGAAAAGAGACGTCCGGCGACTGCGCATGCATCAGAGGGAGCATGTCGTGTCTACGGCTCTCCCCAGATCGGCAGAGGGGGTGGAGCAATGCCCACAAAATGTTTTATAATACTGGGTCCCATGCTATCATTTCATTTACTAAGAGTTTATTGGATTTGTCCTGACGCCATGTAGGCTAACAGCGTTTACAGCTCAAAACTAACTACAGAAATAAATAAATAAAGTTGATTCATGACTATTTTAAGACACGTCCCGCAACGCTGACAATCTAAATAATCACAAATAAGTATTTGAGCAATCTAACAATGCCTCTATTCTGTAGCATATAATATAACTATATATCTCTACGTCACACTGGAGCTCATGTCAAAACAAATAAATCTCACACAAATCCCTCGCCTGCGCTATAACCACTCTGAGGCGTGTCCTCGCTGAGAAAGAGAAACCAAATCGTTGTATAAGGGGGAGCTTATGTGTTACATCCATTAAAATGCAGGGAAAAGTGCTGAGGCCAGCAGGCGGCTACTGCCTGCAGCCCAGACAGACCCCGGGTTGCTGTTAGCAGCTCTGAGCTTCCCCAGTAACCTGATCTGCCAGGCTTATAAAATGGGAAAAGCCACCCTTCAGTGTACAGAGGGCAACCCGATCCAAACACACACATGGAGACACATGTACACACACGTACGTACGTACGTACGTACACACACACACACACACACACACACACACACACACACACACACACACACACACACACACACAAATGTGCAAGCATAAGTACATGCAAACACATTTGTCGCTGTCGAGTGACAACCCCTTACAGTATCTCCAAACTGTCAACATTTCAGGAACTAATAAAGAAGACAGTCTTGTTTTTTGCTTGATGAAAATGCATTTTTGACGCCATCCAAACTTCTTTTTTGTTGAAAGAGTTGCAAGCTGTCATCCTTCAATTTAAGTTGCGAAGTTGGAGTTGCAAATAGGGATGCACAGTGATATATCGGCACATAAAAACGTCAGTTTATTGTATGCTGCTACATCTGTTTATTGTTTACAAACATCGCACCTTTATTGTCATTTAGTATGACGCACATGATACGAATGCTGCCCCTTCTTAATGCTTATTTTATTCTATTATCTTGTCTTTTTATCCATTGCATGTGGTATATGTAGGATAAATTTATTTTAGACTTAGTTACTTTTTTTTTTTTCCTCCTACTGTACGTAGCTTGGTACTGCACACAATGAATTTTGTTGTACAAGTTGCAATGACAATAAAGGTATTCTATTCTAGACTTTGATTATGCCCAAACGCTTGACTAAATGGTTGACAGAGTTTCTTATTTTGCCCAGAGTGAATGTGTATTTTTGGAAAAGCATTGTATTTATGTACATAAAAACATATTTATGTATGGACATACCTGTAGATACAGGTATGTCTGCCAGTGGGCCGTCACAATAAGAGTAGCCACAATAATGTGTTAATTCCACTACAGGAGAGACTTGATGTTCCCTGAAACTACGTGGTGGTACAGTACTCTCTCTCTCTCCAGTCTTCATATGAAACAAATCCAATATGGTGGATCCATGGTTACACAAGCGTTCACACAACAACAGTGATGTGCATCTTGAAAGCAGCTGGTGTTTATCAGGGTGTCAGGGACACAGTGGTGACAGAGGGAGGGGCCGAGGAGTTCACTACACTACTCACATGGCGCGCATGTTGTTCTCGGGCAGCAGCGGGATCTCCAGCACCTTGGTGTTGCTCTGCAGCGCCTCCTGGCTGGGCGTGGACACCGTCTTGCCGGTGATGCGGTGGACCTGGTAGAAGGCGTGCGGCCTCAGCAGCCGGTCGTCCGCCGTGCCGATGAACAGCTGCAGGGTCAGCGGCTCGCTCTCCATGTAGCCGTGGAGCTGAGAGAGGGGTGAGGGAGGGGAGGGGAGGGTCATGATTGAGACATCTCGTCTTCGCCAAACAGAGCCCACCCACTAGGCTGGGGGGGCGCTATGGATGGACCAAAAATCATGTCTCCATATTTTTTGCACGAATGGCGATACACAATATATATCTCAGTCTTTTCTACGAAGTGGGTTAAATTCAGTTCAGTTGTAAGTCAAAGCCTCATGTGAGATGTCGGAAGCACTTTTATCAATACAAGACTGTGATCAAAATAAAATGCAAAGACAGATTGGACAAAATCCAATATCACAATATTTTTGACCAAATACTTCAATATCAATATTGCAACAATATTGTAGGGATGACTACTGGTGCTTTCACTAAATATTTACACAATGAGATTTTGATACATAATAATCAGTATTGTGTGTATATATATAAAATAATAACTATGACTATAATAACTAAGTGGGTAAAGGCAAATAATAGAACAGTTCAGAAAATGAACTTTACTTTACTGTAATGCAGCCTTTAAAACCAGGGGGGGGGAAAAAAATTATGCCATATCACAATATTACGATGTCCAAAATCTAAGACGATATCTAGTCTCATCACAATATCGATGTATCGCCCAGCAGAAGCACCCACTCACACGCTGTAAAAGACCAACGCAGGTCTTTCAGGGGTCGTGCTCTCGGGGGGCGAGGGATTTCAAACAAAGTACCCATTTAGGATCTTGTTATCACGTCTTTCTCCAACTTTCTAATGAACTAGCAAAGAACCCGCGCACACACACTTCCTCCATGAAGTTCACGTCGGGTCTGAGAGAGGCTGTTGATCCTACAGTAGCTGGCTCTCCAGGGAAATGGCTGCCAGAGCGCACCGAGAAACCACCTACAGCGCACACAGCGTTATGATTTGTGAGGGCAGCGGTGCCCCGTGACAAGACTGAGCCAGTGTTTCAGGGAAGCAAAGGTCATGTCAGCTGCACAAAGCTGCGGCTAATCGGGGTCAAGGAGAGATCTCGCCGGTGACCCCCGGCTCTGATTGTTATCAGTAAACTGATCCCAGGCACGATTTGGTTGGAGCACGTTCAGAAGTGCTGCGCGCTGTTAGCTGCTGGCGGCCGTGACCGGGCGCTCCTTAAGCAATCCCAGACCTCCGTAGGTGTTGCTTGACAGGAGGCCTCCAGCCAGGATGACCTCAACCACCCAGACTGCAGAGTGCCGGCATGGAGCCCAAAGCCCACAGGCTGAAACCTGAGAACACTGGCTACTGCCGACTAGTGCCTGAGAGCTATGCATGTTATCCATACACTGTGACAGGTGAGAAATTAGGGGAGCATGCTTGGCATTTTGACGTCAAAACAACTGAATGACGCACAGGGATTCAAATTGTCTTCTATAATCAAGATGTTTAACGAAGACATTGTTCATATTTGATCCGAGCGGCTACATTTGAGGTTTATGCATTCTCAAAAATTCACCCTTCTTTACAGCCAAACACATCACATCTGGACTTTGTCTTGATTGACGCCCCTCACTAAACTTCACATCTGGACTTTGTCTTGATTGACTGCCCTCACAAAACACTCAAATCTTTCCAATCAGGCAGTTTTGCAGGATTTCACACATTCATACACTTAGCAGACTTTTTTTTTTTTTTATCAAGTTTTTTGGGGGGGATTTTTCTTTCTCCCATTTTCTCCCGGTCGTTGCTCCGCCCCCTCTGCCGATCTGGGGAGAGCCATAGACTAGCACATGCTCCCACCGATACATGTGCAGTCGCCAGCCGCTTCTTTTCACCTGACAGCGAGGAATTTAACAGGCAGGACGTAGCACGTGGGAAGATCACGCTATTCCTCCCAGTCACTCCCCACCTCCCTGAGCAGGCGCACCGACCGACCAGAGGGGGCGCTAGTGCAGCGATCAGGACTCATACCTCACTGGCTTCCCACCCGCCGCAGACATGGCCAATTGTGTCTGTAGGAACGTCTGACCAAGCCGGAAGTACCACTGCCGGGAACTGAACACAGGTATCTGCGGTTAGAGTGAGGCTTAGGGCTGGGCCAGAGCGAGGCTTAGAGCTGGGCCAGAGTGGGGCTTAGAGCTGGGCCAGAGTGAGGCTCAGAGCTGGGCCAGAGTGAGGCTTAGGCCTGGGCCATAGCGAGGCATAGGGCTGGGCCAGAGTGAGGCTTAGGCCTGGGCCATAGTGAGGCTTAGAGCTGGGCCAGAGTGAGGCTTAGAGCTGGGCCAGAGTGAGGCTTAGGCCTGGGCCATAGCGAGGCATAGGGCTGGGCCAGAGTGAGGCTTAGGGCTGGGCCAGAGTGAGGCTTAGAGCTGGGCCAGAGTGAGGCTTAGGGCTGGGCCAGAGTGAGGCTTAGGCTTGGGCCAGAGTGAGGCTTAGAGCTGGGCCAGAGTGAGGCTTAGGGTTGGGCCAGAGTGAGGCTTAGGGCTGGGCCAGAGTGAGGCTTAGGTCTGGGCCAGAGTGAGGCTTAGAGCTGGGCCAGAGTGAGGCTTAAGGCTGGGCCAGAGTGAGGCTTAGAACTGGGCCAGTGTGAGAGTTAGAGCTGGGCCAGAGTGAGGCTTAGGGCTGGGCCAGAGCGAGGCTTAGGGCTGCGGCACAACATGTGATTTGGAGGAGGATCCCTCTGAGGGTTAAGAGCCTGCAGCCCTGTATATTTGTGTAAGGAAATGGGTTGCTGCCTAGCAATGCTGTTTATTTAGGGAGTGTGTGATGGAGTGAGGTACTGTAGCCTGTCCGCAAGGTTGGGCAATTACTTTCAAAATGTAATTACTGTAGTTACAGATTACAGATTATCTGCTTTAAATTTTGATCGGTAACATCCATTAGAATACTCAAGCGCAGTTACTTTGCCTCCATAACTCACAGTACGCTATATAACATATAACTATAATTGTTATTGGGTTAGCATCAATAACCAATACTAACCATTATTTCAAGGCATGAAATTATTTTAGTGACTACTAATCACAAAAAACCTTTTCCCCTATCAACGTTTTCTCTGTCGTCTGATTAGATCACTGATTGAGACAGTAGCTGCAACAGACAACAGTTATGCTTTGTTAACACCCCCCCCCCCCCCCACCCCCCTTCCCCCCCCGCACAATTTGGTTACTGTCATCTCATCTCATGTAATCCACTGCTCCCCCGCCCTGGTGGTTTGACATTGCCAATGCAGCCACCCCTCCCTAGTTCATATTATCACCCACAAGAGGAATGCTGAGACTCTGGCTGCTCAAGGCACCAAAGAGGAGTAGAAGAAGAGTGAGGGCAAGTGGGGCAACCTCCCCCATTCCTATCACAGGCCCTCCCAGCTGTGGCGGGGTAAACACACACTACACACACACACACACACACACACACACACACACACACACACACACACACACACACACTACACACACACACACACACACACACAGTCCAGTGTGACCAGGCTGCATCCGGTCACGCTTTCTGGGTCACATGATATTGGCTCATGACACTTTGCTACCAAATCTAAATTTGTCAAACTAGTTTGAGGATCACAAGCATCCAGGGCAAGGATCCAGGGCAAGGATCCAGGGCAAGGGTCCAGGGCAAGGGTGCACGAGGCCAACAGGGAAGACACTGATGCCAAAACAGAAATGTTATGTTATAGAAACGATGCCAGTTGAAAACCAGGTTTTTTGGACTTGTATTCGTCAGCAACGGACACACGACATGAACGCCGAGTCCCGAGCGGAAAAGAGGAGAAGACCTCACAGACTTGATGAGGGGGTATTTCCTCCCCGCCAAAGTACTGCATGAAACCCCGAGCATAACTGCGGCGAGGACTGCACACAGCACTTCAGAGGGGCATACTTGAGTCTGCTGCTGGCGTTAAGGGGCGGGTGTGGTCGGGGCCGGGCAGCGGCCCGATGGCATTGAAAAAGAACAGAAAACAGCCGGGCTGGACGGCTGGACGTGGAGGGAGAGAGAGAGAGAGAGAGAGAGAGAGAGAGAGAGAGAAAAAAGGGTAACCCACACAGAACGAGAGCTTCCAGAATAAACTCTGTCAAGTCTGGGCAGGGTTCGAAGAAGAGACCTCGTCAGCCAGTGTCCATGTGCACCATGTAATCAGGAAGTCACAGAGATCAGGGACGGGGGGGAGGGGGCGTGGCTTGTTTTGAGGCTCCCCTCCAAACATCGCCGTCGGAGGCTGCCAGAAACGTGTGTGGTTTTAGCCGCTGCCGCCTCCGCAGGACGCGGCGTGCGATGATGTCAGCCGTACACACGGGAACTTTCCTAAACAAAGGCAAGTCTGTGCGTTTGGGGTGGAAGCTGGCGGAAAGGGGGTGTGGGTGGGGGTGTGTGTGTGTGTGTGTGGGGGGGGGGGGGGGGGGGCAGGCAAGCTGGGTTTGGGTTTAGAGAGAGAACACACACTCTCTCTATTTCAGCCGAGGCAAACCCAGACACCCTCATTCAAATCGTTAGCACCTTATCACAGAGAAAAACACGCTCGCCGCGCAGATGTGGACTGGAGTCCATGTTGGGACACAGTGGATTGTTCAACGTGTTTCATCCATAGAAAAAGATGGATATTAGCACTGTGATGTCACCCATTGGTTTGAGGACTGTCGCCATCTTGGCTTTTTTTTTGCAGCCAGAAGCAGCTACAGTAGCGTGAGACCAGGGGTTTGGCACAGAGCCGCAGCGGCGCCTGCTATTGGTCCACGATCGCCGAGCTGAGCGATCACTGGACGGGCGACCTGTCAATCAAGCCCCCAAAGCATTATCGTATTATTTTACTCTAAATTGGACCATCATTTGCTAAAGTAACATCCTGTTGTTTTGAAGAAGACTTGATAATAATACCCATACAGTAGGGTCATTTTCCCATTGACTTCTATACAATCTTTTTGCAGCCAGTGGAGTTGCCCCCTGTTGGCCATTAGAAAGAATGCCAGTTTACGGCACTTTTGCATTGGCTTAATTTTTCAGCGGCGGCGGTTGCTCCTTGGAGTGGACACACTTCTGTCCAGAATTATTGTTTTCTTCACCAGACACATTGTGGGGGGAAAAGTTACTACATTGGAACTAGTCTCCTTAATTTAAAAGGGGGAGTTAGCAATGTTAGCATTCCCTATTCAAACCAGTAGGATTGAGTAGCTGCTAACTGCTAATAGCGCGCCTCAATGCTCGTTTCCGATGAGGAAAAGCTAATAATTCTACCAAGCAACTTTAACGAAACATGAACGATAAATGTAACCTTGCCCCTCACTGTGATTAGTGTCTGGTGAATGTGTATTTGTATTGCAATGTATTAGTCTACGTGGAAAGATATTGATTCAACTTGACAGCTGACTTTCTCTGCCTCCTCACAGAGACTTTATTTATTCAGAGACTGAGGTCAGCGCTGTGGGCTAATGGTCGGGGGGGGGGGACCAGTCGTGCTTCTAACCAAAACATATCTGTCCGACTTTTTCTCCTGTCGACGCGACCACCAGAGCTACTGTGGTTGAAGCTCATGACTAAGCGCTCACTGACCACACTACATCACTCGGTAACGTCTAGCAGACGCAATGGAAACGCTTGAGTCACTCTTTGTCTGGGCAGGAACTGACGTGCGAGCCAGTCTGTCTAATAGCATACCTATGGTATTCCATTCAGAAAAGTGACATCCTTGGATCACGTTAATAGCCAGGTCATGAAACGCACACCGCCCACCCCCAAATCTGTTTTAGCACATGGGGTAAAAAGCAGGAGGGAGAGGAACGCGGTGAGGCGACTCAGGCGAGAGGTGATGGCGGTAACGGCATTACCAGACGGTGAGCGAGTGGTCGTAATGGCTGCAACGTGTGTTGGTCTAATCATCATCACAGGAAACCGAGCAGACTTTTAGTAGCAGACCTGCACTACTGGGTGTCCTCCGGCGAGCGCCTTGACCGCTCCCCGGCTCCCCTCCGTCTCGTAGTGGGCGCGGTGGTGCGACTTGGGCTGCACGTCGATCTGCAGCGTGTACGGCCCCGAGCTGGATGGCAGCTGCCAGTCAAGAGCCGGCAGGGACGGACTGCAGAGGGGGGAGACAGAGAGAGAGAGAGAGAGAGAGAGAGAGAGAGAGAGAGGGGGGAGACACATCCGACATGTCAACTTAACGAGGAGGAGGAGGGAGGAGGAGGGCTTATTTTAGAGGCGCTTATCAAGAGGGAATGTGCAGAATGTGAAAACACTGAGATATTATGCCAGAGCTCGTCAGATGTTTGTTTGAAATGAACAAGAAATTAACCAGGAAATTAGGAAGATGCTTCAACTTAATTCCCATAATTGTATATACAGTATGTGTGCATTATGTAAATGAACTGTATATAGAGGAAGAATTAAAAGAAGAGCTACACATTTATGCCCAACCAGATGCGCTTGGGTCAGATCAGAGACTTGTCCGTTTTGTGTCTTGTTATGGTCAGATTTTCAGGCCTGAATTGAAACGATCCCTGCTTACCTGACATATTGCTTTGGCTTGGACCAGGAGTACGGGTGCTGTGGCACATCCAGGAACCCGCCACAGTAGCCCTCCTTCTTCAAGGGCAGCCGGATGGAGGGGTGCCCGTCCTGATCCAGCTCCCCTGGACCCAGCTCGTCGCCGCCTCCCGGCTCCACCTTCAGGCTGTGCTCCAGGCTGGTTTTACGGGCCTTCAGGGGGATGCCCTCCCCCAGTTCGGCCACTCCGTCTGTGGTCAAGGCGTTGATGGCGGCCAGGATCGCCGAGTTGGTGTACTGGTTGGTGTTGGGCAGCCAGGACTCCTCCGTGACGCTCAGGCGGGGCGAGGTGTGCGGGGACAGGGTGTGCGGGGACAGCCCGGGGGAGTGGTTGGGCGAGTACGGGAAGTGCTTGTGGGACGCGGCCCTGCCGTTGAAACTGTATTTCCTCTTGGCGCCGCACGGCGAGTTGGACCTGGAGCCGTGCTGCTGCTGGCCGATCCAGGTGTCGTCGGTCACGCTGGCGCGCGGGGAGGTGGAGGGCGAGTGTCGCGGGGAGCCGCCCCCCTGGGCGCAGCTGGCCTCGCCCCCAGGCAGGGTCAGGGTGGAGCCCTTGGGGGACACGCAGGGCGACTGCCAGGGCGAGTTCTGGGGCGAGGAGTTGTCGTAGTTGTAGGAGAAGCCCGACTCGTAGGAGGAGGCGTCGGAGTGGCAGCTGCGGGACGAGACGCTGCTGGCCGGACTCAGGCAGCTGGGGTCGCGGTAGCCGTCGGCGCTGGGGAGGGTCAGCGTCACGATGGAGTTGACGCGCTTGGCGACGGGGAGGCTGCTCTCCTCCACCTCGTCCTCCTCGGGAAACTGCCCGTAGGCCGTGATCTCGATGCGCGGGCTCTCCAGGGCCGGGGCTCCGTTGGGGCGGACGCCCCCCGGCGACGAGTAGTAACCGCTCGTCCTCATGTCGTCCCGGGCGTCGTAGCTGTGCGGCTGGCTGACAGAGACGGATATAATGGGGCCGGAATGGAGGCTGTGGTGGTACTGGGATGGAAGACAAGGGTTGCCCAGTGGGAGGGACAGACTGACATTCGGGGTGTAGCCGTACGCATCTGGAAGGCAAACGGATTGAGTTTGTTAGCATGATAATCAAACACACATTGACTGGCTCCCTTATAGAGCGGCACACTGTATAGCTGCCAAGTGGAGTCTTGTGAGAGCTGCAGCAGACGTGTTGCCTATAATGGCAACAGAACAGCGTGCCCACTGCCTACTGGATCTGGCCTCGGCTACTCACTGAGGCACTGAAGTCATGCAAAGTTTTCTCTTTCAAACACAGCAAACTCACACTGTCGGCCACACAGAGGCCATATACCATCTCCGAATGGTACAACTCGTACAAAGGACGTTAGGTGACGGACACAAATAAAAAGCCAAAAATAACTTTAATTTTAAAAACACGTTCTAAAAATAACCCAAAGGCCAGATCGGAGAGACCAGGTGTTCTTTCCATTCCCCCGTGCCAGATTTATGCCACATAATGTACATGCTTGCTGCAGCCCATAAAGCGCAACACTATGAAAACACACATTGATGCTTTTGTTGGCCAGTTTCGTTTTCCAACAGCCTTCAAAAATAAACACAGGCGGAGACGGGGACACGATTAGTTGATTTGCTTGTTGTAAAGGTGCGCGGGCACAGGCGCTGTGGCCCCGACTGGAGACCTTCATGGGCCCGGTGCCAACAGCACCCCCGCTGGGTCTGACTCAGGCCATGTGAAACTCTGTGTCTCGCCCACAAGATGTGTGGCGAAGGAGGCTGAGGTCACAGCCAGGAGCAGCCGAGGAGGAGGAGGAGGACCATGGGAACGGGACTTGTGGTCGTCGTCAGGGTGCACGGGACGGCCCTGAGCTAATCTGACCACACTAGTGAAGCAGCACTGATATTGATGAGGGGCTGCTGCTGCTGCTCCAGGCAGACAGAGGCAGCAGTCGCACGGCACACACAGTCACCACCGCAGCTCCTGCTGTCTGCTCTCAATTAAAGAGAATTAGGGGCCCCGACCATATAAAGACTATGACATCAGTGCAGCACGCACCAAATGACTCCTTGTAATAAAAGAAAAATCAAGCTTACTTTTTAACTTTGCGGTGTGTGTGACACAGTAGCACTGAAATGTCTGCTTTCTATAATTAGATTGAGCAGGCTGCTGATGTGGGTTCGCTGGAGGCTGCTGCTGCCACACTAAACAGGTAAAGGGGCGCACTCCATGAAATGACTGGGGCTCAATATTGGTCTGTGAATCATTCAAAAATACCCAATTAGCCACAATGCCAGTGAATCATTAACATCGATTCAAAAAACCTGTCTATTTTAAGAACCGTTTTAGACTCATGACACACTAACAGCAGGACCACGCCCACCCCTTGCCCAAAATCAGCAGGGAGGGGCAGCGGCAGCACACACACACACACACACACACACACACACGCACACACAGCTACACTACCGCTGCTTTAATAACAACAACGGACTGATATACTTTCACATCAGCTGACGTTCCTAATTGCGATGCACTGAGGCTGAACACAGGCTTTCAAAAGCACGGAAAGTGTAGCTCAGAGTCAGAGGCTAATTCAATGTAACATCACAGTTCGATGTATCCCATCCGTGTGCGAAGTGACTAAACACTAATGAGAAGTTTTCTAATCCTGTTAACTGGCTCTTAAGTGCGCCACGCAAATGTGGACCGTTATGAGAGAGAGAATGAACTACGATGGTTAAAGTACAACAATGAATGAAGTCAAACTCACCCTCTTCAGCAGATTTCATCTTCTTCTTACAGCCGAGACCAACGTCTGAAATCAAACTTTGAGTACAGCAGCAGATGGGCAAAGTCCTTTATCCATATATCGGAGTTTATATATTCCCCAGCTGTTGCTTAAGATCCCCTCTCACTGTAGAAGCGCAGGCGAACGACGAGAATACAAAATAAAGTATAATCATAAAAAACGCGCATTAAAAACAGCCGTTTCTATTTCAAATAGTGAGGAAAAATGGCATCAAAATGGGGAAAGCCTATACGCGCGATGAAAACATCAAAACGTGTGGACTAAAGATGATGACTGAGATGCACACGTATGCTTTTTTCAGATGCCCATTTCTGTCCGTGCGCTGAAATGAGTGATTTGGTGGAGAAGGGGATCCTGGCTGCTCCAGGTCTCTGACGCACTGCTCCGCTCCGGCCGGGCGGCGCACACACAGGCTTCTGCGCTTTTAAACCCGGGGATCACCTCTGCGCACGGCGCGCCGCCCCCCGAGCACTGACGCATCTCCATCCGACCACCAGATGGGCCTAATAAATGGAGATCCTCTCTCTCTCTCTCACACTGGGCTCTCCAGCGGCAAAAGAGACCAATTAGCGAGGCTGGCTGTGGAGCCTGAAGGCTCCGAGATGAGTGTAGCAAAGCCTCGCCACGCCACTGGAGAATCAAAGGCAGGCTTCACTAGTGTTTGGAAAAACATCCCATAGCTACGCTGCATGCAACTTAGAGCTGCCAGCTGCTGTCACAGAGTTTCAAGCTGGATCGTGACAGCCTCCTGTCCTGTCCTGACTATAGACAGTTGTTAGGCTAGACTATTATTTATATATCCCAATATAGGCTATATACTGTATAGCCTATATGATGTAATTATAATATATTGTAGCCTATTATTGTAAATGGGTTATATGTTGTAGTATTATGGGAAATAATACTACAATGTGTAGTGATAATGTGTAGCGTATGTATACACATTATAATAATAATATTGTAGTAGTAGTAGGTTAATATTTATGTGATTACATTATAATATTATATGAATATTAAAGGAACACTCCGCCCATTTTCAACCAGCTTTGTATCATTAGAACATCAGTAGTATATCAGAAAACTGTAAACGGTTTTGAAGTCTGTCATTTAATTTGACAGTTATTGAGTGTTAAAGTGTGGACCAGTGTACTGGTCCACACTAAGTGTACTGGTCCACACTAACTCAAATTAATAACTCATTAACTAGTGTGGACATCACTGGTCCACACTTTAACACTCAATAACTGTCAAATTAAATGACAGACTTCAAAACAGTTTACAGTTTTCTGATATACTACTGATGTTCTAATGATAAAAAGCTGGTTGAAAATGGGCGGAGTGTTCCTTTAAGCATACAGATCTAATGGGTAGGACATAAGTATTCACTTACTCTTTTTCGGACATGAAATATTTATTTATGTTGATTGAGAATTTGCTGTATAGGTTTGCTGTTAATTGAATTGACCATTCTTGTTTGTATTTCTTTCTTGCCTGTTTCTTCTTTTTGTGCATGTTCGAAATCAAGCAAATCAAATGTGATACACAGCAGAACAACTTGTTGAAATTAAACGGACACCACACACTTTGATAGAGAAGTGTTACAACAAAGGCCTGTAACTCAAACCCCCTGCGCCTCCTTTGAGCCACAACTCAAGTGCATAATCTGCTGTTTCCAGCCACTCTATCTGTCTGCTCTGCTCTGCGCTCCCTCTGGCATCACGTCCACAGACCGAGGAGCGCTCTGCTGCATGATGAGTGTGCTGTGCTGCTGGAAGATGCCGCACATGGAATCTCCTAAATCAAGATATACGAGCGGACTAATCAGCGGCAGCATTTTACACTAAACTGTTGCCATTTTCACCCTGATGGAGACATTCATCAACTGCTTACCACAGATGGCTGCTCAGCTAAACGCGCTCTCATGTTGCAGCAGCAGACCCAGCGACAGGTGAGCTGCATGGTGCCCTGAAACGTGTCAGAACATACAGCTCAATATGGGTGCTGCTGGCTGCTTCCTGAAACATATGAAAGGAGAACTTCCTTCACATCTTGTATGGGACGTCCCGTGGGTTTTTGAACTCATTGCAAAGGCAAATAATCACTTTTCCACTTCCTTTTGACAGACTGCACGTCTGCGGGGTGCACAACACATAATTATCCATACTTGCATAGAAGGACTATATAAAAGTTAAGTCCTATACCCAGTCATTTGACACGGTGAACTGAGAATCTTCAGAGACTTTTCCATATGCCACTCTGTGGTTGGTGTGTACTTATTCAGCTTCAGTCCCAGGCAGGCTTGTTGCTATCTTTGGCAGGTCTGGACATTTCAGCAGCTGGCAGCCGGCCTGTGGTTTCTGTGATGACAATAGTCACATGATGGCACCCTGAGAGCGTGCCCTTCCCTGGAGGTGGGAAGCTACACTACAGCACTATGTCATGTTATCAGCTGGTCCTGGGCAGTGAAGCTACACTACAGCACTATGACATGTTATCAGCTGGTCCTGGGCAGTGAAGCTACACTACAGCACTATGTCATGTTATCAGCTGGTCCTGGGCAGTGAAGCTACACTACAGCACTATGTCATGTTATCAGCTGGTCCTGGGCAGTGAAGCTACACTACAGCACTATGCCATGTTATCAGCTGGCCCTTAAAAGATCGATACTTGGTGTCCATGTAGCGATAACATTTGTCGCTTCAAAATATCGCGATACTATGCTCTATCGATTTCCCCCCTCAACCCTGTGTCCAACCGCATGATTATCTTCTCTCTGTAGTAGGTCATTTCTCTTCTCTTTGTGTTTCTGTGACTTTTCAGCACCATGCGGGCTCCAGAGAAGCTGCTTTAGAAATTCACTCTTAACCCACATTTGTCTGCATTGAGCAACAAGCAGCATGGCATGCATACCCCACATCATCCAAAGCAACATTTCCTCCTCACCCATTGGGATCTCATTGCAATACAGCAGAGGAGGAACCCAGGGAGTGACGCCACTTGTGAAATCCTAGCTGTGTGTTTCATCATGGTTGACGTGGCGTGGCGTGGCGGCTCCCCGCTATATTTAAAGAACCCCACTCGTTGCTTTGACCTCATGGAAATCTCTCACCCAGAGGCTAGGGGCCTAATGCAGGCAAAGCGGGTGGAGTATAGGGAGGTGTGTGTGTGTGTGGGTGTGTGTGTGTGTGTGGGTGTGTGTGTGTGTGTGTGTGTGTGTGTGTGTGTGTGTGTGGGGGGGGGGGGGGATCACTGCTCCCAAGCTATGTCGAACTGAAACATGTGCTCCAGTAAACACTCCCCCCCCCTCCGTCTGCAGTTAATAAATAGCTGCGCTGTTGCTGATTGACGCGCGGACCCGTCTACGTCAGGAGGCGGCGTTGGGGCTCGTAGTTTTTCCACCCGGGCCTGTTGCTGGTTAGTGGACACCTTGGCAACAGGCCGCTTACAGACCGGATGGTTCCGGAGGCGCAGCTATACGAGAGGAGCACATGATGATAATGAGAAACAACGCCAAAGTCCCGTGTTGACAATGTAGACCGGAGTCTCTCTGTGACATCAAAGACGCTGCTTTTCACTGACACACAATATACTCATGTGATTCAATATGAAGACTGACGCTTACAGTGATACAGAGGGCAACTTTTGGGCAACTGATGGGTAGTCTCGCTGGCCAGCCTCCTCTCCCTTCCGTCCGAGGAGTCTGGCGCCGCAGGTCTCCATAACTGGGATAAACCCTCCCCTGCTCTACTCTGCTCTCCCATTGGAGCGACTGTTTCGGTGGCAGCCGGATGTCCGCTCCCCCGGCTTATTACAAACTCTGTCATTGGCTCCGACCATGTCAATCAGAGCGGCTTCCGCTCCCTCCTCCCTGTGTGTCGCTGTAAATAGTGCCCTAACAACGCTAACTAGCTAGCAAGCTAACGGCAGAAACCTAGCTAGCTCGTTGCTACACGCTGAAAACGGCAAATTGGATTGTTGGAAACTATTTTCCAAGGGCACTGCCGCTAAGCGCCGCCCATCGCAATCCCACTATGGAGACCTGCGGCGCCAGACTCCTCGGACGGAAGGGAGAGGAGGCTGGCCAGCGAGACTAACTGATGGGCAACAGTCCCTCACGAATATCTGTACAGACCCACGTGGATTGCTTGTTGGTGCGAGTGTTGCCCATCTCAATTGCCTGGGTGTATCGCTCCCTTTAAAATAAGACATTTAAGATTGTTTATCCAGTTGAAAATTCAAAAAAATAAATCATGTCACATTTCAAACTATTGTAGGTTCAAACTGTCTTTAGAGTAAATGCACCTCAATCAAATATGTAAGGAACACTTTCATGTTCAGGGTAAGATCAGGCCCCTAGCCAGGGTTTGAGAAATACCGAGGTCATTTTTGCGCGGCGTGGGGGGCCCAGGGGGGGCAGTGCCCCCTCGGTTAGAAAATGTTGTCCATTTTAAAGTAAAATGCTTCAATCTGGTGCACTTTGAGAGCAAAATTAAGAGGCTAGATCTATAAAGAACTATAGACATCATGTTAGATTAATATCCTCTTTATTGTGCTGTTGCTTTAAAATGATACAAAAAATAAATGTCTCCCCATATAATATAATTTATATTCTGCATTCAGGTCACATGGCAGAATACTGCTCAATTAAATACAATGGCCCATCTACACAAACATCACTTACAGGGGAGTTTACCCAGACTTACCCATTCACTTCAATAGAACTGTCCCCAAAGTCTAGCCCCAATATAGCCCCAATGCAAAATTTGAACATTGTGGTGAGTTATGTCTCTTCCTTCAGTGGTTCTCAAATGGGGGTCCGTGGCACTTTGCCAGGGGGTCCGTGAAAAGTTTTCAGGTAAAAAAAAAAAAAAAAAAAAAAAAGTTTTTTTTTTTAATATATAAAAAAAATGCTACATG
Organism: Poromitra crassiceps; assembly: GCF_964638095.1. Lineage (NCBI taxonomy): Eukaryota > Metazoa > Chordata > Actinopteri > Beryciformes > Melamphaidae > Poromitra > Poromitra crassiceps. The sequence continues at coordinate 46,629,294 of NC_139643.1, read as the reverse complement.
TTACTTATTCCTTCTCAAACTACTTCCTACATGGTGCTAGTCTATCGAAATATCTTGGCTGTCATTGATTGTGTTGCATAGTGGTTTTCTGTACTGTTGACAAATTGTGATATTGTAAGTCGCAAAACAAAAGCGTCTGCTAAATGACGTAATATAAATGTAATGTAATAAAAAAAAAAAAAAATTTTTTTTTTGCAAAATCTTCATAGTTCAACGAAAATAGTTTATGCTTTAAATCTAAAATGGTTCATGGATTACATTCTAATAACAAACCTATCAAATTAAAAGTCAAGCACGGTACCGTGGAAACAATTAAGCTTAGCCCAAAATCACAAATCAGAATGAGGGGGTCCCCGGTATATTTTCTATCTTGTAAGGGGTCCTTGGCTGAAAAACATTTGAGAACCTCTGTCTATAGCACACAGAGAGGAAGCAAATTGTTGCATTTCTGATCAATGTCATATATCTTGTTATTTATGAGGGCTTTAAAACTCGATCTGGGGCCGGGGCTATTTTTTTTATTTTTTGTTGTTGAAAATACCGAGGTCATGACCTCGGTGTCCTCAAGGGTAGCTACGGGCCTGGGTAAGATCATTCCTTAAAGGTGTGAAGGTGTCTGGCCTTCAAACTTTCATTCCCAAGGGAGTCTCCCTATTTTTAACCCTTTCTCCTGCTGTGCTCCCGATTGGTAACTTCTGTTCATCTCCAGATTTCAATCAAATGGCTGCAGCGAGCTCAGTGTTCAATCCAGAGTGAAGCATCTGCCTATCAGATACAGATACAGATACTTTTATTGCCACGCAACCAGGTTGGTGGTATTTAGTTTCAGTACATGATGATATAGCTCTGGCAAAACATGGAAACAGGACATTGATACATTTAGACAATTAACCAGTTACACCTTTCCCACTTCCAACAATAAATACATAAATACAGGATACAAGACCAACAGACGTAAAGTTAGGGTGAGGGGGGAGGGGGGAGAGGGAGAGGGGTGCTGAGGGAGTTCAGAGTCCGTATGGCTGTGGGAAAGAAACTGTTTTTGAAGCGGGTAGTTTTGGTGGGAATTGATCTGTATCGTCTTTTTGAGGGGAGGGGCTGGAACAGGGGGTGGGCTGGGTGGGAGGGGTCCTTAATGATCTTACAGGCACGGGTGATGGTTCGGGAGGTGTATATGGTATATAGGTCACATGAAACTATAGGTGACCTAAGGCGTCCATTGGTACCAACCATGTCATGCTAAGTAAATAACGCTCCAAATCTTGGCCATGGAAAAACTATTTATTGGCCATGGAAAAACTATTTCCAAAGGGGTCCCTTGACCTCTCATGTCAAGATGTCTGAATGAAAATAGGTTCTATGGAAACCCCACGAGTCTCTTCTTGCCCTTACATCTGATAGCACGAGCATTCATGACAGAACAATGGAGCATAATAACATAAGAACATAACAAGAACTTTTGCGGTATTTCTTTCCTGCACTCATGAATGGGCAAGAATTGATCATCATTTTTGCAGAATCAATCATAAAGTGTCGGGTCAACTTGTTTCTGGGAAACACGTGAATACATTTTTGATCCTGTGTCTCACTTTGTTGCTTGTTGCTAGGAGCGCTGGTGCGTGTATGTTGCTCACAATGTTGCCTGGTGCATCACCAGCGAGGCCGGGGGTTGGGGGAGGGGCTCTCCGGGGGTTGGGGGAGGGGCTTCCCTGTCATAAAAGCCTTCTTGTCCGTCACACAGCATCCGGGCTGCTGCCAAGCTGTGTGAGTAGCCTGCCTGCTATGACGTGGTTTGGCCACAGCAAGGTGGAAAAGACCTCGGCTCGCTTTTCTTTCCACACTTCTCACCCCCAAAAATCCAGTGCCTGGTTTTATTTGTCTGAACAAAAACACGATGGAACATTGGACCGTGTTTGCAGGTTCTTCAAAAAACAGAGAAAGAACCCATCCCAATGTTGGCTTTCCCACTCTGCTGAATCACCTGTTTGTTTTGGAAAAATGAATTTGAAGGAAACTGGGGGGAAAAAATAGAAAAGATACTGTACTTCTTTGTGTTTGTGAGCCTGCTCACATCATACAGAGAAGACTGTCTCCATATGCGCACTCACCGCTGTTTTATAATGTGTTTCTTCACGTTGCGTCATCAAAGCTTTATAAATAGCCATCACAATTAAAGTTCAGACTGTCACAAACTGGCTTAAAGGAGCATAACGTAACCTGTGAGTTTTATCGACCTCTATTTATAGTACTAGGCATCTCTGACGTGCGCTACGCACGCTCGATTCCTAGGCTCGCCCGCTGCGCGGCCTCGCCCGCCCTGCAGCTCGCATACGCAGCACTGGCTGCTCCTTGATGGCATACTTCAGGGATGCTGGATCACCTGTCCTGGAGCTGGCAACATACAGCTGTCCATGGCTGAAGACGGGGGTCTGAAGCCAGACTCCCACTTCTTTCAGTGTCTGCCCCTGGGATTTGATTTTGTTCTTATGACATCACTGATGACATCATCAGTGGGACTCTTATGATATCACTGATGATGTCACATCCGCTTTTATGACATCACTGATGACATCACAACCTCTTATGAGATCACTGAGCTCACAATGCCTCTGATATCACTGATGATGTCACAATGCCTCGGACATCACTGATGACATCATCACTGGGACTTTGTGTGTGTGTGTGTGTGTGTGTGTGTGTGTCTGTCTCTTGTGTGTGTGTGTGATGTCACAATGGCTCTGACATCACTGATGATGTCACAATTTATGACATAACTGATGACATCATCAGTGGGACAGACAGAGCCCTTACTTGATATAGATAGATAGATAAGATAGATAGATAGATAGATAGATAGATAGATAGATAGATTCCCATGATAGCACGTGCATTTCCTACCAATATGGTGCTTTACAATACACACAGCTCATGGGCTGTTTTTGATTGTAATCACTTGTTAATTAATTGATTAAAATCACCTGTCCTACCAATATGGCCATGTGATGATGTAACAGAACACTATGTACAGGCAACCAGTAGGAACCACAATAACACCGACAGCTCTCTGGCACAGCTTACGGGTGGCCTGGAATTGACATTAATAATAAAGTCACATGAGGTAGCCAACTAATTAGCACAGAGATCCAACTGAAACGTCAAGTGGAATATATCACCATGCAAAACATGAACCATAATACAAAACAATAATAATAGTGCTTTGTCATTTGAGAATGCAACGTTTTACAAGCCAGATTTCTCAGCACCTGGCCAACTAATCATCATTGGAATTGATCCTATCAACCCCTGCAGATACACTTTGGTCTTTGGGGCAAAATCTGACTTTTGACACCTTTAAAACACGTGTTATCTTGTTATTTTGCCTTGGGGTAGTTAGGGTATGTTTGGGGGATACTCAGCCTGGCAGTATCCTCCCCCCCCTCCTCCCCTCCTCTGTCTTTACAGTCAGACTTCCTGTCTCCCATCAATGTTCTCCTTTTTTCTCGGCCGCTGTGACGGAATCCCCTGCTCTTGTTTCCTGTTGTGAAGGCCCGTTGCCGGGTTACGGTGGAGGGGGAGGAGCCTCGCGTGAGGCAGCACATCCCTGAATGCTGAGGGGGCACCAGCGGAGCAACGGGAGGCTCGTATTCTGCCTGTAACGCTCCCACAGCCAGCGTGAAGCCCAGACACAACACTGAGCAACGGTCCCTGAAGGCAGCACACAGCGCTTCACTGTCTCTCAACGGCTGCTTATGGTTACACAAGCTGCACATGCCTCAGGTCTCTCAGTCACATATATCAATGGGGGTGAGTGTAGCTGCCGGGAAGAGAGCGGTTTGTTGCTGTCCTACACTACACACACACTGAGGCAGGCCTGTGAAGAAGCCTGCAGCAGTAGACTATCGGTGTTCTTTTTCCATTAAAGGGTTAAGATACATTAAGTGTGGATAGAGCTTCTTGAACATTATGTCTTCATTTGGGTTTTGAACAAAAATGGAGTGGGGTGGAGGAGAGCTGGGGATGAACAAACAAAAACAAAACAAAATAACAACAAGCAAAATCTGGGCGTCTGGGTAGTGGAGTGGCAGTGGTTCTCAAATGGGGGTCCCCAGGGGTCCTTGGGGGGGGGGGGGGGGTTCCCAGCCAAAAAGGGAGTAATTTATTTTCGCTATAATTCCTTTCATAAGTAACACAATGACTATTTTGGTCATGGGTTTTATACACTTTATGTAATAAAACATCGAACAGTATCAATCGTATTATAATATGCGGGACCGTGGGACAAAATTGGCCGTGTCTGCGGGTGGGAAGCCGGTGGGGTTATGAGTCCTGGTCGCTGCACCAGCGCCTTCTCTGGTCGGTCGGGGCGCCTGTTCAGTAGCAAGGGAACTGGGGAGGATAGCGTGATCCTCCCACATGCTACGCCCTCCTCGCTGTCAGGTGACAAGAAGCAGCTGGTAATTGCACATGTATTGGTGCCGTTGGGGAGAAAAATCGGATCAAACTTGATCAAACCACAACAACAACAACAAACACATCTCAGATGTGCAACTTTTTGCAGGCCATAGATTCAACACTTGACTAAAACACCTTCCAGGCAAAGAAAAACTGATTTGGAAATGACAGTAGTCAGTATGGCAAATGTGATAGTTTTGAAGCTATTGTGCAGAAGATTTAACACTTGGAAAAGTTTCCTTATCAAAACCCTGAAGTGAGGAATGGTCTTGCCTGATTTAAGCGCCCCAAACTCAAGCCAGTCAGGGAATATCATTACGGGTAACTTTATCTCGACTGGTTGTTGCCTCTTAATTCAAACAGTGTGCTGTGGAATTTTATAACAAGTCCGGTCAAATGGAATATAGCTAGAGAAGCCACTTAGGCATTTAGTAACAAGATAGCATAATGGCAGGTCTCCCCTCCAGCATATAAAAAAGCGCACCGAAGAACGCCGTAGAAAAAACATACTAATTCGACAAATGTTCCACGCATCTGAAATTTCTGCCACGTAAGTGTTTCTGTATTCCACTTATGGGTTGGATCAAATCTACTTTAGTCGAGAAGTGTTTGGCAAAAAGGCCTCATCCTGGAGGGCTTCAAATTTAGTTATGGAGACATCTTTTTTTTTGACAGGAGACAATTTGTCGTGGAACAGATGAGACATTAGATTATTAACTTCCGTTTTGACAGTATAACAGCTCTACTGTCATGTTTCTGCTCTCACACTTTCACTTCTGAGCTTCAAGTCCTTTCAGCTGCTTCTACCACACAACAGAAGACCCACAGTCGTTGGCTTTGCAGTATAGCCTTTTACATTAGCATGTGCTGTGGACGTGCGTAAACAGATTTGACTGTCAAAATGCTGTAGATCTGTACTGTAGTTCCAGAACTTTTTCACGTCAAGGACTCCTAAACTGACACAGATTAGACCACGGACCCCCATTTGATAAGATTTTGACCCGGGGGGTCCCCCATTTTGCATTTAGATGTTTTATTACAGAAAGTGTGTGAAACCCATGACCAAAATAGTCATATATTGTTATTGCGTTACTTATGGATAGAATTATAGATAAATGATTCACGCTTTTTGGTTGGGGACCCCCCTGGAAGTTCTGGAACCCCTTCAAGGACCCCTGGGGGTCCCCGGACCCCACTTTGTGAACCACTGCTGTAGGGACTGATAAAAGAGAACAGGCCTTGACTGAGATGGCACATCTGTTATGGGCTCATAATTTCATATAAATCTCACTCTCATTAAGTAACAGCTCCCCATTAGGGGCTAAAGAAACCGAAATTTAATCACTTTCTATTTAGCAGAAGTTGCCCATGTTTTAAAATGATATACTATACTAACTCTGATATAATTTAATCTACTGTAACTATAAAAGCAGGAATCTCTGTGTGTGTGTTTATCGCATATCTCGAGAACTGTTAGTCCGATTGACTTCACACTTGGCAAGTGTTTCTGGGACTGTCGAATTTGGTGTAATTTGGACACGCTCAATATGAATATCATCTTTGAATAAACAAGCAAACAGTGCTCTGTGCAGCAGCGGGGCGAACGGGCACTGCACTAGGGTTATACATTATATAGTAGTGTCAGACTGATCTATGTTATATGAAAATTGGTTGTTTCAGGAAAAGTAAACACTAATACTCAAAGTCTACACGTAGATTCAAAAGAAGACCCACAAACTGTTTTCATTACTGCACAAATCATTAGTCCCGTGAATATATCGAGTCTATCAATGCTATCCATTAACTCTCTGGTGTAACAGATTTGGAAAACACACTAAAACGATCTCGTAAAAGACGCACGTGTAGGAACAGTCAAGTACAACTTGCAGTCCGGTGCCGCTCGCCCTCCCGTGAACGCTGAGCTACAAAGTGAAAACGAGGAGATGAAAGGGAACATGTTAGAGCCATTGGACCATCACATTCATCACTGGGTCACCCGGCATCCACAAAGTACTTCCTGGTACTCCGCGTGGGGAAATTGATAACACATTGTCTCTTTGCTCAATGAGTTGCCTCAGATTACATGGTACAAAACATACATACATATACTGTAGGATATTTTACAGTATTCATTAAATCTCTCTCTGTCTTAGTAAACACACCGCAGAGCATCCATACTGCTGGCATTCAAAGGCACAATGTGTAATTACTGTATAGTGATGCTTGTTGGAAAATTGTTTCCCGAATATGGCTCTCCTCCTCTCCCTATATAATGTTGTTGGATTGCATGCGTTGATACAAAGAATGCCAGTATATGACAGCTAAAGATGGTTTCTTTAAATATTGTGAGGTGTAAAGGGTATTTTGCTAATACTGGAGTCAAACAGACTTAGGGTTTAAGTTATGGTGAGTTAGAAACATTCCAAAAAAGTTTATGGATTGTAAAAAACAAAAGTGTAGTCTTAATAAGTCTTCCATTTACAACACATGGGACCTGTGTCATCATGCTTTCATAGTGTTTATAGATTTTCAAAAATGCACACTGTATCATAAACACCACAATAGTAATGTACTGAATGTAATCTGAGAAATGTAGAATCATTTCCCCCCCTTGAACTAAACAGATCATCAAGAGCAATCAGTCATAGATGTATTGCAAAGGAGTCACATCTCCATTCTGTCGAGTGTTTAGCTAGCTCTCTCCCTCCATCTTGTGGCCAGATGATGTTTTACACTAATGAGAACAAACCTTCATAGAGTGTTGTGTTAGAGTAAGACATACAAAATGGGAACATTTTGGCATTTGTTCTTTCTTCTTTTATTGCTCTTTAATCAATAACAATATTATAAATAATGGTCATACATACTGTTAGAAACTGCAGTGTAGGACATGGAAAGCAAGTTCACGACAAAGTAAAGTTTCTTAATTACAATGCCACGCGCACAGGACACGACAGTCTCAACAGAAAACACAGGAATCAACGTTTGGAATTGCTCCTCATAAGCATGTCAATCACAAATTCAAGCTGCATTAAAATGACACAGCAACACTTCTCTAAAAATCCTTCCCACATAACTGCATCCACTAATTGTCTCCTTTGTAGTGTAGCTATATTTTACAGTAGGGTTGCCACAATTTAAACCAAATAACACAATTATATTTAGGAATGATCAACCTGAGTTTAACTCAATTAGGATTCTGAAAAACTAAAAATATGACAACCTAACAAATAAACTATAAGCTATACTACACCCAATTTACTGCACGGTACGTATAAAATATCATCTTAACACATTTCTTCCATCATGCTCAGCAGAAGAACTTTCCTTTTTTCCATTGAGCTTAACACACAATCTTCCTGGGAGTGAATGATAAAACTCATTCCTCCATCTAAAAAAACTGGACATCAGCGCCCACTACAGGCCAAAGTCACACAGAAACATAGGGTCATCTAGGTAATTGTCAATAAAGGCCTTAAAAAAAAACATTCAGCTTGCAGTGTTTCTGAGTCCTTTGCTGTGACTTTTAGAATAGTTTCCACTATAGAAAACATTTCTCAAAAGAGCAAATACAGTAGGACTCATATGTGGTCACGCTCCCAGAAGCTCAGATGTGTCTGTGCAGGTAGTAAAAACATGAAGCGAAACCTCTGAGGTGATTGTTTCACATCCAGTGCTGTGAGAGGCTAACCTGACTCTGCCAGAGGGGGGCGGTATTGTGTTCACAACACAATACCGCCCCCGTCTGGCAGTCAGGTTAGCGAGAGGCGGGGCTTCAGTACATTAACATACATCATCATGAGGCACACTGAGCTGCCGCATCCTGCCATGAGGGCCGGCGGCCAATAACAGACATCGATGTCAAATTACGCCAATATAATCAAGGCCAAAATAAACACAGTGAACAATACCGCTGTTTATGAATATTAACTATGGAGTGCTGGTTTTATACTATCAAGGATATGTCATTCACCGTCTTAAAAATGTAAAAGACATACAGTACAGTAGCAAATGCACAGAAAGTCTGAAGCCCGGCCTGGGAGTTCGTTCCCAGGACAAATAATTTGCATTTTTTTGGATGGCATTATAAATATTGTTATATTTGGTGAATGCACATTTGGACAAGGTAAGCAGCAGTGTTAAACGCAGTGAGGTTGACGTCAGCAGTACTTGGTTGTAAAAGCTTCATATAAAGGCTTTATTTACAAGAAGATAGAGCAACACATAGCGGTAAATCACAATGTCATCCCTTGTAGCAACTCACTGTGACAACACTGTACAAAGACACGGGCCAGCAATTGCGATTAACAATCATAACTCTAATTATATAAAAATAACACTTAAAAAACTCTTAACTCCACATAGAAAAAATTTAAACACCAAAAGTAATGCGTCGGAATTGTATAAAATGACACTTGTTGCTGATTCGTTTGCTTTAAAACAGAAGAAGGCAGATTGACCCTTGAACCTTTCCAACACCACGAGGTCGACTGTTTCAGGCTTTCCCAGTGCAGAAAGTCACTTGGACCATGTTGCTCAAACTCCGTCCCCGTTAAGTGTTTATCATGTGCTCTGTGTTTTCAAGTAAATCCCAAACTCCCAGTGATCTCAATCCAAACGTTTCATTTGCCTTCATTTCCCGATAGTTCCAGTGGTCCCACGGCCCTCTGCAGGGTCACCTGTCGTCCATCACTGAGGATGAGTGACTTAAAAAAAGTGCCAAAAAAGAAAGGTCAGAGAAGCACAAAGCCTAGGAAAAACAAACAGAAGTACCGCTACTCCGAGCTGTCCGAGGTGTGTGGCTCACGAAGACAGCTTGGAGTAGCTGGGAGGAGAAAACTTTCGCTTCAGGTACTTGATGATGTAGAGAGGAAGACAGCTGACCAGCGTGATGGCCGACACTTTCCACAGGAAGGCCCGAGTGGTGATGAAGGACAAGTCTGGAGAAACCAGAGCGAGGAGAAGAGCACAGGTCAGAAGACAGGTGACAGGTGGCAGTACAGCAGTGTGACACACGAGCAACACAACAATCAGCATGGCAACTTTTTTTTTTAAATCATATGATCACATGGCAAGAGAGCAAAGAGAGAAAGAAATCTGATGCTTGTCAGCTGCTGAATTATTAAAATGAATTCAGTGCTTCCACTTATTAGTGCAATCACAATGTGAATAATATTAGAGGACTTGAAAAAAAATGGTGACACACAAGACACAACACTAAAAATGAGAACAGTACGGCGGAATTAATGGCATGAAGTATGACAATAAACATCTATACAGGATTATGATCCAAAAAACACAAGACAAGACCAAAAATAAACGCACTGATGACACATTAATACATCACTGGAACATTATGTAGATGGAATAACTCAATGAGGAGACAGACAGACAGACAGACAGACAGGCAGGCAGACAGACAGACAGACAGACAGACAGACAGACAGACAGACAGGCAGGCAGGCAGGCAGGCAGGCAGACAGACAGAGATCAATAAATAAATAGAGAGAGAGACAGAGAGAGAGACAGATAGCGCTTTCAGACAGACACGGTTCTGGTTCTGGCTCTGGCTCCGTTCTGGAGTCTCAGAACCTTGGTGCTTTCTGGCGAACCAGCCCGTGTTCACACCAGTTTAAGCGGAACCAAAGTGGGAGGACATTATTCGGTAGTCCTTCTTCAGTTTATTTTTATTTTTTTAAGTTTATTAATTATTTGGTCTGGCGTTCGAGTGAACCCAGCCTTGGCCCTCTCTTCTGCAAGTTCGGCATATGACTTGCTCTTTCTTGTACTGCTTTCTAGCTTTTCTTGAGATTCGGTAGATGCCCAAATTCGCCACTAAACATTTGGTTTCCTCAGGAGACCACTGCAAATTATTTTTCTCTGTGTTGTCACTGCCTTCTTCTCCTTCCTGCTCGTTTTCACAGCCTAGAATGAGACACGCCCACTGATGATGTCACGGTTCCCAAGGAAAACCAACTATTTTTTGGTTCCGCTGAGAACCAACTTTTCAGGTTCCGAACCAATTATTTTTTCGGTCTGAACGCGCCGGCCAGTTCAGATTAGGGTTCTGGAACCGGAACCGGCACGGAGCCCTGCCGGTGTGAAAGCCCTAAGAGAGAGAGAGGTGAGGGAATAGAGAGTTGCTGAATTACAGACTGCACACCTACCAAGGAAAGCTCCCAAGGACACCCTGCCTATGCCTGTCGCCAGGGCAACACACAGAAGCAAAAGAAGTGCAGCGAAAAAGAGAGTGAGTGCGGTACAAGAAAAAGGAGGAGAGGAGGAAAGGGGGGAGAGAGAAGGGAGGAAGGGAAGGGGGGGAGAAGCCAGACCTCCGAAGGCTGAACTAACGCAAAACATTAGGTGCAGAGTACATCAAACTAAACACATAACAGGTGCAGTGAAGAACGCAAAACTCATCTCATCCAACACAGGAATTAACAGGCCACAAGGTAATGATCACCTCAACAACTAGTGTAGTGGCAGTTTACTGGTGTTGATAGTAAGATCTCAAATGAGTGCAATCCCATATAAGAGGCATCAACTTCACTATTTATAATTGTCTAAGAAACAAATTTCAAGCATTCAATAAGGTGTGTCCAAACTTTTGACTGGTAGTGTACTTCCCTCCGAAAGTATACATTTTTTACAGGTCTTTTGTAGGTTGAGTGGTTTTCACGAGCCTCACTCAGTCCCATGAAATACATGCAAAACCAATATTTTTTTCTCCCTCCAAAAAATGCATGGCTGTCAATCTAAAAAATAAGGCCCTTTTTCTAATGTTCTCTATTTTTGGAAGATACAACGTTATATTGCAGGACATAATATAAGAAACCTCCCATCACAGTGAAACAAGTATTCAAAGGTTCTCTTACCAAAGTACTCGTTGAGGAAGGCGAGCGAGGCCACGTAGGAGCCCAGGCTGAAGAACTCGGCCACCACCATGAGCCAGTGCCAGGTCCGGATCGTCAGCGCCACCATCAGGAGCTCGGTCAGGACGAGCGCCGTGAACGAGATGGCGACCACGTGCACAAACTCCGACTCAAACAGCAGCAGCGCGCCGTACATAATGATACCACCTGGTGGCGCCAGAGAAGATGATACATCGACCACTTTTGTTTTGATATTTTGCTTGAGGAGGTAACCATGATGAATCACATTGATGTTATTTTCTGCGCTTGAGTCATTTCCTGCAGGGTTTCTGTTTATATCACACACAGGATTCCAGTCAGGGGCTGCCTCGGTGCCAGACGCTAAATGATTCATTTTCTGTTTGTTTTAACCTGCATGGAAGGTTATTTGGGTGGAGTTTACTCCATCACAACAGCTTATAATGCTGTCACGAAATCAGCCAAATACAGACAAGTATCCTAAACTGATTTTAAAAGACTTTCCCGTGACTTCAAACATTCTGTCAGTCATCCTGTATGCTATACACAGCTTGCAGCTAAATAGCTTAAAACCAGAGGGGGGAAAAGGTATTTTGCAAAGCACTATTTATCCCAGGTCCTTCTTGAACGGGATCTTGGGTTAAGGATTAATGCGTGTCTGGAGATAAGAATTGATTCGATAACATTATTTACGAGGAGAAAAGAGGCACAATGTGGCCCAGTGTGCCCCACTCTGCCAAACCTCTCAGGAGTGGCCAGACAGGCACTCATCTGTGGGCGCCTACTGTATTTTGATAGCCTTTCATTTAATCATAACGAACACGCAAATTGAGCTTAATAGCCTATAACTGATCGCATAATTGCTTCTTCATACAGTCTTCATACAGACAGCGCATTCCTGCGAGTCAAACTGTGTAATAAATTAAAGTAGATTGGTGCCTAATATTTTCCTCCTCTCATATCTCCTCCCCGTTACTCCCCCCCCCCCCCCCCCCCTCTCCCCTCATTGGTCCTGGTATTGGCCTTTAATTAAAAAACCCGAAGCTGTCAGGAAGTCACGCTCGAGCAGGAACATGGATCTTTCTCGCACGCTGCATGGCTTAGCGATTACACAAATATCGATTTACTGGACGGACAAAAGCCGGCATGAAAAAGCGGACGGCGCTCGGAAACCTAAGCTACTGAGAAACAGACTGTCGGAGGGTTTGAAGGGGGGCCTGGGGACCCCCGTATGAGACACAGTTAGAAAAATGATGAAATGCTGCTTGTTGTAGAGCTGCTCTGACAAGTCTGCAATGACAGACTCTGCTACTTCACAACAGACATGGCAGAGTGGTTCTGTAATAGTCATTCAGGTTGATTTCATTACGTTTCATTATGTTTCAAAGCGGGGGCAGGAAACAGGTTTAATCTGCCAGCCACAGTGGCTTATGGATATTAAATTCCAATGATCCTGCTCACTATTTTAGCAGCCAAATACCATTTTTAGAATACAACCTCTGAGCAATTAGCCGGACACCTTAGCTTAGCTTGGTAGAGACGACAGACTTACTATACACAGTCAAACTTTACCAGCTTTTTTGGAAGGTGGCTAGTGTTCATTTCCAACCGTGTTTATACCACAAAATAGGTGTTAGGATACAATAATGTAGGTTTAAATATAGGTTAAAGGTCACCTGACAGGTAGTGCAGCGGTAGATTCCCTGCCTAGGGTCACAGGTTCGAGACCCCGTGTTACCTCCGGCTTTGGTCGGGCGTCCATACAGGCACAATTGGCCGTGTCTGCGGGTGGGAAGCCGGATTAAGGTTATGTGTCCTAGTCGCTTCACTAGTGCCTCCTCTGGTCACAGGGGGAGGGGGACTGAAATAGCACGATCCTCCCACGTGCTATGTCCTGCCAGTGAAACGCCTCGCGTTCAGGTGAAAAGAAGCGGCTGACGACTGCACATGTATCGGAGGAAGCATGTGCTAGTCTACAACTCTCCTCAGATCGGCAGAGGGGGTGGAGCAACGACCGGGACAGTGTAACAGAGGGGATTGGCCAAGTACAATTTGGGGGGGAAACGTTTGGCGGGAAATCACAGAGCGTCACTTCTGTAACCATTCAGGTATACATAACATGTATGTAACATAACATGTATAGATACATAACATGTATGTAACATGTATATATACATAACATGTGTACTTTTGACACCAAATTTGAATCAGCTGTCAGTGTGAGTATGTGTAGGCCTTACCTTGATAGACACTGATCAACACCCAAATGAGGAAAGTCTTGAACGATAACGAGCGGCCCTGAAAGAGAGAAAAAGTTGAACATAAATGTAAAATAAGCTTTTGAGATGTTCTTAGCTAATCCCAAAAGCCATCCCAAGTGCTTTAGTGGAGCTGTTGCCTGACATGATGAACAGGCCCTGTACCTTGGTGAGGTCTTTATAAAGCTCTGGGTAGAGGAGAGCCATCTCCGGCTTCACATCCTGGTCCAGAACCAAGGAGAACACTGGAAACATGGTGTAGATGGTGGCATACCTGCACAGACAAACAGTGGCATGATATACAGAGAAGTGAGTGTTATAGAAGGAGAAGTTTCCAAACCACGTTTAGATTATTGAACGTATCTTAACATCTATTTTGTATTTTTGTGAGGCTGTGATGATATATATACCGGTATACTAGGGGCTGCCTGCTCTATTGGCACACAATTGCGCACAATTGATCAACTTCGCATCACTGATGACATCACTGTCACTGATGATGTCATCAGTGTTATGTTATGTTTTTCTGATGTAGTACAACAATGAAAACAATAATTCCTCATTCTCACCCTGAAGTCAATGTATACCAACAACAAGGTTCAAAAGACATATTGTGAAGGTACATACCCAACCATGAGGAAACCCTGGTACAATGGCACTGAGGCAAAGAAGAAAACGGAGGAGAAGACAGCCTGAGGATGGAGAGAAAGAACGCTGTCAGAAACTCCAAAAAGCTTTGTCTAGTTGTCGGAACATTAGCTCTTTTTTCCACCTTTATATAGAAAAACAAGCCAAAAGACTGCAGACATTTAAAGGGAGTGTTGTACCTGCATGGTGGAGATAATTTAAAGGGAGTGTTGTACCTGCATGGTGGAGATAATTTAAAGGGAGTGTTGTACCTGCATGGTGGAGCTCATTTAAAGGGAGTGTTGTACCTGCATGGTGTAGCTCATTTAAAGGGAGTATTGTACCTGCATGGTGGAGCTCATTTAAAGGGAGTATTGTACCTGCATGGTGGAGATCATTTAAAGGGAGTGTTGTACCTGCATGGTGGAGGTCATTTAAAGGGAGTGTTGTACCTGCATGGTGGAGGTCATTTAAAGGGAGTGTTGTACCTGCATGGTGGAGATCATTTAAAGGGAGTGTTGTACCTGCATGGTGGAGCTCATTTAAAGGGAGTGTTGTACCTGCATGGTGGAGATCATTTAAAGGGAGTGTTGTACCTGCATGGTGGAGGTCATTTAAAGGGAGTGTTGTACCTGCATGGTGGAGATCATTTAAAGGGAGTGTTGTACCTGCATGGTGGAGATCATTTAAAGGGAGTATTGTACCTGCATGGTGGAGATCATTTAAAGGGAGTGTTGTACCTGCATGGTGGAGGTCATTTAAAGGGAGTATTGTACCTGCATGGTGGAGGTCATTTAAAGGGAGTGTTGTACCTGCATGGTGGAGATCATTTAAAGGGAGTGTTGTACCTGCATGGTGGAGATCATTTAAAGGGAGTGTTGTACCTGCATGGTGGAGATCATTTAAAGGGAGTGTTGTACCTGCATGGTGGAGCTCATTTAAAGGGAGTGTTGTACCTGCATGGTGGAGATCATTTAAAGGGAGTGTTGTACCTGCATGGTGGAGCTCATTTAAAGGGAGTGTTGTACCTGCATGGTGGAGATCATTTAAAGGGAGTGTTGTACCTGCATGGTGGAGCTCATTTAAAGGGAGTGTTGTACCTGCATGGTGGAGGTCATTTAAAGGGAGTGTTGTACCTGCATGGTGGAGGTCATTTAAAGGGAGTGTTGTACCTGCATGGTGGAGATGATCATGCCTCTGTGCATGACAAACTGGCCCAGCGCTGCAGAGCGCTTGTAGCTGTTCCTGCCATGAACCATGAGCAGGCGGCCGATGTGCTTGAACTGAGTGATGGAGAAGTCTGCAGCCAGGGAAGCCTGCTTCCCTTCCTGTTTGGAAAAGCACAGAAAAAGTATAAAAAGGCAAAGCTACTATCAGGTAGTACTATTTTAATGGAGTGTTCTCTCATTCATTCCCCGCCAGGGACCCACAGAATATTTTCTTCTCTGACTATGTATACACGAATATCCCAAAAGACAGAACAAAGCCTCTACTTTCATGGCCGGCAATGAGTTAACGATGGAAATGGTTAAGTTAATTTAAATGATCCTTTATTTATCCCCATGGGGAAATTCATCCTCTGCATTTGACCCATCCTCTACTAGGAACTTTCCTAGAACTAGGAGCAGTGGGCAGGCGCAGTGCAGCGCCCGGGGATCAACTCCAGTTCTTTTTGCCAGTGCCTTGGTCAGGAGCACTGACAGGAGTCTTAGCCCTAACATACATGTCTTTTGGTGGCGGGAGGAAACCCACACGAACACGGGGAGAACATGCAAACTCCACACAGAAAGGACCTGGGACGGACCGGGGTTCGGACCCGGGACCTTCTTGCTGTGCTAACCACTGAGCCACACATGATGCCAACACATGAAGAGACACTTTGAAAGCGCTGTAGCTTGTGGTCAAGGCTCTGGCAGCCATTTACCTTCCCCTCGATTCCAATCCCACAGTGTGCAGCCTGGATCATACTGACATCATTTCCTCCATCACCTGTCACACAACGGAAAAGACACATTTAGGCCAAAAGATACACATTCTGGTACAATGTATGTTAGAGGTGAGAGGAATAGCAGACTGTAAAAGGTGCTACTCTTAGCTAGCTTTGATTGCCACCTTGTGGACACAAAAAGTAACACATTGCTCTGGTTTCCGTTTGAATACTGCCTGTGTGCGGCTGTGCATGTGTGTGTATGTTTGTGTTTAATATTAATGTATCCTGAGCAATGCATGTGTTGGTCAGCACCCTAGTTTAAATGAATTCAGTTAAGATTCACACCAGTACAACCACAGCCGATGTGGCCAGTAAAGGTGCCTTGCTGAAGGGTACCTCAAACTGTAGTGACTCATTCGCTAACTTCCCCCCCAGCCCAGCCTGTACTGTATGCGGATTGGCTGAAACACTCGCCTATGGCACAGGTTCTGTTGTCTGTGTGCTGCTGGAGGAGCGTGACGATCTGGGCCTTCTGAGTGGGCGAGCAGCGGCAGCAGACCACGGCCGGACACTGACAGGCCAGCTCCACAAACTCATGCTCGTAGTAACGCAAACACACCTGCAGCAACACACACATGAAGAGAGACACACACACACACACACACACACACACACACACACACACACACACACACACACACACACACACACAACACACACAACAACAACACACATGAAGAGACAAAACAACACACACAACAACAACACACATGAAGAGACATGAAGCACAATGAACATATCACACAGTTTGACCTGTAGAAGAAAATAAGCTCTCTGGAACTTTCTCAGCCCATCATAACTCACTCTGAGGCCATTTACACCTTTATTTTCTGTGATCACATTGCAGTTGAGTTTAGTTTTAGTTTTCGACCGACCAGAGGAGGCGCTAGTGCAACGACCAGGACTCATTACCCCACCGGCTTCCCCACCACAGACACGACCAATTGTGTCTGTAGGAACGTCTGACCAAGCCGGGAGTACAGTACCGCTACCGGGCATTGAACCCGCGGCTCCAGGGTGGTAGGAGAGTGCTTTTACCTCGACAGTCCCAGACACCCTGTTTCACTCCAGTGTTCAACAACACCGCAAACACGAACAGACATTTTATCGCCTCCAAATAAATCTAAAAACTCATATTTAGCTGTCACTCCTGGTAGCAAAATCTCCGTTTTGTGGCATAAAACAGGCACAATGCAACCGAAGAGATAAAATGGTTTCTGGCTTGCCAAGAAAATTACTGATATGTTTTGTTCCATTGTTTTCTGTTCCAATCCCACAAGGCTTTGGTTGAACACTTAAGTGTTAGTTTTGGCCACGGAGTCGTTTTGATTCTCTCTTTCGCCTGTTTGGCTGCATCCTCTGCGTCATCTGCTGTGCGAGGCAGTGTCACAGTGTGTGCTGCACTGTGCTGTAGTACCTCTAAGGAGTCTCCAGAGACGACCAGAGCACAGTCGTGCTTCCTCCTGAAGGCGTTGAGCTCCAGATGGGCCTCTCCTCTGTTTGAGACCTGCTCAAGAGCCACACAATACAATTAGCCATGAAGAAAATAAATACATACAGCTGTAAATTTATATTTATTTCTTCATCTCCCTTCAAGTAAAGGCTCGTTATTGATCATCATAAATCACAACGTCAGCACGGCAAAGAGGAACGGCGTACCGGTCTGAAGACGTGGATGTCTTGGTTTCTGGAGACCAAATGGGAGCTTTTGGCGATGCATGTAGCCGTTTCAAGCTTGTCCCCCGTCAACATCCAGATCTGAGCAGAAAACAACCATCAGCAGGTAGGGGGACGCGGGACGTGGTATTAAAAGCATACTGAGCAGTAAAGCGACCATCTCTCGCCAATTCTAGCTAAAACAATCTGGAATTAGATTTGTCTCTTTAATGGTTTCTGAATTGACAAAGACAGGGACTATTTCTTTCTGAAGGGAGAAACGGAAGCCAGATTCTATCAGCCTTTGCCTGGTGTACAGTGTTTCTTCCCCGCTATGTGTAGGTTTGCTAACCTTGATGCCAGCGTTCCGGAGCAGCTCCAGTGTCGGCCGGACGTCGGCTTGCAGCTGGTCCTCAACTCCAGTCAGACACAGGAGCTCCATCTCCCTCTCCAGACTCTCCACCACCGCCGACACCTTCAGGGCCCGGTCATGGATACTCAGCTTGGCCTGGTTGTAGCGGTTCTACAGAGAAGTGGGAGAACATGGGGGAAGAAACGTTGGGGTGATGAGGGCTGAGACACACCAGGCACCTGTTGTTGACCTGGTGCAGCAACACACCTGCCAGAGAGAATTGTAATAAAACTCAGGGCAACGTTGGACAGTGTTGCCCTATCATTGTGGTGAGAAGGTTTCTCTCAGTGTATTAACAACCAGAGAGGAGGAAACGTGGGACCGAAAGTGTGGAAGAAATTCAAGTTTCGATTCAAACATCAAAGCCAGAGCAGAAGATAATAATGAAACGTGATGAAGAACAGCGTTGTGCGTAGATACAGTGTGGTTCATCCATACTGTACCTCAAAGTCCTGATACTGCTCCTCAGACAGAGACTTCTTGGCTACCACCAGGGTCCTCAGGCCCTCCCTGGCCATGTTCCCACACTGACAGAAAGGCGAGGAAGATGTTAGAAGTTATAGACACATCCAGGGATCTTCTCCATTTCAAGATTCCTAACTTTCTCCAGAGCTTAATTTGGTTCTTGATATCATGTATAGTGATGATGGCTTTGGTGACATGACAGTCAGCTAGGAAAGTGCTGTCTTTACAATACAGTTATTCTTCACAGCAAAATATCCTATCACAATACGTTACATGACAAAGTGTCAACAGCTGCAATAAAAATGTGTTCTTATAGTGTGTTTCATAGTGAATAGCAATTTGTTCGATACACTTTTCATTTGTTTTTGCACAAGTCCTACATTTTCCCAAACTTGGAGATGATCGAATCCATTTTCCATACTTTTAGGGGTCCTCTAGTACGATACACCCAAGAAAAGTGTTCATTTATAGTTAATAATGATTATCAATTGCATTATTATTGCTGAGAACATTCAAATGTATATATCAAGCTATTCAAAAACTATATCTAACTAAACACATTGAAGAGTAAATCAAATCAAATCAAGGACAGCTCATGTATGCCACTGGAGCAGCAGCTGTTGAAGCACAACATGTACAGTAACTGTCAATAGCAGCATATTGTCAACCAACAGCAAAAATCAATCAATAGTGAATAACACGGCCTGTGGCCAAATCCAAAGGACACGATGAAACAAAGGGATGGATGGCGGTTTATTTCTGATATGAAACATGTCCTGCTGATTGGTTATCGACAGGCAGAGTCGCCGCGGCGCCCGGCTGATTTGACAGCGGGATATTACAGCCGATAGGACATCATTAGTGCCATTGTTCAGGAATATGACATACTGTAATGACTTGATCTGGGTCACTAATTAAATCAAAAGCTGCCTCCCGGGTGCTAAACGACTCAATAACGCCAATATAATTATGAACATATGCACACGAGACCTTGGACCACCAAGCCGGTGTTTTGACGCGGACTGTTGATCAGCTGATGAATGTCCTGATTACGAGAGGTTATTGGCCTAAAGTAATGAGCGCTATGAGTGACGGCGCTGTTCTACTTATCAGCTGTTCAACAGCAGCGTTTCTTCACATTTATCATTCGAGACATTTAGCCGATACTCTTGAACAGAGCCGCTCGGAATAAGTGAGCAGACTTCAGTGGTCAGGGTCTTGCTAAAAAAGACGCATTGAGTGGAGACGTGGCTGCTGATGGACAACTGACTGACTGGCTGTTGTGGGGGTTCAAACCTGTGATCTAAAGTTTGCGATGCCACAGCTTATGAGGAGTCCTTTACCTCTTCTTCCAACCAGTCGTTATACTGGACGATGCTCGCCATGGCAACGTCAGCACCCTTCATGTAGAAAGTGATGTCTCCTGTTGACTCCTCCTGAAACAAATCAGACATTTCCAAAACAAAAGTACGTGAGTTATCATTATCATCATATCACTGCATAGAAATCACTCAGCAGCACAGACACAATTATTTCACTTCATCAGTCAGGATGCGTGTATGTATACTTAAGCAGCCAGGTTCTGTGCAACTAAATAGACTTAGCAAAGGAACTAAACATAGGGCTGGGTATCGGACCGAAATAACCCAGTACCAAGTAGTACCGATAACTTCTCCGGTCAAACGACACCTGCATTCGATGCTTTTTGTACACAGATCTAGAAAGAAATTACTATTTGTATGGTTTTACACACAGCCAATCACCACAAGCGTTCTTCAATTGAATGCGACATGTGATTTGCCAACTACCGCAGCAGCTACATACAGTCTGTGGTGTCGAAGTCGAGCGCGGTGTGTGTGAGTTGGCAGTTCAGCGTGCCAAGATGCCACCAAAATGTTCAAAAGTATGTCTGAAAAAAGTATGGAATAAAGTACTCTACTGGTATCAGTATCTTTAAAGGTCCCATTCCGTGCAAAAGCTGTTTTTACTTGTAAATGCATATATACTGCTGTCAGCCCTCCCTGTAATGAGTGGTCACACGCTCAGAACTGCCACAGTTGGATTTGTCCCTATACAGCTCTCTCAAGCAGTCTCCTCCAAGCCACACACCCAAACGCGTCGTTTGCCCAGAGGGGAATCTTGGGGGAATTTCGACGTCACGAGCTTCCTCCTGCATACTGCGCGGGTCCCTCTCACACAAGCTACCTGCACCATTTAGTCTATAGCCACAAAATTAACACTTCTAGCTGGAGCAACGCCAACTGTACGTGATCCAGCAACTGCAGAGGTGCATTCGGTAAGTCTAGGCATTTTGAGATGTCCTCTTTAGCGTAGTACCGTTTAGTTAACGATAACTCGCAACCTAGCGTGCTGGTCCACAGACGCTAATCTGATTGGCCGCTGGGAGCCTGGGGCGGGCTCTCCCTCAGCGGCCAATGGGAACTGTTAGTTCTGAATATATTATAGAAACAGGCCATTCTTGGGAAGCGACCAGATGAGGAAGTGAGAACTCCGTCACAACAAACGGGTTTGCTATATTTTCGACAGATTAATCCAGAATCATGTTTTATGGACCAGGCAGAGACACACGTTTTTAAGAGGTTACAGCTGCACGAATTGGGACCTTTAAGGGTACTGATATTGGTATCAGTATCTTTAAGGGTACTGATATTGGGAGTGGTATCATAATTTTTTAAATGATACCCA
This sequence comes from Poromitra crassiceps, assembly GCF_964638095.1. NCBI lineage: Eukaryota > Metazoa > Chordata > Actinopteri > Beryciformes > Melamphaidae > Poromitra > Poromitra crassiceps. The sequence continues at coordinate 46,607,838 of NC_139643.1, read as the reverse complement.
GCGAGCCCTAACTAAACATCAGGATAAACAGGTCTGATTCTTGGAAGCGTCGCCCATACAACAGTATTTAAAGTCTGCACTCATGGTACTGTGAGGCATTTTAGATTTGGAACTAATTTGAAATAGAATCACTTCAGTCTCCACATACAATAATACGTGTAGTGGACAGACACACATGGTAGAAAAACAGACACAGGTTCCACAGCAGGTTCCTCACCATGACGATGATGCCCATCCTCTTGCTCTCAGAGGTGAAGGGGAAGATCTGCAGGATGGAGAAGGTGAGGATCTGCCCGGCGGGGGTCTTCAGCTGCAGCGAGTTCAGGTCCCTGTTCACCAGAGTGAGGCCCACACTCTCTGTCCAGCGCACCAACGCCACCTGACCAACACACGCATACACGCACGCACGCACACCACACCACACCACATGCACGCACGCACACAGACAGACACACACACACACACACACACGCCACCACACGCATACACGCACGCACGCACACAGACACACACACACACACACACACACGCATACACGCACACAGACACACACACACACACATACATGCACGCACGCACACAGACACACACACACATGCAGACAAAAGAACAAAATATATATTTAGTAAAGCTTACATTTAGCAGCAGTCGACCTAGTGACATCATCAAGCAGCGCCCTAGTTGGCGAAAAGCTGAAATGTTGTTCGTCTTTCTAGCAAATCTAGGTACATTTCAGACTTGAAAGCAGTGTCCTGCCTTGTCTGAGGTGAAATGCAAATGAACTAGAGTCATATGATCAAATGTGTCATGTCCTCTTTAAAAAATAAATTATTCTTTTAATGCTACCTTTCAAGATACCTACTATTTTTGCCTTTAATGGATAAGACAGTGGGCAGACAGGAAAGGTGGGAGAGAGAGAGAGGGGGGATGACATGCGGCAAAAGGACAACGGGTCGGATTCGAAACCCGGGTCGACCGCGCGAAGGACTAAGCCTTCGAGGTATGTGTTCTACCAGGTGAGCCACCAGGACGCCCTTTAACGCTAACCCTAACCAATTTAGAAATCAAACAGCCCCACAGCCCCATATATCAGATGAGAAATAAACCAGTATATTAACAAAACAAGGGGAAAATCTGACTCTCGAAACGTCTCCAAAAACAAACTGAACTGTATCGTAGACCATGAGACAATAACCTCATTTCATTGCTGTGTTGCAACTGCGAGATGAGACATGAGAGAGTTACCATATCTCCTCATTCAGCTCCAGAGAAGTGTGTTCCTGTTTCTCTTCCCTCGCTCGCTCTCGCTCTCTCTCTCTCTTCCCTCTCTCTCTCTCTCTTCCCTCTCTCTCTCTCTCTCTCTCTCTCTCTCTCTTCCCTCTCTTCCCTCTCTCTCTCTCTCTCTCTCTTCCCTCTCTCTCTCTCTCTCCTCAGCAGGAACTGCAGCCCCCCCGAGTCAGCGTTCAGCTGCACACCACTCAATTCTCAATGGCTTCATTTTCAATTTGCTCACTCAAAGGTGCTTATTATGCTCTGACCTACAAATTGGAACTTCCTGCTAATAGCCCATCATTTCTCCTGCTCCCCCTTTGAGCTCCGTAAAAGGGCTGCCTATATTTACTTAACACACATCTGTGTGTCATTATCCTGCGCGTGTGTGTGTGCGCGCGCACGTGTGTGTAGCGAGGCACACGCCCACATCCACAGCGTACACGTGCAGAGGATCTAAAAATCCCAGCTCTTCAATCTACTTTATCAGCTCTACAGGAACTATTTAAAGCCGTGTCAACTCCGATACACAGCGTATGTGAATCACGCGTTACGGCGGTAACAGAGGAGACTGCCCGTGACTACTTTACGACAATGGGCAGCCTGGTTTAAACAACCCGATCAATCATTTTCAATAGTGTTCTCCAACGATCCAGTGATCATGTATATCATGATGGCAGAACTGCCTTTCGAATTAACAGTGCCGAAAAGCATCTCGTGATGAAAGTAGATCCTTAATAGTTCTTCTCCTATAATGTCGTGGTTTTACAATATATTTGAAAGAGTAAAGCTGTAGTGGAAAGTATACTATTCTATGTCTTTAGCATAGCGCTAAATACATATAGTATACTATATGTATAATATTTTTATGTATTCATTATTAATTATTATAATTTATTATTATTGTATTAATATTGCATTTATTTATTATTTATTTGTATCATATTTTTATTTTATAATATAATATATATATTATATTTTTTATAGTTTAGCATAGCGCTAAACGCCAGGTGCGTTCATTAAAAGAGGAGCACGTTTAGCGCGTCCTTACATAGAGAATGAATTGCAGAAAGACGCTGGCAGCTCCAAAAGCGCTTTGGGTGTGAATCTCCCCTAAAGCTGTAGTAGAAAGTATACTATTCTATGTCTATAATATCTGTTATGTAATCTTTTGTATGATGAACTCATGTCGGTGGAAATTCACGAGCAGGAAGAAGCAGCTTCTCTCAGGGTCAGCGGATACATGTCTTTCTGATTTTCATGCAGTTATAAGAAGCGCTTCTTTGTGCGTTTATCTCTGCTCTGCACAGATGCTCTCTAATCACACAATGTTGCAGTTTTCAGTACAGAACAGCTCAGACTTTGATGATAAGGCTACAGTGTAGCTACACTGTAGCTCTAAATGTTGGTCCATACTGTAGTACTGTAGCCATATGTGGTGGATTTCTATTTAAAGTCCCTGGAAACCAGAAATATTTCTTTATTATTTAGCATTTTGAGTTCATCACATCACAGGACCCTATGTTAATAAGCTACCAGCCAAATTTGAACGATGATGAACGTTGCAAAGTATATAAATTTAGGTTTGACAGGTGTGGCAAAACGCATGAGATTTCATTATTTTTTAGAGTGTACTTTCTCCCGCGGAATGTGTGGGCGTGTCCGTCTGCAGCAGGGACATTTATCTCCTCCGAGAGAGAGAGCGCGAGAGAGAGGGGGGGGGAGGGAAACGGAGAAAGAGATCAAGTTACACAGCACTTGCGAGTGTGTGTGTGTGTGTGTGTGTGTGTGTGTGTGTGTGTGTGTGTGTGTGTGTGTGTGTGTGTGTGTGTGTGTGTGTGTGTGTGAGAGAGAGCCACCAGCCTGTGTGTCTCTCGCTCTCTCTCACTAGTCGAGAGAGAGAGAGAGAGAGAGAGAGAGAGAGAGAGAGAGAGAGAGAGAGAGAGAGAGAGAGAGAGAAGCACATGGCCTGGCTGAAACCCGACACCTTGCTAATCTCACAAGCATAGCGCTTGGCAGACGCACACAGAGGGAGACGGACAGCAAGGGAGCGCTGTCACTGGGGGCAAAGAACGGACTTGCCATAGGTGGGTGCGGATTGCGCGCGTGTACAAAGGTTATATAGAGCTTATGACGTCATAAGCTCCTGCATTTTAGGACCTCACGCACTGCTGTCTTCAATGAGGAAGTACTTTGTAGAATCTTGTAGAAAAGTGGCGATTTTAAGGCTTTGGGTTGAAAGTAATGTATAATAATTTCGGAGGCACAAAATTACTAACATAAGACCCTAAATAACATAGTTAGAACGTTTTTGTGGATTTTGGTTTCCAGGGACTTTAAGTCCCTAAATTAGGGCTGGTCAATATAGCGATATTATATCGCGATCGTGATATGAGATTAGATATCGTCTGAGATTTTGGATATCGTAATAATATCGTAATATGGCATAATTGTTGTCTTAAAGGCTGCATTACAGTAAAGTGATGAATCTTTCTGAACTTACCAGACTGTTCTATTATTTGGCTTTACCCACTTAGTCATTATATCCACATTACTGGTGATTATTTATCAGAAATGTCATTGTGTAATCAATATTGTACTTTGCATTTTATTTTGATCAGTCTTGTTATAAATTAAAAGTGCTTGTGACATCTCACATGTGGCTTTGACTTACAACTGAACATTTAGCCCACTTTGTACAAAAATACCAAGATATGTATCGCCGTTCAGCCTAAAAATACAGAGATATAATTTTTGGTCCATATCCCTCACCCCTACTGTTCAGTAACTTGCAAAATAGTCTTTAACCAACATGAAAAATAATTGTGATAAGATCATGGATCGGGATCCTGCCTGATTTTTTTTTTTTTGCCATATCAAACCCCTACCCTAAATATTGCTTTGCCTGAAAGTGATTATCATTTTTGTGCATAGTCAAGACATTCCCTTCCACCTGTACCGATGCCTCGTACCCTCACTCATCTAATTGTCTCCATTTGGAAATGATAAACACCCACTTTCTGCGACTTGGCAGCCATTAAAGACCACGGTCAAACGCTCTTTGGCTGATATCGTGCAGGGGGGGGGGGTCAAAGGTCAGAGGAGGGCTCTGTTCACAGCATGGCCGACCAGCACGTCAGTTGACCTGCTGTTCTGACCTCCACGGCCGGCCCACTTCATCTCCTTAATGACGGCTCATTACATAGAGAGGCTGAGCTGCTGAGAGCCAGAGCCAGACAAACGACCACTGACAGAGGTACGGTGGCCAGGGTCTGCTACTACACTCAATGAGACTGGAGAGAGAGAGAGACAGAAAGAAAGAAATAAGGAAATTAAAAGAGAGAGGAGAGAGAGAACAAAGAATATGGTGGAAGGGAAAGGGGCGGGGGGGACTTCACGACTTCACGAACAACCACAGACCCCTCCCCCCCCCCCCCCTTCTCATTCTCATCGTCTCTGAGAGAAAATTAAATATTGATCAATCCAAGCGGTGTGTGAGACAATGGCGAGAGGAGAGATAGAGCGGAGCGCACGGCCGGGGATATAAATAAATATATACATCAACTCAGGGGGAGGGGCGGACGGGCAGAATGGGAAACTGAGATTTATCTTTCGTTACCTTTTTTATCTTCATTTTGATTGGGTGGAGGAGGGTGGGCTGGGGGGGTGTGCTGGGGGGGGGGCAAAAGTACACAAGTCTCACAAAGGCTTTACAAAGCCTGTGGCCGTGTCACGGGTGGAAAAACATGCCAGCGGCCGTGAACTTTGTTTCCATGGGGAGATTAGCCCCTCTTCAATATATATCGAATAGCTCTTGAAACCAAGAATGACAGCGATGACTTTCCTGATCAGCCATCGTGTCCTTGTGTTGTGTTGTGTTGTGTTGTGTTGTGTTGTGTTGTGTTGTGTTGTGTTGTGTTGTGTGTGTGAGCAGTTATCTTCAGGACTCTCCTTGGATTTCTCTAAGAACACAGAGTCTGCGTTGCCATTAGAAAGGGCAATAAACAAAGAGCTTAGCTCCTCGTCGTCATAAACGACCCAACTCTTGGGTTACAGGGGGCAGACGGCCCGAGGAGGAAGGGAAGCGGTGCGGATGGATGCCTGTGGGGTCGTTATCTCGCCGGATTCTTCCTCCAGTCGGAGCGGTAAATTCTCAGGAAGCAAAACGCCGATGATTGAATAGCTTAACCTCTGGGAGGAGTTCACGACCTCTGACTTTCTGTTCATGAAATGCCTATTATGGCAAACTATGGTTATTTAGCGTCAACTATAAAACGTGGAGAGTGGGAGGAAACTGCAGAGAGGGTCAGAGAGGGTTTCCATTTAACAATCTCCTAATCCTCATCTTGGCAGAATTCTGGGGGGGGGTGGGGGGAGGGCACTGTTGTAGCAGTGTCCCCTGGAGCTGTTTGGGGTTTGGGGTTTGCTCAAAGGCACTCGGGCAGTGATAGTGGGGCACTGTAGATGTAATAGCAGCCACTAGTCTAGTTCGAGTTTGCAAGTGTAACACTGTCTCCTCTTTGGGTGTACAGTAAGAACATTTATTATCCTCTTTGGGTGTGACCTTGCCATTGGCAACAATGCTTTAGTAATTGGACAGCCTCTCTTCTGTGCCTATGCCAACCGGACAACTCTGATAACAGTCCATATCTTGATATCCTAGCCCTCCCCCACGCCACGTTTCCATTTAAAGTGACGAAGCTGAGAAAAAAGTTAAGTTAAAAAGTTAAGTTAAAGGGACACTCCACTGAAAAACAACGCTGATTTATTTTGCACATAATCTCACACACATAGGAAATCTGTAGTTTTGCAGACATTCATTTAGTTTGACAGTTATTGAGAGATGATTTGAGTTAAGTTGTGGACCAGTGATGTGAGATTCATGCACAAATGACATCACTGGTCCACAACTTAACCCAAATCAACTCTCAATAACTGTCAAACTAAATGAATGTCTGCAAAACTGTTTACAGATTTCCTATGTGTGTGAGATTATGTGCAAAATAAATCAGCACTGAAAATCGGCGGAGTGTCAATCTACTTTATCAAGTTAAATTGGCGAAGCTGAGAGAGAGTTCACTGCGGCTCGTGTTTACCTCGTCCGGGCTGGAGGCCTGGTAGGTGCGGTTGTCGTCACTGAAGTCCTGGTCAGCCTCGGCGGACTCCGTCTCGCCGTTGGCCGTGGCGTGCGGCTCGTAGACGGGCGTGACGTTGTGGCACAGGGCGATGGCCTTCACCGCCTCGTGGATGCGGCTGCTGACACTCTTGCGGACCTTCGGCGCGGCCGCCTGGGTCTTCCGGGACGGCGTGGAGCTGCTGCTGCTGCCGTTGGAAGGCTGGGAGACCACCTGTCAACAACCAACGTGAGCATCAAGAGAAATACTATTCAGATATGTTGTTGTTTGACTCCTAGTTATGACTCAATGTATGGCCTTAGTGTAGTTGAATTCAGTTTCAGCAGGTGACAGTTTTACTGGCACCTCTGCTCAAAAATGATTTGATTTGATTGTTGAAACATTCCTTGAAAATCCTTGGTCTTGATTTTCTTTGTGACTGATGGTACATGCAGGTCACGTGGAGGCTGCCTCTTTACCCAGGCTCCTGCCGGGGGGGTAGAGTACTAGATGAAATCCTACACTCATGTTCACTTTGACACGCTAAACGACCCAGCGAGGGGAAGTGCTGTATCACCATCTTTATCGTGTCATATCTGGTTCGAGGGCCTCTTATGTCTTCCGCTCTTCTGACAACAGCCATCAATTCAACTGTGTGGTGGGCTAGCTAGCTAGCTAGCGAGCTAGTGAGCTGAGCAGGCAGACTGCTGTGACACTGTGCCAGCTGCGTTTGACAGAGGCTGATGTGCTCCAGTGAAGCGCATGATTTTGGCTTATTATTAACCTTCAATCCTGACAGGCAGCAATATTATGACAACCTTCATGAAGAACATCTGTGGGATCTATGAGGAGATCAGTAGATCAGGTTTGTCTGACAAGTCATGGTTAGTGGCCAAGGCACTTGTGGGGAGTATAAATGTATGTTTTGTTTTTTACAAGGATAGACAAATAACCACAAAGATATAATGTAAACATCTGCTTACTGCGTCCTATCACAGTATGGCTGGTCTGCAGCTAATCCTGACCTCTTGACCCCACTGTTCAGGGCACAAATGAAAACAGCCCCCCCCCCCCATAGTGTAACCATTATGTAGGATATGTCTAGATACCTATACTCCAATTTCCACTCACACTGAATGTGAGCTCCCCAAACTGCTGCTTAGTTAGAATTGGCAAAGTGGGCTCTGTGGTGGTGTCAGTCACGATTTGTGACCGAAGTGATGTCATCAGTGATGTCACGCGAGCAACTGTGATGTCATCGGAGATGTCACTCGAGCAACTGTGATTGCTCAACTGTGATGTCACTCAGGCAGTTGTGATGTCATCAGTGATGTCACTTGAGCAACTGTGATGAGCCGATGGCGCCTAGGTGGGTGGTCGGTGTCTGTCTGTCTATCAGTCATGATTTTGGGAGCCCGCGGAGGGTGCTATTTCCACAACGGCAGCCACGGCGCATCATCTCCCGAGTCTCCACCCTAGGAATTGAGCGCGCAAGATTCCTAGTTTAATATACTTTCCAATTAAACATAATTCTAATCCATTCTAATACGTCACATAAAGATAATATCAAATACATGATTCAATATGCCCTCCTTCACTAACACTGACCTCCAGGCAAATTGGGAAATACATAAATTCTTCAAAAACTGTGCATCCGGCAAACTTCAAATATTACCTGACATCTGAGTGTGGACGGGAAAATGAGCAGTATACAGTAACACAAATCAGCTGGACAGAAGCAGTGCCACTCTGTGTGGCACTGCTTTGGCTGCGCAAAAAATGCAAAAAATGCAAAAAAAGACCGGTCATTTTTCATTAGGCGAGATTACAAACGAGGGTGCGGGCAGATGGTTGGAGAGTGTGGAGCAGCTGTTTGGAGCTGGCTGAGAGCGAACAATATCATTCTGTCAGGCCTCCAGCCACATCTGAGCCACCCAGTGAGGAGGAGCACACTGGCCTACAGTACAGGGAGCTGCTCAGGGACGCACGCGTGATGAATGAACAATATGGCCTTCTTTCCTGGAAACGCTATCCTTCGCCAAATATAAAAATTGATTAAACAGATATATAGGGAGAGGTGGGGCTAAAACATGGAGTGGAGTATGTATTAATCCATCTATTCCCATGACAGCCACATATTTTTAGACTGTCAAGTTACAGTTTCATTGTTAGAATCTGTCCACTGTTTCATATTGGTGATCTGCTTAAATGGTGGAGAGGTTGAAGAGCTGAATCATCTGTATGCTTTATTTAGAGCACTTCTATCATCGTTTTATGTCAAGTGTAAATGGGAAGTAGTTTCTGTGAATAAGCCTCTCAGATCGACATGCATGTCCACATGTTTCACCACAAGGGTCAGATCTTAGGAGCAGCCCAGGAAGAGCAATGTCTTGCTTAAGGACACACACAGAGATTGACACAACCAGTGACCCGACGGTTACAATCCAGTCTCTAACCAGCAGGCGGTCCCGCCGGTCTATCCCTCCCCTTTAACAAACCCTGGATTATGGATTAGGCCATAACACAGCTCACCTGTGCGTACGACTCACCTGTGCGTACGACTGGATTATGTGGCTCTGGATCTCATCCATGGTGTCGGTCCCATAGGACACCGTTCCCAGGTGCAGCCGCTTGAAGATCATCTCGTTCTGAGTCAGAGTGCCTGCAGGTCACAAGACCGGTTGAGAGATGATGACCAACAATTCATGAGGAAATGACATCGTCCATAGCTGGAACTTATGTACATGAAGATGGCTCTTGGTTGTGTGAGGGTCAGGATCCAAGATGAACACCCGCCAAAAGCCAAACGTTGGTCAGATTTGTCTATGGCGGAAACCATGTACCAGTCATCCACAAGGCTGACTGGTACAGTAACTTTCTGAGACGATGACATCTGAATGCCTGGGTTATAATAAATACAGTCTTTGGTCTTTGCCTTAATTTGATTCACTATAGTCCACTCTAAAATACCCACAATGCACTGCAATTTCTAGTGAACAGCGAATGTACCCGACATTTTCTCCCATATACCATAATGCAATGCGGTTGTGTTTACCAAAGGAGAAGAAGAGTCAGGTAGTGTCCGAAACTCCGTTCCCCATATAGTTCACCATGATAAACACGACATGTTGAATAGTGAATGAGTGAACCATTCCGAAGACGACTAATGTCTCTGTCAAACCGACTCCTGATTGGCTGCCTGTTCTACACACAAAATAGCTTTGAAAACAGCTAGAGTAATGGCTATTAAAAAAGTATAGTAATTATTTTGGCAGCTAAAAATAACTCTTGGTAGTTATGGTGGCACTTCAGTTAATCAAATGTACTCTTTATAGCTCAGTAGTATCAGCTAAAATGCTTTCAGGGGTGAAAATACTCACACGCACACGCACACGCGCACACACACACACACACACACACACACACACACGAGCACACATGCACGCGCACACACACACACACACACACACACACACACACACAATGCTTAATGTTTGTCCTCAGACGAGTGTCTAAAATGCGTCATGAGACCTGTGGGGTGATGTGACTCCCTTCTCATTGACCTAATCTAATTACCCATATGGACTGGCTGTCCTCTCGAACTAACAGGCAGGACACAACACTGCATACAAAAAGACAATACATAAACAAACAAACAAACAAACAAATCAATCAATCAATCAATCAATCAATAAACAAACACTTTGAAAATAGGGGCAGCGGCTTGGTTTAACGGATGGCGGTTGGCAGAATGTGTACTGATAGAGCGTAGAGCTGTGATTAGAGGGCATCTACCTTCCAATAACATTACAGCCACGGGCTGAACCAAATCTAACGGATTGATTGTTTGTTCCTCTTTCCATGTGCTTGAACTATCAACTTGGATAAATAGGCTCTGGAGATAATCTATTCCTCCCTGGGTCGGCGATGGTGGTGAGACAGAGAAGCATGCGAGGAGGGTCACCGCAGGAGTTGATCACTCTGTCTGATACGTCTGGCATTAGCAAACAAGCCTCGTTTATTAGAGCGCAATCAGGCCAAGATGGTGAAATAAGCCAAGTCCAAGGAGGCCTGAACGGCTCCTGGGGATCATGTTGGTTTTCCAGAAATGTCACCTCTTGTCCTTTAGCGAACACGTCTTCATCAGACACTTCTCTGATCATTCCAGACATGCGGGAATACTTGTTTCATCTCTGAACCTCGCATGTCTTACATCTGCTTGCTCATAATGTTGAAATTAAGCTTATGAAGGCATTTAAGCTTATTATACTATGGCAATTACGTTGCTTAATATGCATGTGAAATGATGTCGCATTTTAATTAGCTTTCTCTTTTGCGCTAATGAGCTATTGACTTGCTGTCTGGTCTCACCAGGTGATGTTTGTCCCACTACAGCTTGCAGGTACGTTGTGCTCATTTGTCACGTGTTTTGATGTGTTTCTTCACTACCTACCCGTCTTGTCGGTCAGTAGATAGACCACTCGGCCCAGTTCTTCGGGGATGGTGCTGGTCCGAACGACGGTGCCGGGGATGTGTTCATCTTTCATGATCATCCAGCCGTAGGCCGACTTCCCCATGTCCAGGTTCACACGCAGGCTACACATAGGAACAACATGGAGTCAGCCTAACAATTAAGACCTGATGCAACATTTGTGTGTTAAAAAAAAACAGCACACCTCAAACAAAAACTGAGATGAAGTTGAAGGTCCTACGTATTTATGTTACATAGAGGTGGAACAAAAGCAAATTATCAACATCTGTTTCAAAGCAGAGATGGAAGATTTAAAATATTTTCAAATTTCTTTCCTGTGCTTTTATTTCCCCCCCATTTTTAGAGCACATGATTTGGTTGTTGGTCACAGAATAACTGACGACAGACATCAACGACTCTGTGTGACAGCATGAAGAGAGTCAGAGAGCAAACAGGATACCTGATGGGGATGATGTAAGAGAACAGCACGACAAAGCGGAACAGGTTGCGGTACCAAGGACCCAGGAAACCCTGCAGCGCTATCATGACCACAGACAGGACCACCTGGGCCAGGAACAGGGCCTTGGTGAGGCTGTTCAGCTCCAGGTCCAACAGGCCCACCTGGAGGGACGAGGTCAGAGGTCACAGGTCAGGGACGCACAGGGCTTGGAAAAAAGTAAAAGGTAAGGTATCTTGCTTAAAGGGCCTCTTTGACGATTTTCAAACACCTTTGTATCATAACAAAATCAACAGTACAGTTGATATTATGCAAATGAACAATGTTTATCTTCCCTCCATCTTGCCTGGACCGAGAGCTCTCTCTCTAGCTGTGTTTCCATTACAGTTTTTCGCAAAATAATTGCGATATTTCTACAACTTCGACAATGTACAATTGCGACTTGTAGGCGTTTCCATTGAAGTTGAGTTTGAGTGACGGCACACACACCTGAACGCAATTCCCCGTTGCAGCAGCTGCCACAGTGATTACGCACGGGGATCTGCCCCATATCCCGTCCCCAGCATGCTCAAATCCAACCAATGGTCAATGCAAATCACCACATGAAGTTACAACGCATATAAACGAGCCTGATTATCAATTCAAAAGAAAATGAGTGTCAACATATTGCTGGCTGCAGTGAATGCAGTGAGCGCGAGAGGCAGAGGAAAAAAGGTAGCCTACTGCGCGCACACAGACAGGCAGGCTGTCACCATGGACCGTTTCTGTCATTAAACATGATCTATTTTCCCCAGCTCCGCTTTTGCACAACACTCGTCTTTCTGCTAGGTAGCGTTGCTTAAAAGTTTTCCACTTGCTGCGGAGGTTTTGCCATGGTTTATCGAACCCTTTCTCCCTCATTTTCCTTTCTTTTTCCGCTCCTTTTCCAAAGGAGAAGATGGGTCACATGACATGCAAATGCGAAAAATGCGTTTCCATTACACTTTTGCGATAAACTGCTATATCGACACGTCTGAAAAACCACCTCATGAGAGCGCAAAAACGTTTTGCGATATTTGGGAGGTTTTTCGAAATTTACGTGTTTCCATTACCCACTTTCTATTGCGATATTTAGATTTTGCGCATTTCGGAGGGTAATGGAAACACGACTTCTGTCTCTCTGTAGCCATGCAGACTTTATGTGCAGCACATGACATGCCCCGCCCATACCCCCTCACTCCGCCCACTCCCCGCCCGCTCTACTCAACCAAAAAACATGGACCTTCTCCTCATGTTTAGAAACAACGATCCCTCATGTCTGGAAGGGCAACTCCAGGAAATACCGGCACGTGATTTACGGGGCATAGACCAGACGTCGTGTGTGGAAATGGCTATAGAGACACTGCATGAAATAGGCCACGCCCATCACGGGGGAAAGCTCTCCGTTCACTTCCACACACCAGCGTCATTTTCCTTGAATTAAACATAGCTAAAAGCTGTTGTGTGCTGGGCTGCGCAGACAACAAATGTAAAAAAATCACCAGTTAAAGTTTTTTTGTACTCCCGAGCAAAACAAGGAAGCCGTTGATGAGAATTGGCGAGAAGAAAAATTTGGATCTTGCTGTCAATTAAGTAAGTTGGAGTGTTCATCTTCCGTATATATGATCTTTGTGTGCAACACCCAACCATGCACATAGAGACACTGCGGAGTGCGTTATCATTCAGAAACCACGCCCAAAACGGCGGAAACACAAACTCCCGTCCAATCCTGGCGTTCTCCTATGTGGGGGGGGGGGGGTGTTTTCCCTCATTTTGGGCGTGGTTTCTGAATTATGACGTGCTCCGCAGTGTCTCTATGGTGATATTAACAGTGATAGTGACAGGAAAGCCCCCATTTAAAATTGGCCCAAAAACCCACTAATATGCACAAAGGGCCGTTGGTGATGATGGGTCGAATCACTCTGCAGTAGCCACGGCTTTTTTATCGGATCCGCTCGGAACGGCTGGTGATATAAACAGCACACCCGGTGGACACGCTCATTTACGCTCCTTGAGAATGGACGTCGGTGCTTCCTACTTGCTGAAAATATACTTTCTTAACAGAAGGGGGGGCACTCCTCTCCTCTCTCCTCTCCTCAAGAAACAGACAGAACAATACAGGAAGCTAGGCGATTTTACCTTCAAAACATGTTTTATTCTGGCTGACTTGACGCTGCTCAATCGGTGGTCAGTTTGTCCCATCCCCGGCCAACAGGCTGAAATCTATAATCTATAAATTCGCTATTCGTGGTGGATTTTATTAACGTGTATTCAGGAAAGTTTAACGTATTGGAAACATAGTCACGACAATCTACTGCTTTATTTCAGAATAAAAGGCAACTGTACGTGTCAATTGCCTATTTTTAGCGTTTAACATGTTGCCTGCGTTTAGAAATAGCACCTATAAGCGTGTTTTTTTATTATCTAAAAGTGGTATGATAGTGACACCATGGCAAAAATAACTCCAAATGACATCATTATGACATCATTTGGACCAGGAAGTTCTGCAAATGAACGGGGAGCTCTCGGTCTAGGCAAGATGGAGGGAAGTTAAACACTGGTCATTTGCATATACACTACAGCTTCTGTAATGATACAAAGCATAAAAACAGTCAAAATGGCCCTTTAAACACTATGATCAGACCTGGCTCAATTAGTAATTTTGCAAATACTTTTCATGATTTATTTTAGCCCATGCAGCGAGTGCCTGGAAGTTTAGACAATCGGGAAATTAGCAATAATCAATGTGACCTGACAATACATTTGATCTACGGGTTAAAAACAAATACAGAATTATTTGTAAATACAATTTGACCAAAGTCCGAGTATATTATGATCCCTTCTAGAACAGATCACACAATCCATCATCTTTCAATAGGTAGTAGTGCAGATTGCAGAGAAAAAAGAGTCAATCTTATTGTCTTTCTGACAAGTATATCAACTTCTATCTGTGAAGAAAAGACTCTTTGTTACTTGCCCATCTGCTCCCCAAAAAACCTGACAATCTGCCCCCACAGGGAGAAAACAACACCGGCTGAAAGGCATTCTTGCGCTCGGGAGCTTTTCTCATGCAAACCGTGTGTTACAGCATGAAACGAGTTTATTGGTGGCACTTTTCTCCAAACCCACAACGCTGAATTATTGTCGCGCGGCTCCTTTGCAATTCAACAGAAGGTCAAAAGGCTTCAAAAATAGAGAAAGTTCCCATATTGAGATGGCTCTCTCTCTCTCTCTCTTGAGGGGGGGGGGAGGGTTCAGACTTTTCTTTTCTTTTTCAAGTGTATCTCCCAGCCAATGGAGCATGTGGGAAAAAGATGTCAAATAAAGGAGCGTCCCTTCCCCTTTTCTGGCAGCGCTCACAGCAGAGCCCTGTTACACAGAGGGCTTTCATCTGACGCACCACGCTTACAAAAACAGCAGAACATAACATCTCCGCTCCCTGGTAGAAAGGAGCTGCTCTCTCAAAAGGAGGGGAGGGGAGGGGGGGGGGGGGGGGGGCGCACACACACACACACACACGCGCGCACACACACACACACACACACGCACACACACACATATAAAAAGCAGAGGAGAATTCCTCCACTGCCTAAGCGCCCCCCCACCCACCACCACCACCAGTCCCATTCCCCCAGAGAGGACTGGGAGAGCTGGGAGAGCAGTGTGACTGATTTATCAGTGGCTGTTCAAACTCCCAGTAGCAGCAGAGTGCGGGGAGGAGAAGGGACGGAGAGGGGAAGGGGAGCGGGCTAGGGTGGGTGTCTCCCCTCCCCTCCCCTCCCCACCCCGGGCGCCTCACTACATGGTTCATGGTTGAGCTATTGAGAAAAATAGGGGGTTTGGGTGGATTAAAATGAAGAAAAATTAAGACAGAGAGCACAGTGCATGCCTGAGAAGCAAAGGATCGCCTTCTGCACGAACAATGGCCGGTCTACATTTTCCAAGGCTCGCCGAGGATCAGATGAAGTCATTACTCATTCAGTCAAGGAGGGGGGAGGGGGGGGGGGGAGAGGACTCAATTACCTCAACCTAAAGATGCTATCAATGAATAAAAGTGCATATTTTACTCCATTCATCCCTGAGCCATTAAAAGTGAAAGGAATGACTGGATCTGCCTGTGGAGGCTTGTATTCTAGCATGTGTGTGAAATCTGATGAAGAATCGCAGTCCCGCGACATGAATATTCATCGAGTTCAAAAGCAAAGGATATCAAGAGTTCAGCGTCGTGTAGTAGAAAGCGCTCGTGACACAGTAGGAGTCAGGGACAATCAACATATACCGATTCCTAAAATTGTGGTTGAACTATTTTTTCGCTTGTTTTCAGTAACTGTAAACGCCGTTTGAGAGGAGCATCTGAGGAGAGCAGAGAGTATTGGAAATTGGATAAACTTCAAAACGGGTCTCTGTTGAAGAGCGGGTTCGTCAAATGACATTGTCGCGTCTCTTTACTCGGACAGAGGGTTCCCGTCTAACAATATTGAGACAAAAGAGTGCATCTCTGCCGTGACGTGCCGTCAGATAGATCAAGTGCAGCCATTGTCCCGGCCCGCTGTCACAACAGATTATATGAGGCCAAAGCCTTCTCGCCACTTTAGCCGCACTGTATCGACTTTCGCCCCCGATCTCCAGTCCCCGTATTGGCACTTCTGACATCATCTCCTTGAAATATTGAATTCCTCTCAGCGGTGCGGCTTACACAAAACACCACCGAGCCCCCTGCTGTTCGACCGGCCACATCAGCGTTCTTATTAAAAGACGGCGGTGTCAAAATGACGCTGCGGCAAGAAGGGGGGCCATGTTGTGCCGCGGAGAGCTTTACACAGGAAGGGGGGCCATGTTGTGCCGCGGAGAGCTTTACACAGGAAGGGGGGCCATGTTGTGGCATGGAGAGCTTTACACAGGAAGGGGGCCATGTTGTGGCATGGGGAGCTTTACATAGGAAGGGGGGCCATGTTGTGACGCGGGGAGCTTTACACAGGAAGGGGGGCCATGTTGTGGCATGGAGAGCTTTACACAGGAAGGGGGGCCATGTTGTGACGTGGGGAGCTTTACACAGGAAGGGGGGCCATGTTGTGACGTGGGGAGCTTTACACAGGAAGGGGGGCCATGTTGTGGCATGGAGAGCTTTACATAGGAAGGGGGGCCATGTTGTGGCGTGGAGAGCTTTACACAGGAAGGGGGGCCATGTTGTGGCATGGAGAGCTTTACACAGGAAGGGGGGCCATGTTGTGACGTGGGGAGCTTTACATAGGAAGGGGGGCCATGTTGTGGCGTGGAGAGCTTTACACAGGAAGGGGGGCCATGTTGTGGCGTGGAGAGCTTTACATAGGAAGGGGGGCCATGTTGTGGCATGGAGAGTTTTACACAGGAAGGGGGGCCATGTTGTGGCGTGGAGAGCTTTACATAGGAAGGGGGGCCATGTTGTGGCATGGAGAGCTTTACACAGGAAGGGGGGCCATGTTGTGACGCGGGGAGCTTTACACAGGAAGGGGGGCCATGTTGTGGCATGGAGAGCTTTACATAGGAAGGGGGGCCATGTTGTGGCATGGAGAGCTTTACATAGTCAGGGGGCCATGTTGTGGCATGGAGAGCTTTACATAGGAAGGGGGCCATGTTGTGGCATGGAGAGCTTTACATAGGAAGGGGGCCATGTTGTGGCATGGAGAGCTTTATATAGGAAGGGGGGCCATGTTGTGGCATGGAGAGCTTTACATAGGAAGGGGGGCCATGTTGTGGCATGGAGAGCTTTACATAGGAAGGGGGGCCATGTTGTGGCGCGGAGAGCTTTACACAGGAAGGGGGCCATGTTGTGGCATGGAGAGCTTTACATAGGAAGGGGGGCCATGTTGTGGCATGGAGAGCTTTACACAGGAAGGGGGGCCATGTTGTGGCGTGGAGAGCTTTACATAGGAAGGGGGGCCATGTTGTGGCATGGAGAGCTTTACACAGGAAGGGGGCCATGTTGTGGCGTGGAGAGCTTTACATAGGAAGGGGGGCCATGTTGTGGCGTGGAGAGCTTTACATAGGAAGGGGGGCCATGTTGTGGCGTGGAGAGCTTTACACAGGAAGGGGGCATGTTGTGGCATGGAGAGCTTTACACAGGAAGGGGGGCCATGTTGTGGCGTGGAGAGCTTTACACAGGAAGGGGGGCCATGTTGTGGCGTGGAGAGCTTTACACAGGAAGGGGGGCCATGTTGTGGCGTGGAGAGCTTTACACAGGAAGGGGGGCCATGTTGTGGCGTGGAGAGCTTTACATAGGAAGGGGGGCCATGTTGTGGCATGGAGAGCTTTACACAGGAAGGGGGCCATGTTGTGGCGTGGAGAGCTTTACACAGGAAGGGGGGCCATGTTGTGGCATGGAGAGCTTTACATAGGAAGGGGGGCCATGTTGTGGCATGGAGAGCTTTACACAGGAAGGGGGCCATGTTGTGGCGTGGAGAGCTTTACATAGGAAGGGGGGCAATGTTGTGGCGTGGAGAGCTTTACACCAACAGACTATTGTAGCTGGTGATAACTTTGTGTGTAAATGTCACTGCGTGGCAGAGATAGCCTCTTGCACCGTAGCCCAAACGTTGCCAAAGATATCTGGCCGATACCCGATCCTCTATCAGCTGACCCGCGTCTATCTCACCTGACCATCTTCCAGCTCAAATCTTATATTTAGAAGCAGATTTTCATTAATCTCCTCAATCTGGGGACAAAACGCTCGATGGGGATTCTGCCGGATTAACTTTCTGCTGAAAATGTCATTTAAATCCTCGCTTCGTTAATTTCCCTCTTGGTTAATTAGCGACTCGGCGCCGGCGACCTTTTGCATTGACAGGTTCAACTTTATCTAGAAAGTCAAGGTTAAAAAAGCTGCTCTCATAGTGATTGATTAGTGATTAGTGATTAGAGGCAGAGGGGAGAGGAGGCGGCGTGAAGGGAACTTTGGAGGGAGCTTCGCAGACGTCTCTCTGCTTTTACCTCCTGCAGCTTTTGAAAATCACTTATTTGTATGTTTACACGTGCTTTGGGAAATAGATGAGTTACTCTCAGACGTTTGAACGGGGTATAAAATGAAGCTATACCTCATTATATGGCTTTTTAAAAATGTATTCATCACAGCCCCCCCCCCCCCCCCCCCCCAAAAAAAAGAAAACAACAACGACGACTAACAAACAAATAAACAAACAAAACAAAACAAAAAACCAATGCAAATCAATCCAAGTGCCAAGAAAATAATAAACATAAAGGCGGTGGTTACGTATTGTGGTGAATCTATGTGTTGCCAGGGATGTGATATTTCAGATTTTAGACATACAAAACGAATTCTGTTCTAATGAGATGACTTGTTGTCTTGCTAATCACATCCCCGGTTATTCAGAAAAAGAAAAGAAAAATGTAATAACAATAAAAGATTGTCCTTTCATTCAATGCATCTGCAGAACAACACCTCTCACAAATCATAGGAAAGACTCTCTCTCTTTCTGCATAAAGAACAAAACAAAACAAAAGGTATTCACCTTGTTCTTGGCATAGGACGTGTTCAGTACACTTCTGGTCTCTTTGCCTGTGTAGATCACCACCCCTATCACTGTGCCTGCCAGAGAGGGAGACAAGGGAAGTAATGCTGCTCATTAACTCCTGCACATACATACACACACACACACACACACACACACAGGCACATGCATGCACAGGCACACACACACACGCACAAACACACAAACACACACACACACACGCACGCACACACAAACGCACGCATGCACACACACACAAACACACACATACACACGGATGCACAGGCACACGCAAACACACACACGCACACACAGGCACACGCGCACACACACACACGCACCCACACACTCACACACACGCACAGACACACACGCACAAACGCGCGCACGCGCACGCACACGCACACACGCACACACACACGCACTCATCTTGGTCGAGTAAGATAAAGTGCATGAGACGAAGACAATAAGGTGTAGCTGGGGCTGTTGTCTCATTGCCACTCAAGCCAACAGACAGGGCTTGTAATAGGCTTAGGCTCCCCGGCCCTTCAGCCTATGGAAGCTCATAAAACACGATCGATACGCCACCATCTTTATTTGCCCCATTCATTAAGGTGGCCTTATTACCAAGGATTAATGAGTCATCAATATTAAATGAGCTTAATGGGAGAGCAGCAAGGGTATTAATACACTTAAACACAGCCGCTTTGAAATCCCCCAAACTATAAACGAGTGGCAAGAAGAGAATGTTAAGAATGACGAGAAAACTAGGAGAGAGAGAGAGAGAGAGACACACACAGAGAAAGAGAGACAGAAAGAGGGAGAGAGAGAGAGAGGGACAGAGAGACAGAGAGAGAGAGACAGAAAGAGAGGGACAGAGAGAGAGAGAGAGAGATTAGAGACCAGTTACACAACTTGATGAGAAAGGTAATAAATGAATCGTTCTCTCTGACTTCTAACTTCAGAAAAATCTGAACAATGTGACAAATGAGATGTGGCCCAGCATGCGACAGGGCCTTCATTTAAAGATGCCAACAAACTCATTCTCTTGTCACAGCTGGACTCGGCCTCCTCAGACAGTGGATCCGCGGTGATCCGGCCCATTTAAAATGCCCAGAACGCCACTGTCGAGGCTATCAAGTGTCCGCCAAGGAGAGGCTCGCGGGGGACAATGACATTCCCAAGCAGAGATGATGTAAGGGGGCTAAGTCAGAATGCGTGTGTGTGTGTGTGTGTGTGTGTGTGTGTGTGTGTGTGTGTGTGTGTGTGTGTGTGTGTGTGTGTGTGCGTGGGTGTTCTTCTGGTCAAGGTCAGGCCAGGGGGGAGAGGCACACCGCAAATCAATGGTGTGGCCATCGCTGGGAGCGTCACAAACACTCTCAACTGACACGAGCGTTTCTGTGGGGACTCGCTTAGCTGGAGCCAGGGAGGATTACCTCAACTGTACATCTCAAGAGTTTCTCCAAAGTGCAGATAGCTGTTTCACACCAAGCCCAGTACCCGGGTTTAATGTTCAGGAGGAGGAGGGGGTGGGAGGGTGGGCATCAATCAACACAACTTTAATAATACAATAATACAAATTTAATAATCACAATCAACTGTGACGTGTAGGAAATTATATTGGTGACAATTGTGGAGAAATATACTTACAAATTACTGTACACATTGTAAAAAGACAACTGAGCCTACTGTACTGTAGGTAGGGTTGGAGTTCAAAAGCATTTGATCTAATCTGAATCCAATATCGAATCTAAATCCATTCGAATCCCTTATCGCACCTTCTAATGTTTTATTTTTTTTAAATGTAGGGGGGGATACAAAGAAGAAGTTCAAAACTCATTAACTTTTACCCATTGCTGCGTTGATCTGTGCTTATTTATCGCAATTCTCATTTCATTTTGAGATGTATGGCCACGCCTTCAACGCTCCGCCATGTTGGCAAACACAGTGGGGATGGAGGATGTAGGCGTATATGACATGATGTCATAATAATGTACGCCTACCTCCTCCATCCATTATGACACTGACATCATCAGTGGTGACAAAGGATTCCATAAGAGGATTTATTTGACTTTTGATGAATGAATCCTGGTATTTTGCTAACTTGGGACTGGGTCCAAAACGGAAACCGGGTAACGGAACCCAACCCTAACAGAGCCTCACGGTATAAAGCCCAAAACATACAATGGGCAGTAGACTATACATGTACTCTACATACACAGCACATACATTGAATATTATATAGCTGTGTGTGGCATCAATACACTGTGCTTACAAGGCATGGCACCGAGTGGAAAAACCTTGTATCTCAAGACAAGATGCAAGCAGACTGGAAATGAACACGGCTGTCATTCACTTACCAGACGCAACAACTGTGCTGGCCCACAGAGTGTTTTCAATACTCAGGCTCTCGTGGATCTGGGGGTCTGCGTCTTCCTACAGGGAAAACGAAATATAGAAAAATTGCAAGTTAAAGTGCGAGTATGAAAGTGGCTGTGTCTGTCTCTTTTTTGTCAGATGTTTACCAGCCTATTGCTTTTTTGCATGTACGGTATATCTTAGTAGGCTACAGTTTGACTGCATTGCCATTACACTTAGTGAGCTCAGTATCTCGTCTTTGTTCAGGCACTAACATCTCTTACTCTACTAGCTATTATAACATTAGTCAGCTATTAGATTAGCCTCTGATTATCACTGTCTTTGTGAAGCAACTATAACATACAGCCGATTACAAATGAGGTACTTCGTTCAAATATTTTGTAGGCTACTTTATAAAACGTTGCCTTTTATATTCAGAACCTGTTGGCACTGCCCAGTGTGGTGACTCAAGTGAGCACTAACGGTTTGGCTAACACCGTGTGCTGCATCATAATTACAGTATGGGCAGTGCAATTCAAAAACATGCTAACATTCAAACAGGATTTAGCTTAGTGCATCATAGGAAATATATATATATAAAAAACTTACTAGGGCGGCTGTTAATTTACTTGAGCAGGCTGCCAAATATATTCAATATATGGAAAATCAAAGGATGCGTTTTTTAATGGTCGGGTATTTGCACTGCTTGTATATTTGTTGATTGCAAACGGACATTGATTTGTTTAGGTTAGTAGACTTTAATGTCCCTTAATGTGGCAATTTCCTGTGTAGCAAAGGCACACTCAAACAAGCGGTCCAAAGCAGCGTCTTAGTGAGTGAGAACGAGCTGCTTGGAGGAAAAACCTCAATGTTGTAAATTTATTTCTACAATCAGCCAACTTCTAATTACTACCAGCATGTAAAGCCCTGGAGCAGACGTGGAAAAAATGAACACTGGGAAGCAATGAATGTTGGTTTGAGACAATAAAAGGCAATCAATGCAACTCAATGATAAATTTCCCCCAAAATCAAATTAATATTGAGGTTAAACCTGATTCAGGCTTTCACGTTTTCATTTTCATCAACTGCATACACTGATGACAGCAAACTCTTAACTACATTAAATAAAGATGTGATCAGGAAGACAAAAAAGGAACTAGTTCCTAACAAAATGTTGAAAAATGTTGATCACTTTTCGCCCAAAAGACATCCTCAAATGTCTTCGTCTTCTTTTGTCCTGACCAACAGTCCCACAACCCAAAGAGAATCAGTTCACAGTCACAGAAGACTAAAGAAACCAGAAAATATTCACATTTAAGAAGCTGGAGATAATTTTAGTCCCCCCCCCACTTAAAAATGTGTCTAAACGATTAATCGATTCTAAAAATTGTTGGCGATGAATTTTCTGCCAATCAGATCGACTAATCGTTGCAGCGCTAGAACCAAATCCCCCCGACAGAACCAGATTTCAACTGGAGTGAATTGAACTGAAACGAAACTGGATTGAGAACGCATGCAACCTGAACCATGGCCAGGCTCTGCCCTGTGCCATTCCTTTTCACGAGCACCTGACCCAGTCGGGCCTAGTGCAGCAATACAGTGCCTCCTTTATCAATACGTTCCGCTAGATTTGGCACGGCGATAGAGGCTCCTGTTTAAAACAGTATCGAGAGAGCGAGCGCATAGATGAGATTTCAGTGATAAATAAGCCCCACCCCCTGGAGAGGCCTCTTGTTTCACCCGGGCCCCCCTTCCTTACCGGCTCGCTCCCTCTTAAATAAAGACGAACGCCGACGAAAATGGCTTGAGTCAGGGTTGCAGAGTCGAGGCTCCGGTTTCCAGCTCAAATTGCCTGCCTGATATGATAATTATGATACCTGAGCAGCCACATCCTGTCAATCCACTCAAACATGGGAAGAGGAGGTGCATGAAAAATAAATGGCGCCGGGGGGCCGCGCGGAACGCTTGACCGCTCTGACATTGGCATCGTAGCGCGCGGTGTTCAGAATCAGAACGGCAGCGGCGGATGTTAGCAGAGAGCGTATAGAAACAAAGCCAGAATATCCGTCTCAAGAAGAAGAAGAAGAAGAAAAAAAAAGAAACCCTCATAAATAGGTAAGTTCATTTGCTGCGGGTTCTGTGGGAACCCATTTTTTTTTTTGGTCCCCTCCCATCCTGCTCAGACTAAAAGCACACGCTATGCAAAGGAAGGCCGCGGAGGATGAATGAGCGGAGGAAGTGCTCGCTCACTAAGCCTGGTGTGTGGCCAAGAGTGAAGACGGCCCACAAAGCCTCCCTTTGTACTGGAGCTCTCCCTCTCCGTGGGGGCTGCACTAATCTGCTATTAATAAAAAAAAAAAAAAAAAAAAAAAAAAAATCACTGAGCAACAAGGAGGAGGAGGAGGAGGGGTGTGGGTGATGGAGCTGGGAGGACCTGCCTGTGATGTAAGAGGCATTGCCTGCTGGAGATAACCACCAGAGGCCCTGATGGACACACACACAAGTTCCCCCATTGTTGCCGTTTGTCAACACATTACAGTGATACGCATCTGCCCCATGTCGATCTCGACTCCCTTTTCATGGAGAAACCTCGGCGTGCGTTTGAGATTTTGTTTGGCGAGTCTCATAAATATGTCAACGAGCTCCTCTGACCCTGGTGAAGTTGCCCTCGAAGCTGTGGATGTCCAGTTGAGGCTTCTGGGCGTAGACGTAGGCGCTGATGGAGAAGAGGTCCTGAGGAAAGGAGGAGACATGACAGATAAGGAGAGAGAAAAGCCTTCAGGATTGACCCAACCAGTGCAAAACACAAATCTCACTTTAACTAAATTACCCCCCAGCGAGTGATTCTCTTAGCATGCATGGGTTGAATTCTCACACCTATTCTATTTTTTTATTTTTAGGATAACACTGAAATTTGGTCTTAGTGATGTGGTGACAAGCTTTGTACTCTTTACTATAGGATGTTTTTTTAAATATTTACAATCTATAAATTTAAGCTAATCTAAGGTTGCATTCATTTTAAGATGCTTTAGTTTAGAACAGAGAGCCAAAGTGAACGTCACTTCCTGTTTTTCTCCCTGTATCAGTGTGTGAAAAATATGAATGGTGGTGAACGGAGAGAGACGCTACCTTTTTGATCCCGTTTGATTTGTGCCACGGGAGTAACGCACGTCATGTTTGTCAATGTAAAAGATAACTTTGCAAGTCGAGAAAGTCGCAGTTTGTGGTTGCAACCAGTGTTGTCTGAGTCTATCTTGATAAAGTGTAGCCACATTTTTGGACCGCTTTCGGCTGGTCCTGTTTTGCTTTCAGGACCTTCAGGTAGAGTGACGTACTGACGTAACGCGCTCTCCCGTGTTGCCTTAAGGTTCCGTCGGAATTTCTAGTTTACCCACTCTCTTTCTATTACTCAGTTGCGTTCAAGTACCGAAATTTGGTACCGTTCGTTTATATGTGAACTGGTACGGGGCAGTACCGACGTATTTCGGTCGGTGCTTGTAAAAGTACCGAGTTCGGTACCCATCCCTAGTGGTCAAACTGTGGCACTATAAGTTATAAATCAGAAAGACTACGCACAACCAGTCGCGTAAGTGACGTCTCTCCCGCCACTCCATGTTGTTGATGGTGTGACGTATAATGTGCGACACGAGAGATGTACTGTAGTCGATTCACAAAACTAAACGTTACGTTTCAGGACAAACTGTGACTTTCTTGACATGCAGAGTTATCTTTTAAATTGACAAATGTAACGTGTGCTTCAATTCAAACGGGATCAAAAAAGTAACGTCTGTCTCCGTTCACCACCGTTGTATTTCTTCGGACGTTGGTACAGGGAGAAAGGCAGGAAGTGACGTTCACTTTGGCTCTCTATAGAGATGTAGTTTCTCCATGAAGGTGATGTAAAACCTAATGTATTTTACATGTAGTCTCAATGTAAAATAAACAAGGTTATGGGTAGTAACTGAATTCATTGGAATTATATAAATACGAAGAAGATGCTTCAAAGAAGACATAAAAAATAAAAAACAACGCATCATCAGCCTCTAGTCATCTTTTTTCTCTCAGTCATTCAAACGAGTAGGACTGCAGCTATGACCTGTCCAGCATCTAACACCACGCTTGTGCAACACAATTGATTGTAAACAGTAAATTATTCAGGCAAGCAGGCAGGCAGGGCGGTGCAGCGAGCAGGCAGTCATGCTCAGATAGTGTTCTCCTGGTGAGAACATGGGCCGAGCGGTTAAGTAGCAGATTATTTTACTGAGCCCCCGGTGGAGAGTAAAGTTCCTCAGATGAAGACATGGAGACACTGTGCCATCCCGCTCGGAGACGTGGGCCCGGCCGATGAGCTTAAAGGAACACTCTGCCCATTTTCAACCAGCTTTGTATCATTAGAACATCAGTGGTATATCAGAAAACTGTAAACTGTTTTGAAGTCTGTCATTTAATTTGACAGTTATTCAGTGTTAAAGTGTGGACCAGTGACATCACTGGTCCACACGAACTCAAATGAATAACTCATTAACTCAAATCAACTCTCAATAACTGTCAAACTAGTTATGATGAATAGTTTTGACAGTTATTGAGAGTTGATTTGAGTAATGAGTTATTAATTTGAGTTAGTGTGGACCAGTGATGTCCCTGGTCCACACTTTAACACTCAATAACTGTCAAATTAAATGACAGACTTCAAAACCGTTTAGTTTTCTGATATACTACTGATGTTCTAATGATACAAAGCTGGTTGAAAATGGGCGGAGTGTTCCTTTAAGACACTCAAATGGACTCAATTTCTTTAGCGGTGGAGAGAGCAGGAGTTTATGACGGATGATATGAGGATCTGAATGCAGGGAATGTTTGATGGGAACAGCACAGTTTTAAAAACTTTATGAGGAAGATTGACTAAACCATCAAATGACAGAGCACTCTGATTTTATCTACCATCACAATCATCAGATGACATGACTACATTACTCAATATGACTTCCTCTTCAGCGATGTGATACTAATAAATCATACTAATAACAACAACACAAAAACAGATGTTGAGTATGAAAAGCTCATAAAAGCACGCGGGTTACGGTTAACAGCTGGATCGATCCAGCAGCACATGGCTATTTACTGGATGTTCGAATGACCTCATAGCGCTGTATAAATCCAAGCCATTGCTAAGTGCTATTGCAGGAGCTGAAAGAACTGCTGATAGAACTGCTGAGTATTAAAAGTGTTTTAAAGTGTTGGTTGGCCAAAATATACTTCTGACCCGGTCCATTAATTTTAACAAACTATAGAGTCAGGCTATCGGTTTGAGCTCACACACGTTGAGAGTATGTCTTCCACTTTTTTCTGGACTAGATCTAACATCCATCTACGACTGAAAACAATCAGACAAGAACAAACTGATTTGCTTTGTTTCCTATACTAGTTTTAGGAGAAATTCTCAAATACAGATACCCTATTTTCAGTGTTGGGGGTAACTCATTACAAAAGTAACATATTACACGTAATATTTTACTTTTAGCAGTAACTCAGTAACTCAGTAATATAACTTATTACTTATAGGATTTCAGTAATATTATACCAGTTCCTTTGTCAAGTTAACACAAGTTACAAATTGAGTTAATTATTTTTAAAATCAAAGCACATATTTAAATAAAGACACAATCATTTCCTAATCAAATTGTGTGTTTTATGTAAATAATCACTATAGATAACAATGACAAAGGAAAAGGATAACATTTCAAATTTTGGACGGTTTACACTGACTTCAAGAGGGTTGAAATTATTTTTCGGGATGGTGATGTCATTCTGCTACTGCTGTTATTTTGGTGAAAGTAATGCAAAGGTAGTGGAATAAGTAACGAGTTACTGTACTACACAGACAGTAATATTGTAAAGTAACTTATTACTTTCAAATGAAAGTAACTAGTAATATGTAGTATATTACATTTTAAAAGTAACTTGACCAACACTGCCCATTTTAGCCAGGTATCATCAGCTGTAAATCTAGCATGGTTCATCCCTGAGTTGATAGGATGACAACATTGGCAACAGGTTTGAATAATGACTAAAAAGGGAAGACAAGCCGTTCCATCCTCACGCCTCTAGAAACCCTATATGGATGCTACAGCTCAATCATCAAATGACTCGCTGAAACTTTAATTCTGTGATCACATTAAGTGGCAACCAAAAAAAAAATCAATTCAACTTCAATGTGAAGTGTTGAGTATCACCTCCAGTTTAGAGGAAGCTGCTGGCTGTCAGGTGGGAGATGGTTCCTGCTGTCTGTCACTGCTGATTAGGTCTCTATTACAGCACAGACGACTTTGCCTGATGAGCAATGCTCTTAGTGATAACGGAACACTCATTGGCTTGTTCGCTCATCCTTCATAGCGCTAGCTGCCAGAAGACAGAAGCAAGTTGGATATAACCCGAGATACACTTTGACGTAACGTATCCGACCGACCGTACCCCCAGTGCCGGGAGTCGCTGTGTGCAGACCACAGCCACTTTCAGTTTCCAGTCCGTCTCTCCGTCCAGCTGATCTGTTCTGATGAAACACGAACCTGGAGGGGAGGGAGGGGGGGGGAAGGCAGAGACAGAAAAGCTATCAAGTCTTTTGTACAGTATAACTTTTATATGTTCTGCACATGTTCTGTTGGGACTGCAGGTGAGGTCTTGCTGTCTGTGTCGCTATAAACGGAATCGCAATATGAACGTCTGCCATTTCCAAATGGTAGAGAGGCTGCAATCAATTGCTGAAGAGACAGTTGCATCCCAAATGTATTTCTGAACAAGGTGTTTAGGTGCTCCAGGTACAGTCATCTTTGGGTCCATGAAGTCAATCAACTATAATATTTCATCATACTCAAACTCAGTAAATCCTGCACACTGACATCTTTTTTCTTTTTTACAAAATCCCCCCCCCCCCCCCACACACACACACACACACACACACACACACACACACACACACAATTATCACAATTAGATTTGTTATCAATATCTTGCAGCCCCATTCTGAAGCAAATCAGAGATTAAGTAGCCTATTCACCTTATGTAGCCCCGCCCACTTTACCCAGTTGTGTTATGACTTCCTGTTTTACCTTGTCACTAGTACTGTACTGTCACAGGAAGTGTAAACACAATATAGGAAGTCACTGGCTGACCCCCGTGTTGGAACATAATGTGAATAGCATATAATCACCTGATTCAAAGTGCACATTTCTGTATGATCGATGTATACATTAAAATACATTACTACATTACTTATCATTAAAAGACATGTAGTATGCATAAAAAATGCTGTTATAATATAATATAATATAAGTGATTGACAAAAGCCAAAGTACGCCACCAGCAAACGCAGCGTGGTGGACAAAGCAGTTCACTGTGTGGCTCTTGCGGTGCGGCCAGTAAACGCTGAGCAGTGGTGACCTGTATTGATCGGAGGTCATATTACACAGGAAACTGATGGATGAGAGCAACTATTTGACAGAGGGGGTAAAGGGCAGCTATAAACGCTCCCTGGAGGGTTAAGTATGATGGAAAACATTAGCACCACGACCATGATTCATGCTTTCCTTCTGCTGCAGTGGCAGCTCTACTCCTCGCATAACACCATCAACGTGTGTGTATGAGTGTGGGCAAAAGACAAAGTGTGTGAAAAACAGAGGCGGTGTGCGCGCGTGTGCACCGCTGTGTGTGTATGTGTGTGTGTGTGTGAGAGAGTGTGTGTGTGGGTGTGCGTGCGTGCGTGCGTGCGTGCGTGTGTGTGAGTGTGAGTGTGTGTGTGTGTGTGTGTGTGTGTGTGTGTGTGTGCGTGTGTAAGGCATAAAGACATCAACGGCTCCCTGCCAAGCATATTGGCACATCAGAGATTGATGGATATGATGTCCTCAGAACATTTCCTCCCAATGTCAGGATCTGACGCGGCTCATTGATGAATCGGAATTGACATCATCATCAGTCACGGAAAGAATGTGAGATCAATCATAACAATCACGGGCCGCCTTGATCAGATGATGTCAAAGGACGGGAAGTGTGTGTGTGTGTGTGTGTGGGGGGGGGTCATATTCCTTCTCACTCAACTTAGCTTGACAGACAGTTCCTCAGAGGGCACAACAGTTTGTCACCATGTAGCATTCAGTCCATTTCTAAAATCATGTCAATCACATAGAATATTGCAGTGATGTGGTTTCTCTGATGATGTATTTTCTCTACGCGCATTATATGCTTGTCAAGCTCTTTTTGGCTGGACTGCAACAGCGGGGCCAGCCCTATAAACGTGAATGTCTGTCACTGACTGACAAAGTTACACCATTGGTCAGCCAGAACACGGTCCAGCCATATACTAGGTTTGACCTAGTCTTGTTTAACCTTTATTCATCAATTGAAGGGGTTTCAACACAGTCACACAAACACTTTCTCTGCTCACCGTTCTTCTCCGATGTTCTCAAGAAGATCATGTCTGCAGGAATCCTTTGGTTCTGCGAAAGGAATAAAAAAAAAAGAAGAGTCAAAATGGTGGAATGTCACGGAGTGTAGGGGCAGAGGCCATTTGAATCTTCCTGAATAATTGAACAAGGTCACACTACCTTGACCAGGGGGTGAAGGAGAAGCAGTTCTTTAAAGTCTATCTAACACACAGTAATGGAAATGTAACTTGTCCACTTGCCAACAGCAGCTAGATTTCACCTTGGCCGGGCTGAAACTCAAGACCACAGGTCCAACAGGTGAGTGGGATTCTCATAGTGCCAAAAGCCTATTCTCAGTATTCACAGCACTACTGTAGCACAACTGGGATAACACTGTGTACTGTGTGCATTCAAATCCAGTTTTATTATTTTGTTATTTTGTCTACTTCAAACTTATTGGTTAATTATTCGGAATATTATTTTCTCCCCAATTGTACTTGGCCACTTCCCCCTGCTGTCCCAGACATTGTCCCGCCCCCTCTGCCGATCTGGGGGGAGTTGTAGACTAGCACATGCTTCCTCCAATACATGTACAGTCACCAGTCGCTTCTTTTGAACTGACAGCGAGGAGTTTGAATTGGCAGGATCACGCTAGTCCCCCCCAGGCACTAGTGCAACGACCAGGACACATAGCCCACCGGCTTCCCACCCGCAGACACAGCCAATTGTGTCTGTAAGAACGTCTGACCAAGCCAGAGGTACTGGTGCCCGAGAATTGAACCCGGGTCTCCGCGGTGGTACCCTGAAATAAATACTATTTTTTGTTGTGGGCAGAGCTAATAGCTAATAGCATTAAAAGCACTCATTTAAAGAGAGGCAAGTGCAAAGCTTTACTGAAAACTGATTTCCCAAAACGGCAACGCTCTTCATGTCAACTCAACCCCAAGGAGGAGGAAAGAACAACGTGGGGTTAGTCAAGTAAAGTAGTGGTAACGTTAATTCTTTATTGACTACAAGAATTTTGCATTTATGCACTTATCAAAAGTGATTAACTCACTTTATAGATTGCCGAGTCCAGTCAGGCCATGCTTCAATACCAGTAATGGGGGTTGTTGATGGTTTAAAATAACAGGTTATTGTAATTAATTGGACTAGGCTAAAATGGGACTATTTAGCCTCTTAATGGCTTTTGATAGTGCTTAGGCTGCAGCAAAGTGTAGGTGATATATATTCAAATTTGTCTATTGCCTATGAAATAAAATTATGTTATTATGAAATTTAACCTGGAGGCCAAGAATTAGATATTCAGGATATATAAATCAAACAAATGGTAACCCTGGCCTGCACCCAAAAGTGATGCCTTTTCAATTCCTGGATGCAAAGTCATCTATAGAAAATAGCAAAGCCTCACCTTCTCGACAATGATCAGGTCTCCAACTTGTATGTCAGAACTTTTCACTTGAATCTTCCCTGTGGAGAAAACAGATTTGATGAAGAAAAATGTGTGATCGACTCCTGACAGACAGTAACTCACTTTTTACAGGCATACTAATTCTCAGAATTGTGCTCAGAATTCTTGAGCAGTGGTGAAATAAAATGCAAGTATTATTGATTTTCTGGCCCTTAAAAATGATGCTGACTCTAAAAACCACAAAGTTGTTTTTCCTATTCTCTTCTCTTTCTCTTTCTCCCTCAATTACTGACAGATTGATTACCCGTGGCCATGCAAATGTAATACCCTTCTGTTTTGATCTCTGGTCTGAGTCGGAGACAAAAACACTGGCACATAGGGTCACTCTCAATTATAGCCAGGAAAAATGCGCTATGTCCCTGCTTCTTCTATTGAGAGCCAAAGTGAACGTCACTTCCTGCTTCAGCACGGTACCAGAGATTTTCATCCGCCATTTATTTCCCCATAGACTTATAAAAAATAGTTTTACTTGGTCAAACCAAATGGTTCAGCTATATTTTGAATCGGGAGAGACCATAGAACATTTCACTCTGACCAAAACTAAAAAAAAACTTTGAAAAAATATTTTCTTTAAATCCACAAAAAAAAAAGTTTGGTCCGAGTGAAATGTTACGTGGTCTCTCCCGTTTCTAAATATATCTGAACCGTTTGGTTTTGAACAAGTTAAACTATTTTGATAAGCATTTTACAAAATGTCTATGGAAAAATAAATGGCGGATGGAAATCTCTGGTACAGTGCTGAAGCAGGAAGACGCACACACAAGCACACACACAGCGGTGTCTATGCATGCACACGTGCACACTGGGTGTGAAAGTGACATCCTCCGCCACGGTCACGGATATCACACCAGGGGATTTAGCACACATTCAACACGGGGAGAGATCTTAGATCATACAGTCTTGAGAAATCCGAGAGAGAAAAATCAATGCAAATACAGCGAGAAGGATGACCTTTCTTACAAGTGTAGACCCAGTGGAGTGTCATCTCTTAATTGCATGGGGAAAGCTTGACTATACACCGAAATATCCGATACCATAACGTCAGCAATCGCTTACAGGCATGAGGAGGAACAGGGATGACACCTCCCCCCGCCCCCCCCCCCCCGCGCCTCACCTCGCACTGTGAGCTTGCTGTAGAGCTGGGAGTTCATCTCCTTGTCCCGCTGGTAGCGGCGCACTTCGTCCACGGCCTCCCGCACCATTGTGACGGCTAACACAAAGCCCTGGGTGACAAAGAACATCACAGCACAGATTCGTCATTGTCATCGCGCCTTAATGAAAGGTGCCTTACAAACCCTCCAGTGACAGCAGTGACGCGGGTAGACGCACTCGCCTAACCGCCGCGGGGGCCCGGGTTTCATTCCCGGGCAGCGGTACTTCCGGCTTGGTCAGATGTTCCGGCACAATTCCGACACAATTGGCCATGTCTGCGGGTGGGAAGCCAGGGGGGGTTCGCTGCACTAGTGCGGTCGGTCGGGGCGCCTGTTCGGGGAAGAAGGGGAACTAGGGGGGAAATAGCGTGATCCTCCCACGCGCTGCATCCTGCAGGTGAAACTCCTCGCTGTGTGAGGTGAAAAGTAGCGACTGCACATGTATAGTATAGTATCGGAGGAAACATGTGCAAGTCTACAACTCTTCCCAGATCGGTGGGACAACAACCGGGACAGCAGGGGGGAATTGGCCAAGTATAATTGGGGAGAAAATTGGAGGGGTGGGGGGGGGGGGGCGGAGTTTACTCTCCAATGAGGTTATTAGGGACAAAAAATATATATATGACCATTTCCTCTGACAAACATGAGAACTTGACATTGAATGGTACTGTGTGTCTCCAGGGCGACACAAACATTGGTTAAGAAAATAATGTGGGTGTTGTATTGACGTTCCTCGCACGTTGATATTCATCAGTCTATATCATCCAAAACTATTACTGCTAGAAATAAAAAATAAATAAAAAACAACTAAAGTGCATTTACCAGAGGTGCCCAATACGTGTACAAGTAGCCGATCTTCAGCGACGGCACAAACTGGGAGCAGGCCACCACCAGGAAGTAGAGGTTGAGGAAGAACTTGAACTGCTGGTAGAGAACCTGAGAGGGGACAGGAGACAGAGCTGAGTGATATATGTCAGCAAGGTGAGTCAAAGAGGACGACAGCTGCCAGGGCAAGACAAACGGGGACGCGTCCCAGCAGTCATAACAACAAAGCCGTCGGGATGGGTTACATGTGCCGAGGGGGAACAACGATACAGCTTAATGCCGTTAAGGCGGAAAAAAGAGACAACTTAACGGCGTTACCTTTACATTAACCTAATGGAAACTGTTGGACTTTTTGAACTTGTCTTACAGATGACGTTC
Source organism: Poromitra crassiceps (assembly GCF_964638095.1). Lineage (NCBI taxonomy): Eukaryota > Metazoa > Chordata > Actinopteri > Beryciformes > Melamphaidae > Poromitra > Poromitra crassiceps. The sequence goes on along the minus strand of NC_139643.1, from coordinate 46,574,404 downwards.
GGGGCTAGTAGGGATTTCACTTGGCAGGGAGGCTTGGTGTAATGTCAGGGGGGGGGAGGGGGCGGTACTTCCTGAGCGGCGCCGGGCGAGGCTAAAGGACACTCAAGACTGATCAGCACCAGAATGAATGAAGCGAGAGAAGAACACGCCCCCAATCTGCCTGATAGAACTTGCTGCTTGAGCTGGATCGGATCAGATATTGTTTCAGGATCGTACATTAGAGAGACACTGCATGAAATAGGCCACACCCATCATCAAGGGGGACAGCTCTCCATTCACTGCCATACACCAGCGTCATTTTCCTTGAATTAAACATAGCTAAAAGCTGTTGTGTGTGGGGGGGGGGGGGCTGCGCAGACAACAAATGTAAAAAAAAATCACCAATTAAAGTTTTTTTGTAGTCCCCGAGCAAAACAAGGAAGCCGTTGAGAATTGGCGAGAAGAAAAATGTGGATCTCGCTGTCAAGGAAGTAAGTTGGAGTGTTCATCTTGCGTATATATGATCTTTGTGTGCAACATGTGACATAGGAGAACGCCAGGACGCCTGTTTTGGGCGTGGTTTCTGAATGACGACGCGCTCCGCAGTGTCTCTATAGCAGAGGTTCTCAAATGTTTTTCAGCCAAGGACCCCTTACAAGATAGAAAATATACCGGGGACCCCCTCATTCTGATTTGTGATTTTGGGCTAAGCTTAATTGTTTCCACGGTAATGTGCTTGACTTTTTTTTTTAAATTACATTACATTTACATTACGTCATTTAGCAGACGCTTTTGTTTTGTCCAAATCGACTTACAATATCACAATTTGTCAACAGTAGCCTACAGAAAACCACTATGCAACGCAATCAATGACAGCCAAGATGTTTTGATAGACTAGCACCGTAGGAAGTAGGCTAGTTTGAGAAGGAATAAGTAACATGTAGCATTTTTATTTTTTTTTACCTGAAAACTTTTTGCGGACCCCCTGGCAAAGTGCCACGGACCCCTGGGGGTCCGCGGACCCCCATTTGAGAACCACTGCTCTATAGCACAGTGTCACCTGTGATGTATCGAGGGGCACTTCACTAACAGAGGGACTTTTTTGGCTTTTCTAGTGCTCCTCCTCGGCGAGACCTTTAGCAGAAAGCGACAGGCTATTCATCTAAGGTCAAATTTTGAATAATGTTTGCAGTAATGAGAGTGGAACATCTAGTCACAGATTATCAGAGACAATGGGATCAATGTAGTTAATGGACCCCCTGACCTTTAGGGGGAAAATGCACACTGCTAACTCAATTTGTGTGTATTTAATAATTCAAAGGTGGAGGGAGAGAAACAGAGGCGTTTGGCTCGCTATCGATGAGAATATCTACGTCTCGAAGAGACAGTTGACATTTTATGGCTTGGGCAAAAGGTGGGCCTCTTAATCACGGAGCTTTTTAATAAGTAACTCTGATGGATCTCTAACGTCCCCTACAGAGTAAACCTTCAGCTTAATGAACAGAGGGAACAGTTAGCAATTAGAACAGAAACAGTGCAAGACTACTGTACTGTACTTTACTAACTACTAATCTGTGAAAAGAATCAACGAAACCATAAGTACTATGGAACAAAGATAAGAGATTGAAACATTCGATTAAAATGAGGAAGGATGGGTTAGCTTAGCGCAAGCTATAGACCAGGGATACTCAACTTGCTTTGCCCGGGGGCCACTTTCGTGAAATGATAGAAGGCCAGGGGCCAGTTAATAAACAATCAATATACATTTTTCTGTAGCGGATTGTAGGTTTTTGGGGTGTCAGTCTGACAATGTTGTGCACACCGGATAGTTAGTTAGGTTAAGTACATACATAAGTGCCTGGGTAGCGAGCAGACGGCGGTATTTGACAATTTAGCAGCTAAATCATAGATTATTGAAAGATAGTCCATATTCCAGACTGAAATGCTATAACAGAAGTGGAGTATTGGCCAGAATGACATGAACATTTGGACACTTATTCAGCGGGTATCTTGCATGTTGCGTTCAGGTGCACTGTAACTGTTGCAATTCCATCGCGGGCCACACAGGGGGCACCCGCGGGCCGCATGTGGCCCACGGGTCGCCAGTTGAGTATCACTGTCTAAGCCGTTCTCTGAAAGCCAGCTCACCCCAGGCACGAAGGTGAAGATGTTGTACTTCTGGTGCTTGATGGCGTTCCTGGGGTATTTCTCTTCACACTTCTCGGGGCAGCCGAGCCACACGGTCCTGGCCTTCAGCTCCTTCTTCCTCCGACACGTATGAGCCAGGCAGTCACAGCAGCTGAGAGGAGGAGACAGTGATGGGAAGAACAAACCTTAGACACCACTTTGGCCCCATAACCAAACACTATTTGGACCTATAGACGGTTTTCACCAGAGCGCAACCTCACAGCACTTCCTTTTTCTCAGCATTCGGCAAACTGCAGAAATATTCACTCGACATCGTTACTTTTGTTTTCGCTGCTCAGCTGTATAGACGGTTTTCACGGAATGGTCAGTCCTGCACTTGAATGTTTTTTTTTCTTTTATGTCCATAGCAAACACTGCAACAGGAAGTGAGCGGGGGTTCAATTTAGAATGTTTTTGTTGTCTAGATAAAACCGTCTATATTCTATTCTAAAACTTTAGTTGACTGGTACAACATTGAAATTTGGGAGACTGTGTTCTACTCTAAAGACCTGAAAATGGACCTGAAATAGTGAATGTGGCTCATGAATTTTTGGAATCGGCGTCCTCTGATTCTGCTCCAAATGATTGTGGATGATGTTGTTGTTGATGATTTATTGTTACTGTGTACGTATGTTTTGTGCACGAGGGAGCGGATTAATTTCCTAAATGGATAATAAGGTTAAACTTGATGAGATAAGAGTCACAAGGTTGAAGCGCAACACAGGGGGAAGTGAAGTGAGTACACTGAATGATGATGATGAGAGAAGGGATTTGAGTAAAGATGCCTTCAATTAAAATGATAAGAAAATCATCAGGTCTTCTCATGTTCTAGAGAGCATGGTGGTCAGTGAGCTGCACAGATCTGCCAGCCTTTTTTTTGGACACAATCTTACGAGGAAGCAGTTTCTTTCTCGTGCTTCAAAGGATGTGAAAACATTAGTGGCTCTCCAGGAGGGAACTCCCCCGGCAATGCTGTGGGAGTCAGAGACTTTCAGAGCTCCACAAAGCCAGTTCACCTCAAAAGCCACAGCAAGATGTTTTGAGGGCATGATGTGCTGCTCATTTGTCTGTCTCAGTTAGTTTTACCTCACATTTATTAAGCAGCACTGCAAATATCATATATTCCTAATGTAAATGGCCTGAATTCATATATAGCGCTTTTATCCAAAGCGCTTTACAATGAGTAGGTAAGTACGGTAGGTACATTCACTTACAGACATTCATACACCGATGGCGGCAAGCTACCACGCAGGGTGCTGGCGCAGTCATCGGGAGCAATTTGGGGTCCGGTATCTTGCCCAAGGACACTTGGACATGCGGACTGGAGGAGGCGGGGATCGAACCACCAACCTCGCGATTAGTGGACGACCCACTCTACCTCCTGAGCCACAGCCGACCCTATTAATATTGTAATATTGTTCATATTGATATGCGTTTATCATTTTTGAAAATGTATGAGAAAAAGAGATGAGAGGGTTAGCGGGTTGACTCACTCACATTTACTTTAGTGAAGACTTTCAAAACAATAATTTGACATTCTCTCAACCTGCTCATGGTTAGGTTGGGGTTTATCTAGTATATCTGCATGAAATGCAAACAGTCTAGTGTGTGTGTGTGTGTGTGTGTGTGTGTGTGTGTGTGTGTGTGTGTGTGTGAGTGTGTGTGTGTGTGTGTGTGTGTGTGTGTGTGTGTGTGTGTGTGTGTGTGTGTGTGTGTGTGGGGGGGGGGGGGGGGGGGGGGGAATTACAATCAGAGTAGCTTGATGTGCGCCTGACCTAAACTGGCACCTGGGGGGAACGAGGGGAGAACGTCAGTGTGTACACCGTCATGCTGATCGCCTTGGCTTCCCCACTTTTTAAGCAAGTTGGCAAAACATGAAACTAAAATAAATCCACGTTGGTAAAAAAAAAAAAAGTCTTGTTTATATTGGCCTCGACGCTTGCGGTCTCCACGCGCCCCGAGGCCAGATTCATAAGAGCGATTATTTGCGCAAATGAATGCTATTCAAATAATACGCCATTTGAATAGTCGGGGCTTATTCAGCGTGAATTATTTGTGTTTTATAATCCCGCGCTAAGCACACAGAAAATTACTGGAAAGCATCAAACTGGTCAGCTGTGGAAAATCCCATTTGTTCATTAGCGGGGGTGTGGAGGTGGGTGAGGGGGGGAATCAATATGCAGGTTTAACTGGAGATGCATCACTAATAACAGAACGACACTGAAAATGGAATATTCCATCAAATTCATATAGCGATAAAAGCTACTTTTTGGGCAGCGAAATGTTATTATTACACCGATGTATCTGACCCGGCATGAACAAATATTCCTCTCTTATATTGATATTATATTGATGGACACAAACGGGCATTTTTAGAGGACAAACCCTGTCAAATTCATTATTAGGTGAAAATCTTTTTGGACTGATGGTGCGCATCGGGGGAACTCGACCACAAAAACACGCCCTTATCCTCTCTTTGCACTTCATGCACAGCTACCGGTGCGTTTGAAATCCAAACTGATCATCGCTGGCATACTTACTGACAATATACACTACACACACACACACACACACACACACACACACACACACACACACACGGGCATTTACAGAATGACAATATGCAAACTGCACTAAAGGTTGAAGTGAAGTGTAATACTGTAACTCTAATCTATAGGCATAAAATAAGCTTACTTTCATGTGTAGTGTAGTAATTTACTGTATAAGATTAAATGCATTACATAAGTGTATTTATTTTCCTCTTAAAATACCTGACCTGGCAACGATTCTTGGACGCTGCGCTGAACATACATTTTCCACTAAAACTTGAAGTGATGCCATTTGCCTTTTTACCATCTCCCCGTGATTTGTTAGAGGCCTATGTTTTGGAGAAGTTGCAAAATTCATATTCATTTATTTGATGGGATATTGTAGACATGTTGTATGCAGTCTCTCCAAGAGTGTTTCACTGGGGAATAGTGATTCCTGCTTGTGATTTAGTTGGGTTTTCCCACATCCCTGGTCTTCACACCAGTCACCGTTTCTGTCCCACATCTGATGCAGAGGCAACATTGGCATGAGAATTGTGATTGGTTCAAGAAATAGCAACTCTCCTGGAAACTGTGTTTCTCTTAACAATGGTTCCAAAATTAAGTTTTTCTTTTCCTCTTTCAAAACGTTTGTCCTGAGCCAAGATAAAGTGAAGAAAAGGGTCCAGCAGCTACATGAGACTATGATGTTGACCTGTACGTCTCTTATCTCTTAGAAAAGTCAATAAATAAAACATGTGAACCATAATGAAATGTTAGACTAATACCTGCCACAGAGGACTTTCCAGCCCCCCATGAGGAACCAGCCAAGGCCTCGGTGCCTCTGGTTGACCCTGGCCCGGGGCAGGGTCTGGTAGTCGCTCTCATCGTTCTCAAAGCCTTCCTCTGACATCATCAGGGGCATCTCATCCAGGTTAGAGGCCTCATCTTCTAGAGAGTATCTGTGAGGAAGGAGTACAGTGCAATATGAGGAAACTGAGCTCAACAATAATAACTTGGAAGAATGATAGCTGCTGCGCAGCAATGAGTCGTGGCCCGGGCACTGATGACATCATCAGTGATGTCACACCACTGATGACATCACTGATGACATCATCAGTGAAAGCCCTAGCACTTATGCCTGATTTGTTATGCATTTTCAAAGGTTGAAACTTTAGACGGTCGCTGTAGCGCCACCATCAGGACTATTGGCGCCAAATTCTCGCCAACGAAGTTTGGCATGGGACTGGACCTTTGAGGAAAGTTTGGTTTATTTTCATGCATGGGAAGTCCAACTTCCTAGGAAGAAGAATAAAAATACAATAAGTGGCCCTGCCGCTTCGCCACTAAGTAGGGATGCAAGATATTAATATCGCAATCATATCAGTATCGGACGATGGTAGTCATTTTTTATATCGTATCGGTCCCATGAGCAAAATAACAACAATGTTAATACCGGTCAAAATGTTCCTATTGAGAGGAACCAATGTGGTAAATCTAAGACTGCGTGTTGACCTAGCGTTTGTCAGCGTCTTTTTGGAGTGGAAAAGGCACTGCCTGGAGCACTTTTTGTGAGGAGAAGCAGATGATAACGTCTCCTGCTAGCTTACCAGCCACACTAACCACCTGGTTAACGTAACGTTAGCACTTCTAGCAGTACTAACAATACAGCATTGTCGAACAAGCAAGGCTTACCAGATGGCAGATATTTACAATACATGTCCGGTATAATCCATACTGCTTTTATGACCCAGCGCTTGTCTGCAGTGGATGCCTTTTGTGCACCTTGCTGGAGCGGAGAAAAAGAAGCTAAGTGGACACGCAGCCTAAGATTTATGGGCTTTTCCAAATGTTTTCTAATTAAAGAAAGACATTACTTTTTTCAGATCCACAGTGTTTACATGTGTTTTTAAGTATGTATAAAATGTTATTATCACAGAAACGTCATATTGACATCGGTAAATATCGGTTATCGGTATCAGCCACAGTTTTCACAACGGGGCAGCCCTACTACAGCTTGTGACTACCGGTGCTCATTGTTTTGAACGAGGAAAAAGAACATGCCATTTCTGCAAATACAGCAACTCTTCCAGCTCATATAAAGTGCTCAGTGTGAAGAAACAGATGCCAGATCCTCATTATCCTGTGAGGTGAATGAAGATAACCGCACATCACAAGTCACCCAAAAAGATATGTGTTGTACACACTATCTAGCCTTTTTACAGGTTTCTCTGTGTTTAATCAACACGGATCCTGAATTGTACATGTTATACATACAGGCGTGTGCAACCAAAGACTGGCACATTTGGACATTTCTAAGGTAAGTTCACTGTCAAGAATAGGGGTGTCAAAATTAATCGTTTAATTGATGCATTGCAATGCGGACGTGTGAATCGAATCGAATCGTTGACCGATGAATCGTTGAATCATTTATATTGATTCAGACATTATATTGACACAACAGACATTTAAATTTCTGTTGACATTCAGATTTTAAAGCACTTTCTAAGTAAAAAAGGGAATTGATATTTATCTGACTGCTTGTATTAATTGATGAAAAAGTAGCCAGGTGCAGTAATAATATAGAAAATTGAGGATTTGATACTTGGAGCTGCGATACTTTGAGCTGTATCGAGATGCATCGTGGAATCGAACCGAATCATTGACAGATGAATCGTAATCGAATCGAATCATGAGGCCAGCGAAGATTCACAGCCCTAGTCAAGAATGAAAGAATGTTCTTGGGTGGGAGTGAAACACTGAGGGAAAGCCTAGATGAAAGAGGCTGAGTGGTTGGCTCAGTTGCCCCGTCAGTAAGTACTGTAGTGGAGAGTGGAGTATACCTTCCCATTCACATCACCCAGCCATCTTTAAAGAAACACTCTTGAGAAGCACGTAATGTCTTATTCATGAGGCCCTTCTGAGGAAGCAAGAAAGTCTGCAGCCTAACAGCACACACAGCCTCACAGTCACAATATTGGCAAAGTCACCATCAAGAAACAGAAGCTAAGCTACACTTAGCGTCCTTTAGTTTATTTGTACAGTGACGATAACACACAGAAGCAAAACGATAAATACTGTATTATGATTTAAAAAAAAATACTGTATTATGATAAGAACAATGCAAATAGCCAAATAGTGTAAGAGAGGTAAAAATGGGGTTATTATAAAAACTTCTCGCCTCAAAACAAACAAAACTCCGGCTGACAATTGAAGCAAAGACACCTGAATTGGATAACGTAATAATAAATGAAAATGATTTCCTAATGCTGTGATGTTGGAATAAAGTGAAAGCCTTAACACTCTCCTCCGTGCAACAAAGCTACATGTGATAGATAGGCAAAGTAAAGCCAGACCACAATGAGTAGCACAGGGGATATCAGGTTCACTATGGAAGAGCTGCTCTCCTGGTTACTGTCAGATCAACGCCACTCTCCACTCTGCTCCCATGCTATTCTCTACCTGCTTTTAAGGAAGTCTTACACACACATGCCTGATTGGTTCTGCATACCCAACTACTGAAACGGAATTTCTAGTCTATTATTATCCAGAAGAAAATATATACACTAAAGTAATGTACTGTATATTCTAAAGCTATTTAAAGGAACAGCTCACCCTAAAATCCAAAATACATATATTCCCTCTCACCTGTAGTGTTATTTATCCATAGGTTGAGGCCATGTCTCGTCATAAGACGCTGGGTTAGCTGGCTCAGCCTGGCTGGGGGCATGGTCAGGGTGGGGTAAAAACCCCCGTTCTATCCATTCAGCAAAGTTAGAATTTAGCTGCTAGCCGAGCCCAGGCAGACACGATCGGGGATTTAACCACCGCAGTAAACGCACATCTGAGTAGACGTCTTGTGTTCTGCTCTAGAATCCCCAAACCTGTAGTTTAGAGCCGCAGCACCGTCCTTTGGTGAGTCAGCCCATTGAGATATATCGGCGGTTTTACCCCTCTCGCGCGCCAGCCGTATAACATTTTGTGGGCCAAAGAAATACATTTGAAAAACTCACCAGCAATGCCTCTTTCCAGAAATCATGACCCCGTTACTCAAGATAATCCACAGACCTTGTTATGAGCAGTTTCATGGAGGAACTATTTTCTTTTGGCCGAACTACACCCGCCTACATGAAACTACTCACAACAAAGTCTGTGCATTATCTTGAGTAACCGGGTCATGATTTCTGGAAAGAGACACTGCTGTTGAGTTTTTCCAAATGCATTTTTTTGGTGCTTCGAGCACCACAAGCCGAGTGCCATCCAGTTCCATTGTATTGAAGAGAAGGCAGACATCTCTGCGGCCGATATCTACAAAACTCAGGCAACTATCCCAAAACGATATAGATAGATAAATAGCAGGTGAGAGGAAAAATATGCATTTTGAATTTTTGGGTGAGCTGTCCCTTTAAGAATGCATTTTTTTTTTAAATAAAGCCCATTTTTAAATATGTAGCACAGCTGCTGGAGTTCAGTGTCACTCTGCCCTTGCCTAAAACCCCCTGCTCGCTCTCTCTGTAGGTTATAACACTATTTGGAAACTCTCTGATGAATGGCCAGTCATGCAATTAAGCTGCTGTTTGCCAGCCAGAGTCAAACCTGCCCTTAAAAAAAATTACCCTACATAACCCCAAGCATAATCATTGAAGCAAATGTGTTTCACTTTGTTGCAGTTTGGACACAGCTCATTAAATACGCTTGGGCCGAATGTACTAAATAAACAAAAGGAAACTGTTGCAAGTAAATAATGATAATCATCTAATAATAATAATAATAATAATAATCTATCTTGCCACGGCTTAACCTTGGATGAAGGTTTAAAAACGCATCATAAATCAGCCAGATATGGAGAGAACTGGCTCTTGGATGTGTGGAGAAGCACTGGAAATCATTTCTCATTTGAGTCAGAAATGTTGATATAAATAAAGTGCAAATGAAGTTGCACAAACAAAGAATATACAACTGGGAAAGTGGGTATTTTCTAATGATACCCAAGTTGCCGAGATGTGAACTCTAGGAGGCTGAGAGCACAGAAGCCAAGTCAACAGCTGAGGGTAAAGCTAAAGTAGTACTGTATTATATCATTGTGTTTCCCCTAGAAAAATCTTCAGGCCTGGAGGGATTTCGAAACGTACCCCGATCGCAACGGTGGGGGCCCTCGCTGGCGATGCTAAACTTTTAGCTAACCTGTTCGCATCTATGTTCGCAATGGCATCCCAAGTATCATCATACTATTATGGGATGCGATGCGAACAGTTGTATTATGGGATGTGCGTTTCCCAGGCAACAACACACGTTGACACGTGTCATTGGCCTGGTGGGCCCGCCAGGCCTGTAGAATGGTAGGGGAAACACATGCTATTGCCTTGAATTCCATGTCAATAATCAGGAGCACCTGAAGGCAAAGTAAGTAAGACAGCTGGTATGTAATGTACAGCTAGCTACTGTATGTTCATCATTGTGTTGTATTTCTGGTTGAGTGCATGTGTGTCAACTCGGGACCTGTTGATTTCTAAAAATACACACAAAATACACTATGCAATAACAAAGCTCCTATTTCACACAAGTTAGAAGGGACAAAATGTCGACCACTAAGGTAAACCAACCAGCCAATTACTTACAATTTGCAGTTGGCCCATTGTCCACGTTGCTTCCCTATCAATCACACTTTTGCATTGGTTTATCCAGGCATTAGCTAGAGTCAGATAGTCTGGCGTGTGCAACATAGGTTAAGGTCTGTCATGATGAGGCAGACTAACTGCTTCGGTTGTCTGGCATAGACCTGCTGCTTAACCCATTGATACCTGAAGCAGAATTTGCGTGTGTATATCCCTCATTTGTGTGTGTATCCCTTTAAGACCGCGAACCGCGCGGTTCGCGGTCTTAAAGGGATAAACACACAAATGCTGCATCAGGTATCAATGGGTTAAAAAACAAATGAGAAACCACTTCCTGATTTGACATATTTACCAACGCAAAAGCTTTCATGTCACAATCAGATCAACTCTCCAGCACTGAGTTTGCAGAATCAAATCTGGTATAAAGAGGATGTGAGCGAAGCTGCCTAGTAGGGGTGGGGGAAAAAATCGATACACCACAGTATCGCGATATTTTGCCTGACGATATTGTATCGATATTGCAAAAAAAATAAAAAAATAAAAAAAATTGCAGGCCATGCCAGGCCACCGGGCTACTATAAACTTTAGTTCCAAGGCCAGCAGTAAACAAACGGTAGCATATTTTCATTTTGTTTTAAAGTAACAGTTTTGTCATAACAGTCATTTACAAATTCCCCAGTTACTGAATGGGCTGCACAAAATGTTTTGTGTAAGTGAAGTGAAGTTGCAAAAACTACATAAGTACAGTAGTCCACACACACATCCAGTTAAGGTGGACTGTAAGTAGACTGTAACAAACAGTTCAGTTTGTCAGGTGCATGCAACTATGACATGACTTTATGAAAGTTGTTGGTCTGTCTACTTGACAATGTTGCTGCAATAAAATGGTTGAAGTCAGATGTACAGACTGAAAAATTGTTCTTATATAAACCAGATGTTGACAAAGTTTTCCTTTGGGGACATCATTTGCAGTTGAAAAAGTAAGAAATCGCAATATATCGAAATATCGCAATATTCAATATATCGCAATATCGATATATCGCAATATCGAAAATATCGCAGTATCGCAATACTATCGTATCGTGACTCAAGTATCGTTTCAGTATCGTATCGTGGGCATCTGGTGATTCCCACCCCTACTGCCTAGTACTGCATCATCACGTATTGTAGCACTACTGTATGTTGATCCAACACAACAGCTCTGTTCCAAACTGCTCCCTATTACAGAAACAGTGGACTATAGTGTGTTCGCCAGTTTTTACTAGTGCCCGAATTCTCATCCGTTAATTTGATTCACTATATAGTCCACTATAAAATGCCCACAATGCAATGCTGTCGTGTTTACCAAAGGAGAAGAGTGAGGTAGTGTCCGAAACTCCTTTGATCGTTTCCCATAGAGACACTGCATGAAATAGGCCACGCCCATCACGGGGGAAAAGCTCCGTTCATTTCCACACACCAGCGTCATTTTCCTTGAATTAAACATAGCTAAAAGCTGTTGTGTGGTGGGCTGCACAGACAACAAATGTAAACTAGAACGACCGCAACGCGGACTTATGCCTCCGCCATTAGTTCATTCTTGAGTCCAAGTGGATGTTGGAGCCAAATTGGAAGAAATTGCATCAAGGCGTTTCTTTGCAGAATTGGATATTTGAGCCAAATGTGAAGAAATTTAGTCAAGGTGTTACTGAGATATGGCGTTACCGAGCTTGAAAATGGCATTTGTTAGGTCACTGTGACCTTGACCTTTGACCTTTGATAACCAAAATGGAATCAGTTCATCCTTGAGCCTAAGTGAATGTTTAAGGCGAATCTGATGAAATTCCGTCCAGGCGTTCCTCAGATATCGCGTTAACAAGCTTGAAAATGGCGTTTGAGAGGTCACAGTGACCTTGACCTTTGACCTTTGACCACCAAAATCTAATCAGATCATCCTTGAGCCTAATTGAATGTTTAAGGTGAATGTGATGAAATTCCGTCCAGGCATTCCTCAGATATCGCGTTAACAAGCTTGAAAATGGCATTGGAGAGGTCACAGTGACCTTGACCTTTGACCACCAAAATCTAATCAGATCATCCTTGAGCCTAAGTGAATGTTTAAGGCGAATCTGATGAAATTCCGTCCAGGCGTTCCTCAGATATCGCGTTAACAAGCTTGAAAATGGTGTTCGAGAGGTCACAGTGACCTTGACCTTTGACCTTTGACCACCAAAATCTAATCAGATCATCCTTGAGCCTAAGTGAATGTTTAAGGCGAATCTGATGAAATTCCGTCCAGGCGTTCCTCAGATATCGCGTTAACAAGCTTGAAAATGGCGTTCGAGAGGTCACAGTGACCTTGACCTTTGACCACCAAAATGTAATCAGATCATCCTTGAGCCTAAGTGAATGTTTAAGGCGAATCTGATGAAATTCCGTCCAGGCGTTCCTCAGATATCGCGTTAACAAGCTTGAAAATGGCGTTCGAGAGGTCACAGTGACCTTGACCTTTGACCTTTGACCACCAAAATCTAATCAGATCATCCTTGAGCCTAAGTGAATGTTGAAGGCGAATCTGATGAAATTCCGTCAAGGCGTTCCTCAGATATCGCGTTAACAAGCTTGAAAATGGCGTTCGAGAGGTCACAGTGACCTTGACCTTTGACCTTTGACCACCAAAATCTAATCAGATCATCCTTGAGCCTAAGTGAATGTTTAAGGCGAATCTGATGAAATTCCGTCAAGGCGTTCCTCAGATATCGCGTTAACAAACATCCGGACGGACGGACGGACGGCCGTACGTACGGACGGACAACCCGGATCCATAATGCCTTCGGCCTGGCTTCGCCGGCGGAGGCATAAAAATCGCCAGTTAAAGTTTTTTTGTACTCCTGAGCAAAACAAGGAAGCCATTGAGAATTGGCGAGAAGAAAAATGTGGATCTAGCTGTCAAGAAGTAAGTTGGAGTGTTCATCTTCCGTATATACGACCTTTTTGTGCAACACGCAACCATGCACGTGCCATAGGAGAACGCCAGGATTGGAGGGGATTCCGTTTTCCCCCGTCTTGGGCGTGGTTTCTGAATGACGACGCGCTACGCAGTGTCTCTATAGTTCTCTAGGCCTAGGCTATATGATAAAGATAAACACTACATGTGGAATAGTGAGTGAGGGAATGAGTGAACCGTTCCGAACACGGCAAATGACACAATGGCAAATTTAGGCGTTTCAACATTAACATTCATATTTGATATTATTTATACAGTGAAAGATGAATTACTATTTGCAAATACATTTCCAGACCAACATACTGGTGCCAGCAAATTATGTGCTGGTGCCACCTACTAACAGTGTGTAGTCCAGGTGAAGGGAACCGACCTGTTCCTCTACCATCAATCAAATCTCAATCCTAAATGAAATCTTATTCCAACAAGATTTTGCCAACAGATCGTGCCCCCCCCCCCCCCCATCTAATCATACAAAAACAAAACCACATCATCATAATATGAGCGTCGAAAGAAGGTAGTTAGTGTAGGTTACAAGACAAATGTCAAAACTAGGGGTGGGACAAAATATCGATACCCACGTTATCGCGATATTTCCACCCGCGATACGTTATCGATACACTGCCGCCAAGTATCGATATGTTTATTATTTTTTTTTTTTTTTTTTTTTTTTTTTTCCAAGTTGACTTTATTTATGTTTGTAGTTGAAACAAAAACATAACTACTGTAGGCTACATGAATGGAAATGTTTGATCATTAATATCTACTTTTAGAAATTATATAGGTAGGTAGGTAGGTTATAGCCTATAGGTTTTCTTGTTTTAATAGTAATAATAAAAAGACTTAATGTGTAACTTTTCCTCCGTGGTATCGAAAATGGTATGAGTGAGTGAGTGAACTCAGAGAGTTCATGTCAATTCTGCTAATAAATGCATAATACATGATTTTTTGCCTTCAGAGGTATTTTTTTCACTTGTTACACAGGTATCGTGATGTATCGTCTTCCAATATATCGCAGTATCGCAGTATCGCAGTATCGTGATATATCGTTATCGAGGGCCAAGTATCGTGACGATATCGTATCGTGAGCTACTCAGCGATTCCCACCCCTAGTCAAAACGTGCAGAATCAGATTCAGTTATTAATGTTTTAGTGTAATCTAGCTACACACTGGGTCTACACATTAAATTAAAAATGTAATGATTATTGAAAAAAAAACGAATCCAAGTTGTAAACATAAACACATGTCTGTAAGAGACTGGAGACACAACGCTTACTTCAATTAAATGTCAGTATACTTGCAGATGATGCACAGAAATGAGCGGTTGGTCGGCGGCTGCAGCCTGAATGGTCTCTTGGCTGTACATGAATGAACGACTTTTGAAACATGGGACATGTGAACAAGCATCAAACTAGCGTCGGGGGGGATTAAGAGCTTAAGAGAGCAAACCCTTCACAGTGGTTCTCACTGCAGCCCTCCTCCACAGCAGCTATCATCATGCCAAACGCACAACATGCCAAAAGCCGGTGCAACCTGTCATATCTGCTAAGAGTTCCTGCACATTTTAGTTTGACAAGCAAACAGATCATAATAAAGCCCCGGGGGATTAAGAAGACGCTCAGTCACGTAAACATCCCTGCTATGTATCCTAGCATGACGTGTGGGGGAAATATACTGTGAAGCACACTAGGCTGTCAGCAGGGCTCTGTCTGCATCAGTATCATCCAGATAAGTCCTCTCCATTTACTGTACTTAGTGATTCTCATCCCAAAGTGTCATGAGATTTAGTGTCATGTGATCATGGATTGAGTGAGCTGTATGTAGTGTAGTGTGTGTGTATCATGCTTAAAGTGGTAAACACAAACTCACAGTCACAACCTCAAACTAACAACTTCTGGTGACTGTTACTGGACACAAAGAAAACTCCCTGTGGTGTTGTCGAGGAGGGCCTTGTGGACAAAACATTTTGCTGATCCTATGATAAAGAGGGGTGTGACAGCCTATTGGTTAAGAAGGGCCTGGGTTCAAACCGGCAGCAGAAAACACAGCTGAAGAGTCCCTGACTAAAGACAGTGTGAGGCGCTATCAGTTCTAGTATCACTGCACTGTCATCTCCCTATGGAGGGAGCAAACAAAAACTATTTTCCTGACAACAAACCTCACTCAAGTATTGCATTATTTCTTCTTATTAAGAGCACGAGGTGTTTCCCCATAAACTGTGGTGATGTCAGAGAGTGTTGGGATAGATACACATCTTAATATTTGAAGAAAGAAAATCCAGCACTCAATAAAGTCCTTTTGTATTTTAATTATCTGTAAATGGGCAGCTCTAGGCACAAACGACACACGCATTTCTGTTTCAGCAATAAGCCATCATCATCATCATCATCAGAGCTCTCACCAAGAAGGCACAACAGACGATGTATTTCCTGCGGCGGCTGAGGAAGTTCAAGGCGCTAAAGGCAGCGTTGGCGCTTTTACACCTCCACCGATGGTAAAGTCCATCCTCACCTCCTCCCATTACTGTCTGGTATGCTGCTGCTGCCCTCAAGGACATCATGGCCGACCCCTCCCACCCAGGTCATGAACCCTTTGCTGCCCTCCCCCTTGGCAGAAGACTGAGGGCTGGCAGAACCAGAACCTCTTGTCATTGGGACTGCTTCTTCCCAACTGCCATCCGCCTCTTCAACGAGATCCGAAAGCCCCTGCGAATAAGCCCCCCCCCCCCCCCCACTGACATTATCCTGCCGCCACCCATCAATCATACCATACGTCACTTTAAAGGACTGCACTTTATATTTTGTTCTATTTTGTGATTGTTTTTCCGTATGCTTTGTCTTCTACTATTGATGTGACCGCTGCCCTACATACTTACTACACTAAATTCCTTGTTTGTAATCGGATTACCAGGGCTCAGTCCTGGGCCCCTTACTTTTCCTTCTCTATATCAGATCTCTTGCCTATGTGATCTCTTCTCATGGCTTCTCTTATCACTGCTATGCTGATGACACCCAACTTTTCCTTTCCTTCCCCCCCTCTGACACTCAAATCGAGGCTCGCATCTCTGCATGTCTCAAGGACATTGGCGACTGGATGTCTGCCCACCACCGCTCAACCTTGGTAAGACAGAGCTACTCTTCCTCCCAGGGAAAGACTGTCCTCTCGCAGATCTCTCCATCTCCATCGATAACACCACTGTACTGCCCTCCCAAACAGCTAAGAACCTTGGGGTGATCCTCGACAACCAGCTGTCTTGCTCAGCCAACATAGCTGCGACAGCACGCTCCTGTAGGTTCTCCCTCTACAACATCCGCAAAATCCATCCCTTCCTCACAAGAGAAGCGACTCAACTCCTGGTCCAGTCACTTATCATCCCTCGCCTGGACTACTGCAACGTGCTCCTGGCTGGCCTACCTGCCACCGACATCCGACCGCTTCAGCTCATTCAGAACGCTGCAGCCCGTCTGGTATTCAACCAACCCAAATTCTCTCATGTCACTCCCCTCTTCCGGGACCTCCACTGGCTTCCCATCTCAGCTCGCATCAAATTCAAGACACTGGTACTGGCCTACAGGGCAGTACACCAGTCAGCTCCCCTGTACCTGCAATCTATGGTCAGGTTCCAAACCTCTCGCCGCTCCCTTTGCTCCTCCACCAGTGCAGGGCGCCTCGCTCCTCCTTCACTACGGGGGCTCAAAAGTCGCTCATCCCGATCTCAACTCTTCTCGTCCCTGGCACCCCAATGGTGGAACGAGCTGCCACCTTCGGTCAGGACTGCTGAATCACTGCCGATCTTTCGGAAAAGACTAAAGGGCCCTTCTTGATCTAACTTCTTTCTCTCTCTTTCTATTAAAAAAAGATTATATATATATATATATATATATATATATATATATATATATATATATATATATATAATCCTAAACTAAACTCGTACCACTGTTCCTTCAGGACTTGTAGTTGTCATAGACTGTGCTCCATAGTTGATTGCTCTATTGCTGACAAAAGGTGTGTTATTGTAAGTCGCTTTGGATAAAAGCGTCTGCCAAATGACGAAATGTAATGTAATGTAATGGATTACTTGCTGTGGCTATTACAGTGAATCTTAAATCCTGAATGAGACAACCTAGAGAGTTTCACACGACATAGTTCCACACATTGTGCTGCTAGGATAGATAACAGGTGTGTTGTGAATAATGTTTCTTCACAATCAGTTTGGGAGACATTTGTGGTGAGCTATTTATACAAGGGAAACTGCGCAGTGACTGTTTTGCAACATCCTATCTATCATTATTGGGAGCTACTGTACTCCTTCCTTGGCCTGTGTAAGTACCGTTAGTACCTGGTCATGCGCCTAGTTCACTTCCTGTCCATTCCTTTGGCTTTACAATCTTCGTCCAGTCCTGTACGGTTCAATCAGAAACATGTACAATAAGCTGGTGTAGTCACCATTTGGTGACTATATGTAACGAAACTTTAACGAAGAGTGAATAACTTTGTTGAAATCTTGAAAAGAAAACAGAAGCTGTCATGTGACTTTAAGAGGCATGGGGACTGGAGCAACTCTCTTTCTCATCAACGTAACGTATGCTAACTTATTTGTCACAAATGAAGTAGTGACACTATGTGTTATATTGTACAAGTATTCGGTGGTAAATGTGACGTTAGATTCGTAGCTTTATCGATAACGGAGCGAGCAAAACAGACCAACTGTCAAACGAGACGAGGGACCTGTCAGTGTCGTTGACAACAGCAAAGCTAGCACAAGCTAACGCCAACAGCCACGACCCAGCGAGCAAATATCACCGAGCCTGCCAAATGAAAATGTCTGACAAATAACCGCTTCTTCAGTTCGCGACCAAAGAAACAGTCTCGCTCCTCCATACCTTGAAAGTCTCGCTGAGTTATAATACGGGGTTCTTCTCGAGTTCAGCCGCACTGGATTCAACGGGATGCTGTCAGCCATCTTGGCTGGGCAGTACACATCATGACGTCATACACACAGGGACGTATGCCGCGTTCAAGTGCTGTGCAGAAATACCGTACGACCCATTGTGATACAGTCAATGGATACAAACGACCAAACCATTATGTGACAGTGGCAGAGCATGGCCTTTTCACCGGCAGCAGCTAATAGTGAAATATGTATTTTGTAGGTTATTAACGTTATTTGGTAGGCTATTATAGCCTAGTCAAAGAAAATACAAATAAATGTAGGCTATATTGTGTATTTCTGTTTGATAGATTTCTGGATCTGATGTGCATTTTCTTGCCACTTGATTTACATACAACAGATTTGTACTAAAAACATAGCCACAATGTATATTTTTGTTATATTATTGTAGCGTTCCAGGTTATTATTACGGTATATTTTATTATGTTTTGTTATTATTTAATTCTGAACCAAACACACTACACACTGACGAGGCGTGGGGAGGACTTGAAGGCAGCATATCAATTCATTATGGTCACCCTAATAATAAATCAAAACAAAAAATAAAAGGTATAGTTTCTGATAAAATTATACTGAAACATATTGTGTGTCCATGTGACTAAAATATCTGCTGCGGCTTTAGAATGTAAACAGGAGAGGGAGAAAGGTGAGAGTGGGCCAATATTTTCAAGCCTTTATATGCCCCATAACTCAAGACCAAAGTACTTAACTCATACTTCAATGTCTTCTTCATCCCTCTATCTCCCCTTCCATTTTTCTTAAGTTCATACTTGGGGAAAACACACTTTATCATACTTCATCTAGTCTTAACCTTTTATTTAACTCAATACAATATTCTGAAACAGACAAGTAAAGTATTTTTATTCTGTATGTTTTGGCCACACAGAATTTGAAATGACCATTTACCTACTGTGAGAAACTTCCATTGCTTTGACACGCACTAGAAAAATAGTCTGTATCCTCTCACAGCTGGAGATGTAGGCCACCTGTATAAGTATACCATTTGGAAAAAAATATAATAATAATAATAATAGCCTACCTAGCCTACTCTGAAAATGATTGAGTGCATCAGATTAAAATAAAATTAATTTAGTTAACATTTTTTCCAAGATACAGTGTTGTGGAATATGGCTATTGAGAAGGGAGCAGAATGAGAATAATGTGAAATTAGCCTACTTACTGCAGACCCGCAACATGCAGAAAAATAAGAAGAAAACACAGAAACAAGGTGTTAACAAATACATTCTGTTTATGAGTGTGCATCTGTACAGTACTTGATCCTCTCCTATTTGACATGATACATGAATGGATTGTTTGCAGACAAAATAATTTATAAGGGGTGGTAAAAACGTCCTTGCTGAGAGAGTGACACAATGCATAAGGTCAGAGAAATATATATATAGCAGAAGCAGTTCCTGGTGACATGCATCTCAATCTCAATGAAATAAAAGACCTCAATCCAGAACATTTTACTCAGCTGTAAATTATATTACGTAATTTGTTAAATGACATCATTATACTGTAAGTCAACTCTATTCAGTGTTTAAACACAGGGACATTTCATGTCATCTTAACCCTACAGACTGTAAAACAGGATGAGGTAGTGAATTGAACAGACATGTTGTTTGTTCTAGTTTTTATTCTGACCAACAGTTGTGTAAGAATGAGACTTCTTCATCATAATGTTAAGAGAGATCATTGCAACTTAGAATTATGGGTATTTCTAGGAATATTTTGTGCTTTGCACCAGCTAGCAGCGTTGGGCAGCTGTTAAGAGGAGATAGCTGATTCTTCAGTCCCCCTCTTTAGAGTAACATCAAGTCTCCCAGGTCAGCACCAAGGAATTCTCATATACAAATGAATCAATTTATGTAATAATAATAATAATAATATTACTGTATAGGGGAAAATATCACATTGACTGCGAAATAAAATAAAATGTGAATAGCCTACTATGTTCTGTCAATTGATAAAAAGTTCTTTTTTAAGACTATATATAATACAATACATATAAGAACAAGGTTTTACAAATATTTCAACTTCCATAATAGTTTGCATAATGTATTTTCTTCAGCAATCACCTATATTCAATTGATCCCAATTTCTTTACTGTCGTCAATCAACATAGAAAAATGCCTATTAGTTCCCAGGTCCATGCCTGTCTTCCCTAGAGGGCTTCCTCCGGCGCTCACTCTGTCCATGCCTGCAGTCATAGGGTGAAGCTGAGGGATGCTTCTATTCTGAATCACTGAGATCTCGTTGTTCTTCATGGCCAGGCCGTTGGTGATAGCGGCCGCATAGCGGTTCCAAAATCCAGGGTCTACATTCATGGCTCGAGCCGCCAGGTCCTTCTGAAACATCTCTCCCAGCTTCATGGCTTCTCCACCCAGCAGGGCCATGGGGTTCTCCACCGACAGGCGCCGGCCTCTCCTGGCCGGGGCGTTGTTCCACATGTGAGTGCCCATATGAACCTGGAAGTGAGTCGAGAAACGAGAAGTTTTAGGCCTTTAGAAATGCTAAGTTTGACCAAACACTCGATATGAAACTGATCAGTAAATATATATTTCTGACCAAAAAAAAGCATTTCATGGACAACTTTTGCAGTTTGAACTTTGTTTAGAAGAGATTGCGAGACCTGACAATACTGGGGTTCCACCGATAATAGGTCACGGATGAAAACTCATAAATCAGAATCAGAAAAACTTGATTGATCCCCCGAGGGGAAATTGAGTTTAGAGAGTGAAAAAGGTGGCAGACACAAAACCACTAAAAATCATTCACTCAAGCGTCCGATTTTGGGATGAAAAAGGTGACTGTCACCGAACAGGTGACTAGTTTGCATCCCTGTAGGTTTTTGAAGGCCAATACTGACACCGTTTTTTTTAGACTCAAGTCACTGACAGACGATGTTTTACTGATATTCATTATATTTAAATTTGACCTCCTTCATGCCATTTATTTCGCCCAGAATTTTATTCTTGGCTGAAACAGCATTTTTTTTAGACCATAATGGGACACAAACCAGGCCTTTAAATGAAAAACAACAACAACAACAAACATAATTGAACATAGAAAATACAATTTTCAAATGTGCAAAGAAAATAAAATTGTATTGGAGGGTTTAGGCTGTTTATTGTAGCTGTGCTTAGGAAGGAATCTCCCTCATAGTGGCAGTGGACAAACAGCCGATATGTAATAAAAAGCCAATATCTGACAATATCTCAACAAACCGATATATCAGACGAAACCCTAAACAATATCCCTCCTCTACCTTCAGATTGCCTTTGGTGGTGAAAGCTCTGCCGCAGATGGAGCAGACGAAGGGTTTCTCCCCGGTGTGCGTGCGCTCGTGGATCTGCAGGGCGCTGGCCGAGGAGAAGTTCTTCCCGCACGCGTTGCAGTTGTGCTGCTTGGGCGTGCGGCGAGGGGGAGCAGCGCCGAGCAGCGAGGTCATCCCGGGGCTGCCCACAGACGGGTAAGGCGGAGGGACGTGGAGGTTGAAGGATGGGTTCCTTGGTTGACTGTGTCCATTCATCTCAGTTTTGATCACGCCCGATGAAGTGCTGCTCACCAGGCCTGGAATGCTTTGACCGGCAGCTGAAACGAGACAATGGGAGTTGTTTTATGAAACACAATGATTACAGATTAAAGCCAACATTCTGCACACTTTCAACAATATTAGTGGGATGTCCTGAAAAGAAATAACGTGTTTTGTAGGCCACAATACATCAGTGGATCTCAAACTTTTTTGGCTTCAGTACCCCCCGTTTCTTGATTTCTGAATACCCCCTTTACCCCATTACAAAATGTTGCTTAGAAAAGCGCAAGAGAAAACTATAGCATTTGATGCGATGAATGAATGATAACCCACCTTTTTGAAGAATAAACATTCCAAAATAAGAGATGGCCTGAAATAATTCCAATTCGTGCCTCCTGAGCAGATGCATTTTAACGTTTCGTTTATTTTCCAGATTTTCTTTCTTACATTTTTCCATTTTCCCCTTTCTCTCAAGTACCCCCTGTAGTACCTCCACGTACCCCTAGGGGTACGTGTACCCCAGTTTGGGTACCACTGCATACATGATCATCATTTCTAATCACTGCATGGATGTAGTACGACTTTGTATCACTTTACCTCGCTCTCTGCTCAGCTGGAATGGCATAGTAGCGTAAGGACTCTCCTCCTTCACCCACAGTTTGCTGGCCTGCATCCCCCTCAGCTCCTGGGCCGCGACAGCTGCCGCAGAGGTAGGAGAGTCAGATTGCTCCCTCTTCACGGAGGCTGCCAAAAGCTCCAGAGATTCTGGCCTGCTGCTGTTTGCCGTCGGAGATTTGATCTGAGCCATGCCTTCAGATTTGCTTTGTACAGGAGATGCCGATACATGAGGTGACCTGGAGGATTCAGACACATTTGGGCTGACTGTGTTACAACTCTCCACCTTTTTCTCCGTCAAAGAGAAGTTGATAGCGAGATGGCCCCTGTCCATAAAACCATTAGTCAGTGACTTTATGCCGAAGGAGTGGTTTAGGCTTACGGTGGAGTCTATCATCCTCATTTGGTTCTCCAACGCTGCTATACTTGAAACTATGGCCGAGGACCTGGGAGGGGAATTACAGACGGAGCTGAAGGGCTTCAGACTTACAGCTTCCTCCATATTTTCCATCTCCTCTTCCTCTTCCTCATTATCGTCGTCCATTGAAATGTCATCGATGAGGTCATTGTCATTGCTGCTGAGGCTGTCAAAGTTCCTCTCGTTGAAGGAGATGTCGTCGCCGTCCTCCATGAAGGAGGAGTCTGGGATCTGCCCTCCCATGTGCATACGGATGTGCTGCTGGAGAACAACGGCGTTGGTGAACTTCTTCTGGCAGATGGGACACGAGTGTTGTATCCGAAGCGGGGGGTTTTCTCTGTGGACACCGATGTGGGTCTTCAGGTTGCCTTTGGTGGTGAACGCCCTGCCACACACCTTGCATTTAAAGGGCTTTTCGCCGGTGTGGATGCGGTAGTGCATCTTCAGCGCACTCTGGCAGCTGAGCACGCGGTGACAGAGGACACACTGGTTGGGGTCTGAGATCTTCTTGTCAATGTTCTCCACCAGCTGCTGGAGCTTTGAGGTCTCCGACGTTTGCATAGAGTCCAGGAAGCCGCCGGAGGAGGAGAAGCTCATCTCCTCCGAGTTGAACGAGGGGGGCGAGGGGGAGCTGGAGACGGGGGATACCGGGGCAGCGGGTTCGGGCGTGGTGGCTACAGTCGGGGTGGTGGTGCTTGTTGCCACGGTAATTGCGCTGGCCCTCAGTCTCAGGGTGCAGTTTTGGGCCAGGTGTACCCCCTCTGTTCTCAGTATATTGGAGGCTTCTGTCTGGCGGTGACACTGTGGAGACTCTGACACAGGAGGGAAATGAGGCTCGCTGCCTATACGATTAGGTGACAAAGACGCACATTCAGCCGAGGCCGGCCGGTAGGGAGATTTAACGGATGGTGTTACACTTACAGGGTCATTTGAGCTTCCTATACTGGTAAGAGTGGAGGAAAGCGGAAGACCCATAGGGGCGGCCAGAGTTGCTACAACAGGTTTGCTATCCAGCCATGAGGAACCTGGCTTTTCTGGCGGGAATGTCATTCCATAGGGAATGCCTGAACTTGTTGGCACATTGTCTAGATACTCTGGCACAGGGTAGGGGTTCATCTGAATATGGGGATACTTTTCTTTATGCCGCTGGAAGTGGACCTTTAAATTCCCTTTGGTGGAGAAGCGATTGCCGCAGATGTTGCATTTGAAGGGCCGCTCACCCGTATGGGAGCGCAGGTGGATCTGCAGGGCGCTGTCGCTGCCAAACACTTTGGCACAGAACCTGCATTTATGCTTGAAGAAGGGCTCCTCCGGGCCGGGCTTGGTTTCGAACAAGGAGACGCTGGGCAGTTTCCCCTTCCTGTGCTTCATCAGGGCCGCGAGCGGGTCAAGTGCATTGGCCGTGGCGGCGATGCTCGCCAAGGGGTTGGGGAAGATGACGCCGCTGGGGGGGCTCTGAGGTAGAAACGGCAGGCTGGAGGATGAGCCGAGGAGGAGGCCGCCCGGGCCCAGGGACAGCGGGCCGGACGAGCTCAGTGTCTGAGTGCAGCTGATGCTGCTCGTGTGCGAGCCGGCGTACGGAGGCAGTAACGCGGAAATGCTGCTGCTGCTGCTGCTGCAGCTGGAGGGGGGCGGCGGGGGGTTTTGCGAGGAGGCCGACGTACACCTGACATCTCTAAAGGTGGACTGGCCGCATATAGTCTGTGAGGAGAGACATTGTGACTTCTCGAGCACAGACGACAACGAGACAGAGGCCTGTCCGTTGATGGCTGAGGGCATTGTTCCCGACAGTGGGAGGATGGGTGGAGGCGGGATGATGCCTTGAGAGGGGAACGGGTTCGGCGCCAGAGACAGCGCTCTAGAGACCGGGTTCAACGCTGCCTGTGTGGGTTGTCTGTTCATGACGGCTACCTGGCTGCAGATCTGCTCGATAAGCTGCAGCTGGTGGACCTGCTGTTGCTGCAGAGCCAGCAGGTGCTCCAGGATGACGGGGATGGCTGCCGAAGCCGCCTTCCCTCCCGGGCCACTGCTGCCTATTCCCTGTGAGAACTGAGCCACAGCCACCCTCGTGCTGTGGAGGATCTCCAGCGTCACATTTGTACTCGGCATGCCGTAGCTGGCAGCAGCCGACACCTGAGGGGAGGCGACAGACTCAGCGGGATCCGGGGGCCGGGGGCTGGAGGTGGCTGCTGGGTGTTTGTCCTGTGGACGATGCTCAAGCTCCATGGCTTCATCATCACGCTCCCTCCCTTCCTCTAGATTGTCCAGGCTGTCGTTGTCATTCACCACCAGCGCCTCTCCCAGCTCAAAGCCCCCGTCCGTGGAGTCCGCGGCGGTCAAGTCGCTGGGTGCCATGCTGGGAACCGGGGAGGGTCCAAAAGGAGACTCCTCTGGAACAGGCATCCCCTCGTGGCCTTTCACTATCAGCACCGTCGGGTCCTCGGTGCAGACCGTCTGATGCTCGCTGAGTTCGGTCCAAGTGAAGAACTCTGCGCAGCACTTCTCACAGATGTGCGTTTCCCCACTGCCATGGCGGCTTTCACCTGCATTCATCTCCTCTCTCTCCATGCCTTCCAAGATGCCTGAAAACGGAGAAAAGCGAGATAAAGAAGTTATTATAGTGATACTTTAGCAAAAAGGACAAACAGTCCTTTTATCACGAATTCATTGCTTAGAGTGGCTAGTGGCTACCATATTAAATGAAATCAAGTTCTCCAACTTTGTAATTGTTCATAGTTGTGTGTGTGTACAGTGTGAGCACAGCAGTGAAGCGTTAATGTGATGCAACTTCAGAAGCTACAAAATGAAAAGTGCGGCAGCCCCCGTGATTTATCTCATAGAGGTTGAGTGCTATTCATTCTCCTTGTTTTCAGATGTTAATATTCTTTTTAAAAAGAAATCAATAAAATTCAATAAAGTTATCTGACATCTCATTGTGTCTCCAGACAGCTAATGAAATTCCATAGAGTATATTGATTTCCAGTGCATTTGTATAATTCAGTATAGTGTCACATCTGTGGCCACAAATTGGACCCTTACCACATGTTGGTCAAATATAAGGCACATAATATTCTTTGTGTTTGTTTTACCCTGCGAAGAGTACCAGATGGGTGGAGTTAGGGCGATTCACATAGTGTGAGGTGTATGTTGACAATCACAGAAACGTACACTTGACTTTCCCGCTGAACATTTCTGACAATAATTGTTTTGTTCTTTAAGGAAAGCTCCAGCCATTTGATAGTCCAAACAGGTTGAAACAAATGTTCCAAATTATTCGTTATTATAATTATTATGCAATTTGACCAAGCTCTGCCCCAGACAATTTTTTTTTTTTTCCCTAATTTCCAGAACAAAATTAGCAGTACGGCAAACAACAGCATGCAGGCAATCTCTGTAATATTCTTAATAGACTTAAATTCTGAAGCTAAAATCTTCCAAAGGCAGCTTGATGTTATTTCTGTATAAACTATACGCAGAATATCTAGATGGCATGTAAGATAATTTAATAAACATATTCCACATTTAGAGGAAAGTGGAATAAAGAAAGAAAAGAGAAACAAACCAATAGCCCCTATCCTCATATGAGTAACATTATGAGCTCGACAACATATATTTTCCATTCTCATTATTAACTTTGAGAGTTGTAATTCATCATCTGAATCCATTGTTACTTTTTGACTAAATTGGATTAAATCTATACCATTCGTTATACATTCAAATACACATTTTCAGAAAGACGAATGTGCATTAGAAAATTATTTCGATTTTTGATGATGATCTTTTGACATCATATTTTCCTACTTCAGTAGAGCTGATATGTAATGTCCCTGCTGAACAGATTTTAGATTGAGAATCACTGCTGCATCTGTTCAGGCTTTGCCCCATTAGGAAACAGACAGCAAGACCAGATGGAGAGATTCTGGCAAATTAATAGTAAATTATGGTTACATACACTTAGACTTCCCTCGTTCTGTTTGACTTCACTTCTTTAAAAGGAGGGTAGCGAGAGAGGTGGGTGGAGTGAGGCAGGTGTAAATATGACATCAGATTCATTCAAACCTTTTTTGTTAAATATTGGGGTCGATTATTTTGGTCATGATCAATATATATATTTTCAAATAAAATAATTTACTGCAATATTAATTCACATCATCTTAAAGAAGGACGTTATGATTTTGAAGTGTGTGTGTGTGTGTGTGTGTGTGTGTGTGTGTGTGTGTGTGTGTGTGTGTGTGTGTGTGTGTGTGTGTGTGTGTGTGTGTCTCTCTCTCTCTCTGACACATTAAACTGTCAAGTTCTACAAAACATATTGTAGGCTATTTGCATGTTTCTTTTCATGTTCTTGCACATACAGTACATGTGTGCAGACTTAAAAGCAATTCAAATGTGTATGTTTGTGCAGGAATACACACGTGTTTGTGTGTGCACATACGTGCGCACACATGCGAGTGTGTGTGTGTGTGTGTGTGTGTGTGTGTGTGTTTGTGTGTTTACGTGTGTGTTTGTGATTTGAGTGGTGGTCAATACACTTCAATAATCTCCAGGTTTCACCACTTTTTTGCCACATGAACTAAAATGATATCATTCATTCATCTCTAAATACACCAATACACTCACACACATTCCCACTGCAAACACAGTTTCTGCATTCCTCCACAGAGTGAACAAGCAGGTCAGTTAATACTAACTGACACCTCCAAACATCTTAAGATCTATACTTCCACTAACTGATCTTTACTGGTTTTCTTCTCAGAGGAGACGAGGGGAAAGAGAGTTGACGGAGTAATATCTATTGAAACGTATAGACCAAGTCAAAAGTCAATAAGCAGAGTCGCTGCCTCACCAAGTGGGTGGTCTCAAGATCACCAAGGCGATTCAGCAAGCACAAGAGAGCGCAAACGCTTTCTCACTTTTAGCTCAGGGGTTTTGTCTGGTGTGGAAGATTTACTTCCACAAAACCCCAAACAAACACAGAGACAACAGAAAAGAGTTTGTGAGTATCTCAAACTATAAATATATTTTGAAATATCAAACACTGATGGAAATTGATTTCAACCTCAGAAATCATTCTATCCATCCGCTTAAGAAGGCAAAACTGATTTATAGCCTAGACTACTTATATTTTTCGTGGCGATGGAAGAAAACGTCATCAACGCAGCCGAAAAGCCAAACCGACACTGAGCACAGACTTATAGCCTATGGCCTCTCTGTGTGACCTGTAGGCTTCAGGGGTCAGCGGTTCAGATGTACTAATTGTATTATGATCCAGACACGGAGCACTTGCCCCTAGCAGGCTGATGCGGACAAAGGTTAAGTCAGCAGGCTCAATCAAAGCCCATGTGAAGGCTGTGGGAGGCCTGCTGGGGAGAGGGCCTCTCCACACTCAGCACCTCGTCACAGCCACAAATAACACCGAAGTAGTGACATAACATTATGTAGAAAAACATGGCACAAGAACCATGATGATTAAATGTTGAATTAACGCATGAAAAAATATTTTACAGGGCTTTTGCCTTGTGGGATACCCGGACGAACAGATAAACAAAGGTGTCTATACATTTACACATACCGTAAAATGCATCGTAATAAATTTGATTTGTGTTTATTAATTTAGATGAACAGACTGTCAGTGAGAACTCAGGCGTTCTGCACCAAATTTAGAGGGGGAAGGCCGAATTCAATTTGAAATCCGCTACATTTGGATAAAGTCATGAAACACTTAGCCTAAATCTGATCCAAAATCTGTCTTTACAGGTTAATTTATGGTTAAACTCTTGCTGCTGATCAGTGTATTCTCAACTGCTAAGTGCGGAATGAAAGATTCAAATTAACACCTAGGATTACTGGTGCAGGAGGAGACAACAAAATAAATTAATTGAAATAATAAAATAATCTAACCCATTGGGCCTATCATAGGCTATCAATATGATTGAAGATGAGATAAGCCTACATATATTTATTTGCCATGGAAAACAATTACTCATTGATAATTGATAATTAATGATTATTTCATACACTCATGGTAAAACATTAAGGTTAAGAAATACTGACTGCTGGAAGCCATTAAATCTCCAATCCAGTAGGCTATATTGGATTGTCATATTTATGAAATTAATCCATCACATATCAATATAAGCTTGAATTAAAAAATAAATTCCATATCTGCAAGTTGGATACAGTAGCCTATGAACCAAAACATGTCAAATACATGTAAACAGAGGGATATACTTTGGTTAAAACAAGTCTATATCTGATTCTTTTCTCCTGTGTGTATTATAGCCTGTAATATAAATCCTTAAAAATGTATGTGTTAATGTTTAAATATTTGACTGGAAGGCCTTGAGTGAAAACACAGGGACTTCCAATTTACATGTAATCTGTCAAGACAACGCTTTGAAATAAAATAGCCTATAGACTGGTTATTTCCATGCGTAAAAGTGCATGTTTGTTCTATATGGGCTATTTTGGTGTTTTTGCCTCCTACACTACAAGCCCTCTTTCCAAACACCAACGAGCTACTCTTTTTAGTCCATAAAAGTTTGTAAATAAATTTGTTGTAAAAATAAATAATAATCAAAAATAAATTGAATGTATCTATAAATTCTCTTTTCTCAGCATAATCCAAAACCTTTTAAAACTACCAACATTTCATTTGCCATAATTCAGAGCTTAATTAAACAGGTCAATAACAATTAAATTAAGAATGTTAGCCTGCAGTGTAAAATAAAATGTTTGGGCCAGGAGCTGCATGGTTGACCTCTTTTTTTAGACTTTATGCACCTTTTACATAAATCCACAGACAGCAGGCCAGGCCCATCAGAGTAGGCCTACTGTAGTACAGTATCAGTCTAATGTAAGTTATGATGCATATGGGTTTGTTTGTTTTTCATTAAAAGTCCATAAGCTTTTCTGAAAATAGCTTATTGTTTTTTGTTGATATCAGTTCTGTTGTCTCCTGATGATCGACAGCCTCTAACAGCATCTTTCAAAAAAAGTCAGTAGACACCCGGTCTGTCACACATAGCCTACCATTTGTTGAGCGGAGGCCAGCAGTTTGCGGTGCGTCTTCCTCTGACTTCAGGTGCTGTGGCTTGGTTTGCTTGCGCCGGGACATGTTGATATTTCTCTCCGAGTTGCTCCCGCCTTTTGCCGATTCATCTACAACCAACAAATGGGACCCTTCAACGCGAGCGGGGTCGGTGAAATAAGGGGATAGTACCGGCTGGTGTTGCCTGTGTGCAGATTGCGCATGTCAGTGTAATTATGATGGAGAGGAAGGATAATGCTTTTGCGACTCTTGCTGCCCTTCGGTGGGTGATTGGCTGCGGTCCAGTCGACTCACACTAGATATGGAAATGAGGGATGGGGGTTTAATAAGAATTAGTTCACTTCCTGTCCGGTGTGCGGCTGTTTTTACGCGCAACTCCAACCAGCCAGAGAGCGCACTCCTGAGAGTTTCACAAGCGCGTTTTTTTCCGGGACGGTCCTCCCGGCTTGACTTTGTGTCTGTAGCGGCAGGAGGCTGTGGTCTGCAGTCGGCTGCTTCACACACCGGCTTGTTTTCCTTTGACTGCACCTCTTTCCCTGGATGAGTTTGTGTGCAGAGAGACGCTCCGGGTTGAGTTGTCTTCCCTGGCTGTGGTGTCGATGGACGTCCCGGTTGAATCGCTTGCCTCTCACACACAAGATAGCCGGCTTTGATATCCAAACAAAGTGGATGTAGGGTGCGTCTTCTAAAGTGCGTAAATTAAGGTCCATAGGCGACGTGGTAGGTGCAATTCGTGCGTAAAACCAGTTGTAAAAAAAAAAATGAAGAAAATGCTCGTATGGGTCGCTCCTCGTGTAGAATGTGACCAGTCTCGTTCGAATCAATTCATGCGTAAATTCAAAGTTTGTGCGTAAAAAGGCGCACTCGGGTCGCAGATGATGTGAGCGATCTGAAACTGGTGGTCGCTGGAAGAGCGACTCCTCGGTTCGTCCGAGGCACCGGCGCTCTCCTTGATTCCGCAAAGTTGCCTCCGCCTCCGGTCCATCATTAGATGCCCTTGAGCCGACTGCGATAGGCTACTGCCAGGATCCCACAGGAGGTGTTGGAGCCCTTACTTCGTTTGTTACGACCTCCCACAATTTGGCGCCATATTAGACTGAAAAATGTCTGCATGTTAGCAAAAAAAAGGAAATCTTATATAGCCTCTTACTTTCAGTCATGATTAAGGATGCAGTGGAGTTAACCCACCTGAACTGCATGAGTTTAGCCTCCAGAGTTGATCTCTTTGCTGGAATACATACAGTATATGGTTATTATGACCCAAATCAATGACATGGTCAAAAATCAATGATATTTTCTGATGTGATATTTTCTGGAGTAGATACATCACTCACTATCATTATCCAGAAAAATGATATAACACCTGAAAATGAAAATGTCATGGCGAAGTGAGGAGTAATCAAATCTGTTTTGCTGCTATTTGCTGCTGCTGTCTTCCACTTCCACACAACTATTTCAAAGCTCAGAAGAATGAAGTATACACTTCAGCAAAGCTGTAATCCCCTTTCCCCAGGCATTGTCCCAAAAGTAGTAATTATGTGGTATTAAAAGATGCAGCCGGGGGAGGACAGAATCAGCTGTTGATAATTGCAAGTACTACACAACAGCCTGGTATCGATCGCCATGTCTCCTATTCCCCTGCTATGGGGAGATAAGAAGGGCCCACTCCTGCTGGAATATCATTTCTTCTGACCTATCAGGTTCCTACAGACTTATATGATGAATAGCCAGAGTGGCCAAGAGCGCTTATCTGGAAACTCAACCCTCCTTGATTTGATATTGATTCTTTGTAACCAGCAGCCCTGGCACACAAAATCAAACTACTTGACCATGAGTCAAATTCTAACTAGCGCTTACACCAACGCAGAGTCTCTGCTCCCATCTCTGAAGACACAACTTCCATTTCATTACTGTGTATATCTGCTAGGGGACAGAATATGCCAATTTGTATCGTATATATACAGTGCAAGGAAAACATAGCTGTGCCAAAGACTCTTTTATATAGAGGGCATCCTTTACCAAAATGATTAATAAAGCACTGTTTAAAAACAACTGGAGTTCATCAAGGTGCTGCACAAAGTCAATAAAATCACACGAAACATTGTCAGAAAAAAGACACAAGACATGTACCCACACACATACAAGAGACAAATCAACAAGGCTAAAGAAATAATAAACATGAGTTTTGAGCCAATCTTTACTGATTGCAAGGTAGATGTGGTGTGGGCTGAAAAATCAGTTGATATTGATTTCACTTTCAGGCAAAGGCTATTCAAGGCCAGCCTATAGTATCTGAAAAAAAAAATCATTGGACACACAGACACAAAGTAACACAAGGTTTACAAACTTTGAGTTTTATGCTTTACGTGTCTGTCTGTGTGTGTGTGTGTGTGTGTGTGTGTGTGTGTGTGTGTGTGTGTCTGCCTGCGTGCGTGCGTGCGTGTGTGTGTGTGTGTGTGTGTGTCTGCCTGCATGCGTGTGTGTGTGCGTGTGTGTCCTGTCATACCCTGTCATGTCTGAGAGAGTCACGAGAATTATGTGCTGTATTGAATTTGAAGTGTACATTTCGTCGAGCCCGACGACGTCTCCAGCCTGCAGCTTTCTGCCCATATGATGATTACAGTAGCCTGTGATTTACCAGCAGCCACATGCAGGAGCAGATAGAGCAGCCTGCTGTCAGAGGAGTTGCCCGCTGAGGAATGCGAGTGCCGCTGCACCGAGGAGGCCTTGGATGGAGATATGACAAGCTAATGGCCCCTGACCTGGCACGCAGAAAGACGGCGATCAGCAGCAGGAAAAAATGCAGAGCTCCGCGTTAAAATATGTCAGAGCAAATGACATGACAGCGCCCCCGGTGACGGCTGAGAGGAGGATTATTTTGGAACTCTCGTGCATTCATGCTGGGGTATTTATGAGAGGAAAAACTTCCTGCTCATTGGTGGTCTTGCTTTGCCAGCGAACTACAGCAGCTGGCTGCAGTGTAAACATGAAGATTGGGCTCTATTATCCAGTCTTCGTAGTATGCTCCAGAGACGGTACTTCAGCCAATTAACATGTGGCCAGAGGAAGTTGTCATCTTCCAAGGAAAGAAAAAAGACGCTTCAGACCAGAAGGAAGTTTGATGGCACTTGACCTATCACATGTAAACAAAACGGAGGCAGGTGATTGGAGAAATGAGCGGATGTCCCGCCTTGAGCGGATGTGCCGCCTTCACATCCGTTTGGACCAACGTCATAGATATTATATTACTATAGATGGGTCACCGCGGGCTCCGCCAATTCTAACAAATGGTGGCAGCAAGTCTCCTAAATGGGCGTGGTCAACCATTGACCCAGACCTGCTGCAAGTCCTATGGAGAGATATATGTGTCTTTATTCTGTGGGCGTGTCCGTGGAAAACCATGGGCAATGGGCAAAACCCACGTGACAAAATGACAGGAAGCGAGTTGAAGTTGGGCCCGTCTTGCTTCAATCCCATCGTCTTTTGCCAACTTGCCCCTCCAGGAAGTACAGAGGCAGGCGGGAGCGTTTGTCAGTTGCCGGAGCCAAAGCATCTGTTTTAAGAGAGCGTTTAGCTGAAGATCTCAGCCAAAGAGACTTATCGTGAGAGCATCAGCAGAGTAAGCTGAAAAATCCCTAAATTGGCAAAATTACAAGCAACCAACAGAGAGAGAGAGAGGGTGGAAAGCCAGAGCGCTCAGACTGAAGCCACACTTTCAGACATGAACTCTGTGAGACTGGAGAACCTGCTGATTATTATTATATACTAAATATCGCGTGCTCCACATGCTCATTTCTAGCATGCCTTGCACGCCTCGCGTGCTCGCCTGTTACTCATGCAGAGCAACATCTGCAGTTGAGCAACTGAGAAAGTGCGTGTGCCCCTCCGCCTTTTTATAGTAGTGATATACTGTGTGTATGTGTGTGTAAATATATATATATATATATATATATATATATATATATATATATATATATATATATATATATATATACTGTATATATATCTCCGTACAGTAGACTAGCACATGCTTACATTACATTACATTACATTACATTACATTACATTACGTCATTTGGCAGACGCTTTTATCCAAAGCGACTTACAATAACACATTTTTGTTAGCAATAGAGCAATCAACTATGGAGCACAGTCTATGACAACTACAACTTCTGAAGGAAGAGTGGTACAAGTTTAGTTTAGGTTAGTAGTTTTTTTTTTTTTTTTTTTTAGAAAGAGAGAGAAAGAAGTTAGATCAAGAAGGGCCCACATGGAGCATGCTTCCTCCGATACATGTGCAGTCAGCCGCTTCTTTTCACCTGACAGTAAGGAGTTTCATCAGCAGGACATAGCGTGAGGGAGGATCACGCTATTCCCCCCCAGTTCCCCTCCCTCCAAACAGCCCCCCCCCCCCCCCGACTGCCCAGAGGAGGCACTAGTGCAGCGACCAGGACTCATAACCCCACCGGCTTCCCACCCGCAGACACGGCCAATTGTGTATGTTGGAACATCTGACCAAGCCGGAAGTATACCGCTGCCGGGCATTGAACCCAGGTCCGCGGTGGTATAAGGCGAGCGCTTTCACCTCGACACTCCCCAGACGCCCGGGTTCAGATGATGTATCTTTCAATGGAGACTGACCCAATCATAGCTGTGGAAAATATGTCCCCGCTGAAGGGGCTTTCAGTCTGTTTAGCCCTCCACAAAATAGATCTAAAAGAATTACACACACTCAGGCTCTGTTTCCTCGTATAATCACACAAAAGGATTTTTCTTGAAAATGATCATAAATCACAGGACGGATCGATACAGCGGGGCCCTGGCTGCACCGGCCTGATAACACAATCAATACGCAGTATTTGGATTTTAATTAATATGTGACAGTGCCTCAGCCCGGAGACGCTGAAATATGACCTCATCTCGGTCTCCTTTTGAAATAAGCCCCGTCCGCTGCAGAGCGCCACACATGTCCCCCATATCTGCTGCAGCCCGTTGGATGTTGTCATGAATGTGATCTGGTATACCTGAGGAGCTGGAACACAGAGAGAGAGAGAGAGAGAGAGAGAGAGAGACTATAGGGCTGGCAATATATCAATATCATGATATGAGACTAGATATCATATTAGATTTTGGATCTCATAATGTGATATTGCATAACTGTTGTCTTGTCCTTTTTTGTGTGGCATTTCTGCTTTATTGGACAGACACAGTGTAGAGAGACAGGAGGGATGGGAGAGAGAGAGAGAGGAGGACATGAGGCAAATGGCCGCAGGCCGGATTCGAACCTGCATCGCTGCGAGAAAGATGGAGCCTTTCATGTTATGCGCCTAACAGGGGGAGCTAATACAGGGACACCCCTCTTCCTGGTTTTAATTTCATTTTCTGAACTTACCAGACTGTTCTAGCTGTTCTATTATTTGCCTTTACCCACTCAGGCATTATATCCACATTCCTGATGATTATTTATCAAAAAAATATATTTTGTGAAAGCACCAGTAATATTGAGGTATTTGGTCAAACAATATTGTGATATTTGATTTTGTCCATTATCGCCCAGCCCTAAGAGGGAGAGAGAGAGAGAGAGAGAGAGAGAGAGAGAGAGAGAGAGAGAGAGAGAGAGAGAGAGCGAGCGAGCAGCAGGAACAACACGAGTTTAAACACACAGTCCAGAGAGGCCTGACAGTTGTGGAAGTTGATAGCGCAGCTCAGACTCAGACGGGTTCCTCGCAAACGCAATATCCAAAACCTTCATTCAGCAGTTATTGCAGCTGAATGGGAGCAGCTCCTTCATCCTCCAAAACACAAAGAAAACAGAGAATGGACCAAAACGAAATCAAAAGTGGACAAAGGGAGATTGGGGGCGACTCGCGAGAGTGGAGGAGGGTGATCGACAGCGTCCAGACAGGTTCTGTTAGGTTATGTAGACCCAGAGCTGAGTGGCCTGGAAATTTCTGATCGCTTTAATTCACTGCACCCAACCCGGGCCCCCTCTGGCTTTTATCTAACACTGTGTTTCTCTATTGATTTTCCCCCTTCTTTATCTTCCCGGCTGGATAAGAGGACAGAAGAGAGAACTAACGGCAGCCAGAGTGAATGGAGAACTTTCCTGAAGATTGCCGCTATTCTGCAGCTTATTGCCTCCTGTCCTTCATGGTTTCACATGACGTGCCGGAGGTGTCAGGATCGCCTCCCAGCTGTAAATGGGGAAGGTGATGGGATCAAAAAGAGGAGATGTGGGCCGAGATAGGGACTATATTAGATAGGGGAGGAAACGGAGAAAGATTTAATAAATCTCTCTTTTAAAGGTGTAGGTAGGATAAGATCGGTGTAAACAGTGGTGCTGCCCTAGAGAAGTGGTGGGTATACTCATAATCTATGCCCCAAAGTTGTTGTTTTTAAGCCGTTGGTCCAGCAAAGGATAATAAACGTGTTATTATAAACAGTGACATTTTAGTTCACCCAAAAATGGGCCAGTAGTAAGGATCATTACGCAGCGTGTTGGTCATTTCAGAGAACCACATGGCTCTGACATATAGCTCCTTAGCACTCCTTATAATATACTCCTTATAAGGATGCCAGTTAGAACATCACTTTTATGGCATAAACAACATCTTTAGAAAAACCATGAACATACTTATTTGATCCTTATTAATTGTACACGTCACCTGAACTCTGCTGGTCTGTCTTGTCTAATCTGTGACTCTGTTAAACAGATCAGTGCATGTATTCAGAAGTTATAGGACTGCTGGCTGTCTATAGACTTTTTAAATGACTATAGTCACTTTAACTCAAAGATCATATATGATAGGCTGGGTTGATGATAAGTGGGTATACTCTGTATATCTGCCATGCATATACCCTGCACTACACCACACATGCAAGAAAAGAGAACACATTTCTACTAGGGGGGTGGGGGAGGGAATCGATACAGCATAGTATCGCAATATTTTTTGGGCGATATATCGTATCGTATCGAATGCCAAGTATCGTGATATTTTATTATTTTTCAAAATGTCAAGTGCATCATGCAACATTTATGACAGGTTTTTTTGACAGTGTTGGTCCGTCTGTCTGCTTGACAATCCCATTTTGCTGCAATAAAAATGACTGAAGTGAGATGAACAGACTGGAAACTTTATCTCATTAGATAAAACAGATGTTGACAAAGTTTTTTTTCCTTTGGGGACATCATTTGCAGTTGAAAAAAGGTAATAAAAAATCACAATATATCGCAATATCGCAATACTCTATATCACAATACTAGCATAATCGCAATATCGCAATACTATCATATCGTGACGTGACTGAAGTATCGTGATAATATCGTATCGTGGGGGCATCTGGTGATTCTCACCTCTGATTTCCACCAGACAACTTTGCTGTGTGTCTTTACCATTTAGTTTGAGGAAACAGCGAAGGTGTTCGGATAATCTCTCCGTTTAGAGCAGCATGCGACTAACAGGAATGCAGATTAAAACACCTCTTCGCCTGCTATTTTCTTACACATAAAAGGTTCATAATGATGTGTTTGCTACTTTGTTGACATTCAGGATTACATGACAACGAGAGAATGAAGTGGGGGGAAAAAAAGGAAATAATTCCTTCTCACAACCTCGAGGGAAGACATGCCATTTACAACAATGGCGGCAATAAAACAGTAGTTAATTACAGGCTTTGAGCAAATAACATCTAAGGTTGGTAGAGGAAGACTCAAAGTACAATAATGTAGTCACCTCCTGTATCTGAAATAGACCAGACCCTACCATTACAGGGGATTAGCGATAGCCTATGGCAAAGTGTCAAACTCGTTGGAGTTGAGTATTTGCTGGTATCATACTGAGACTACCTTACCCGAACTTTAGCAGATACACAGTCAGGATTGCCTATACCGCTTACTGGCACAGATATAAATAAAAGAATCACCAGTGGATGATACTTTCTAACCAATGAGGATTTTTTGTTTTGAATAAGAATAGAATAGAATAAAGTGAAACTAAGAAGTCCTTTCAGAGCTAACAACAAAGCAGCACTGATAGCACTATTGTTTCACTTCTATAACAGAAGAGAGTATTTTCATATAAACTCTGAGAAGGAATCTAGTTGTCAATCCCTTCATCTGAGAATTAATCAGACTGGCCCCTGGAATGGTTCTATACTGCCGGTTTACATTGTGTTCATTGCATTATCATTTCTACGACAAAGGTATTTTTTTTAGGGAATCAACAAATGTTTGCATTTGTCCTAGAGTCTGTGATTATACTGTAACTCAGGGGTTTTCAAAGTCTGAGACTGTGGGCCTCCCCCCGGACAAAGCTTGAAAAAGAAGCGCCCCTCACTTAATTCCTGGATGCCTATGGGATCATGATTATGTTATTTGATCCCATAGACACTCAACAATTGAGCCAAGATAGCCTGATGTTGCATTTATTTGTTTCAGAGTCTGCGAAAGTGGGGAAAATTGTCAAATTCCCCAAAACTACTGTATCTCAGTGAACTATCTCTTTAACTAAATCACACACATTTAGGCTCTTCTATGAGATCTCCTTTTAATCACCATGTCATTTGTTTTACTTCCATTCACTGAGGCTGAGCCTCCCCTGAAACTGCTTGGTGCCACCCTGGGGAGGCCCGCCTTCCACTTTGAAAAACCTCTGCTGTAACTCATATGAGGTGACAACATGCAAATAGATAGTCCACTTGTAATCAGTTGTGTTTTTGGACCTAAAAGCGACTCGTTCCAGCTCCAAAACACATATAGACTATTGAAGCCGTAAGACGAGCCCCACAGGCATCTTTCACACATAAAGCAACATATCATTAGCCTGCTAAACCAGCCCGTCACGTGAAATTTCATTTGGTTCTGCGTGACGGTCTGGCCCCGACACCATGGCGGGGGTTTAGCAGGGGCGGGAGCATTGGCGGGCATAGTTGCCTTGACAGACAACTCCTTCAGCCAATCAGCGTCGGATCCAATCAAACCCAAATCCACTCGGGAGAATGGCAAAAACATATTTTCCGCCGAGAAACTCTGCGGTTGCGGCGATACTCCTGTACTTGTTTAATTGTTGTTATTGAGTCTATTTCTGCAATAACTGCACTTTATGGCTGTTTAAACTAGACAAACGCTGACATGACTCCTCGAGACGATCGGGCAAGGAGGCGGCCACTACTGTTTTGTTAGTGCGGTGCTAGTGGCGTTCCTGATTGGCCAACTTGCGCTGTCAATCACAGCGGAGTCGCTGATTGGCTCTTCCGCTCTGCAGCTTCTGCTAAACCCCCCCACTGGCGTCGGGGCCAGACCGTCACGCAGAACCAAATGAAATGTGAGTTCACATGATGGGCTGGTTTACCAGGCTAACATATCATCGCTGTCGGGCAGAAACCTCGTATCTCCAAAACGGCAACTTTTCGGGAACTTAAAAAAATGACTGTGTTCTTAAAATACTGAACACCACGTCGTCAATGTTGCCACATGTCTTCATTATAGACAGTTTCTCGCTGGATGTGTCATTATTACATTATTAATATCTTACCTGAATAAGCTCAAATGGTGTTACAGGATTATCAGTCGGAGTTTGTGGCACTTTTTCACCGCAACCCTTCTGGAGGACACGGGCGTGCGCCGCCGCTGTTCCTCCGACGCCCGCCGCGGGCACGCTCCCAGGCCGACTTGGGGGCACCGTCTCGGGGGAGGACAGCCTCTCACTAACGCTTACATTACTCTCGTCAGAAACCACTTCCATCTGCATAGTTTAAATGAGTTCGCAGCCATAGAAATAATTCGAAAACATTTGATTGGTCTATTTACATCCGGGTATATATACTCCTTGCCTGGGGGGGGCTTGAGACGGAGGGAGGGGCGGAACTTCGAGCTTTGAGCGGCAGTTCCACTGGTTACATTTTGTAAAACCCACAGACAGACGTGAAGGGTGACCAATGGCATTGATTTATGACAACAACAAAAAAAATTGAAAGAATTGACATACTAGACAGCAACGATATGTGAAAATTTCTGAGCCTCCCGGTAGACACGAGGGACAAAATAATGATTAGGAAACTCATCCTAAAGAAGCGCACCAGGAGAGACACGTAACTATATTAAAGCAAATCATAACTCACACTCAACGACCAGTAACCCAAATCTCTTCATGCCACATCAGCAGAGATGGGCGCACCAAACTGAACAAAATGAACTCGTTGTCTAGTAGTGCATGGTGTAGCGACTTGAAAGAATTGCACGGATCAAAATCTCTCGACTCGAGTGGAAAACATGAGAACACGCTGAGGAACGTCTGGGGTGCAAACATGGTGTGAAGTTGCAGATCCTTGTGAAATTTGAAGTTGAAGCTCACAAAGGTCCGGCAAACAAATAAAGGTGCCGTCTCCCGCCCAGTAAAACACTCAACCTCTTGCCACTGTCTGCGTACAATGAATAGGAGGCGTGAAGAAGAGAAAAAGGCCCGTCCGTCCCAGACTGATTTTTATGTGAATGTTGACTAAGAATGGTCTCCATCTGTGTAAACGCGTCTCAAACAGTCACTTCCTGTGACTCACACAGTCTGAGGCCTGGAGCAAATCACTGATATTTATCATGCAAGATGGCACACACATTCCCAGGGTTACAGTTTGCCTACTGGAGGCAAAGGTCTCTCCCATGTGCACACTGTGTCCACTCTGCTGCTGGCAGAGTCTCTTTCCTCAGTGTTTTCACCATAACATATCAGGAGTGGTTATGGAAGTTCTAGGTAAGACTTGTTTTACGTAACTATTTGTTTATTATTTATTAACCAGTCACCATTGACTTATTAGTCACCATTGACTTATTAGTCGATGGTGACTGGTTTTCTCTGGAGTTGTGCTGGCATCCTCCCTGTGTGTTACAGTATTATGGACAAACCTCAACCTGTGTTTCAACTGGCATGAGGGTGAAGTAGATGGTGACAGAATTTTTATTTTTGGGTGAACCGTTCCTTTAACAAAGTTGTTTTAGTTGCCTGAACATACCCGTAAGTTACACGTGTTGTTTAATTTGCCTCAACTTGCGTTTTCAAATTCGTGGTGGAGGAACGTAATTCAGGCCATGGTAGTGGTATGTTTTTTAGGTCGTGTCCATTTCATATAAAAAAAAAATGTGAAATCATGTCCATATACGCAAATCTATGGCTTACTTTGATAGATTAAAGATTATTTCCGTGACTATTTCATGAACTGCCGCGAGACCTTGTTGGCCGGAGGCCGCAAGCAGTTGCTTGCCTTGCCTGTCCATAAAATTCACCTCTGTTTCCTGATTGAATGACAATTTGTAGATAATTTTGGGATACTTGAAAAAAAATGTGCGTCAACATGCATGTATGAATATATGTGGGTATATGGATTTGTGCGATGTATGTGTTGTATGTGTTGGTGGGAGGACATTACAGTAGGGTTTTCCCATCATCCAAATTTCTATGCCTGCGCCGCCAGGCTGGAGGCATTATGGTTTCAGGTTGTCTGTCTGTCCGTCCGTCCGTCACATGCACATTTTGTTCAAACGTCAAAGTCTGGACAGACATGGATGTCGACTGCTCACTTGTTGGCGGAGGCATATACAGTATCCACGGTGCGGTCGTTCTAGTTTAACTGTAGAATTCTACAGCCCCTCTCTAAGTTTCCATAAGTCTTTCATAGTCCATCTTTCTCCTGCTCCTCTGCACATCCTCATAAACCACCGGCTTTGTTTTTTAGAGTGCAACATTAACCTTAGCTGCAGTTAGCGTCACCTAAAACAGTCCAAACAAACTCCGGAGGTGGCACTGAGTGAACGTACGTAGCAGACATAAATAGAGTGACAGCTACCCTGGGCCCTCTTCCCCTCCTAGCTCTCTCTCTCTCTCTCTCTCTCTCTCTCTCTCTCTCTCTGATATGACCATCTCTCTCTCTCTCTCTCTCTCTCTCTCTCTCTCTCTCTGTCTCTCTCTCTCTCTCTGATATGACCGTCTCTCTCAGGCAGCATCTGAAATGTTACAGCATCTCCATCCCTCACAGCAGATGCAGAGGTGCTGCGTTCCTCCGGCTCCTTATTGCGGCTGTAAATAAAAGCCTCAGCATCGACGGCAGCACGGGCCAAGATGGAGTCTGTTAGATACGACAGGACATCAACTTCTCATCCGCTCGGCTTTATTATAGTTTGGCTCCGTTATTGGCTGTGAGGTGTTGGGCGTAAAATAGGCTTTAGAACTTGTTTGTTTCGGGGGAATTTGTAAGTTCAACTCATCCGTTGTTCTTTTTTTATCGGCCATGCGGGTTCAATGTGTTCAGGGTGGAAACTTTTGGAGTAAACAATAAAGATCATCATCAATATACTCATTATTACATGTTCTTTCCCCTGCCTGGCAAAAATCGTATGCATACACTACCAGTCAAAAGTATGGACACACCTGATTGAATTATGTTTTTCAGTCTCTGAAGCCATTTTCATCTAAATCAGGGGTGTCAAACTCATTTTAGTTCACGGGACACATGCGAACCAATTTGGTCTCAAGTGGGCCAGACAAAGAAAATGCATAATAACATATAAATGCATAATAACCTATAAATAACAACACTTCCTGTTTCTTTTAGTGTAAAGAATTACAGGTACATTTTAAGAACACATGTTCACATAGGGTTATCTCAGCTACCAGAGGCCTATCAAACAAATGATCGAATCGACTGTCTGTAACTGTGCATTACTGTGATGGCAGCTGTGCAAGTCTCTATATTTAAGGGTACTGAAAATAGTGAGTGACCAGTGATGAATAGAGAAAGCATGAATAGGCTACTTAATATTTAACTTGCTCCTGAAACCTGGTACCTTTTAACCTTCACAAGTGCATCACATTGGATTGAAGGAATTCTCAGTGCAATTTTCATACTTTGCAAAGTCCTGCAAAGTCCTTTGCAATCCTGTGGGCCGGATTGGACCCTTTGGCGGGCCGGTTCTGGCTGCCGGGCCGTATGTTTGACACCCTTGATCTAAATGCATATTCTTAAATGCTTGAAACAAATACAAATAGTGACGTGGATGCCGATGTATGAATTTCTTTCCAAGCCTTTAGCTTTCCATCAAGGCAAAGAGCTGCTACTTTAGAGAATATAAAAGATAGCATTCATTTGTTTAACACTTTTTTGGGGTCGCTCGCTGCATGTAATTCAATTTGTGTTATTTCATATAGTTTTGAGTCTTTTCTATTATTCTAACGTGGAAAATAGTAAAATAAAATAAAGAAAGTGTGTCCAAAATTTTGCCTGGTAGTGTAAGTTAATGGAAGTATACAGTAAATGACAATAAATCTTTTTTTTTAAGTCACCATCACCCTAGTCCAGTGGGGGTCGGGATCCCCTGGGGGGGTTCGCTCGCGGGACACCACTGGGTACGTCGCGAGGTGATTTCCAGAATGTGTGAAATTGCCCTAAATAATGTGTGAACTATAGAACGTGTGAAAGACAATTAAAAAACTATTAAAAAAACAAAATTACAAAATTCTCATCATGTGCACAGACAGACGTTTGTATGCTCCAACCACCTCCGGGGGTAATGGGGGTCACGAGCCTCTGGCACCGTTATTTTGGGGGTCGGGAGGAGCTGAAAAGTTTGGGAACCTTTGCCCTGGTCATCTCCCATTTTCCCATGTATTAATGATCCAATAAAAAGGCAGTACAGGAACAGTAAGTCACGCGTAATTGCAGAGTCATGCTCCATGGGGCCAGCGTGGGTTTATTTGATGAACCTCTAGTGACAGGTCAGATGTTGGGAATATGTTTTTCAGCCAGAGGATCATGGGTAATTTATGACCTGGTGCTGAAGGAGAATCAATAGGTGGAGGGACAGACAGTCAGACAGCCAAACCCCCGTTTAGACCAAATCTGTCATCAGCGTTATGTTTGTATTATGTCTGGTCCTGCATGAGGCAGAGGAATATCACAGTACTGGATTGCCTTGCTGACACTTTTTGGACTGGACTGTTTGGAGAGAAAAAACAGGAGGAGAGAGAGAGAGTTTTTTTTTCTAAAGTCTAGGCTAAATTAAAACAATTAAATGTTTAGGCTCCTACCTGCCTCACATCCTTGTTCTCTTCCAGTGTAACCCAGCTGACCAGGCCACAAAATGGCAGCACATGAGTGTCAAACAGCCCATTCAAAGAAAGAAGAGAGAGAAGAGAGGAGAGGAGAGAAAAACAAATGTCATGTGATGCAAACAGTAAAAAAAAAAAAAAAAAAAAAGGGGGGGGGGGAGTCCAATCTACTTTACAGCAGTTTT
This sequence comes from Poromitra crassiceps, assembly GCF_964638095.1. Lineage (NCBI taxonomy): Eukaryota > Metazoa > Chordata > Actinopteri > Beryciformes > Melamphaidae > Poromitra > Poromitra crassiceps. Next base: position 46,530,260 of record NC_139643.1, on the reverse strand, counting down.
ACAGCACATCCTGGGCTGAGCAAACCCGCCTCACATCCGGCCTCCTTGCTGCAGTGCAAGCTCTCTCTCTCTCTCTCTCTCTCTCTCTCTCTCTCTCTCTCCCTCTCTCTCTCTCTCTCTCTCTCTCCCTCTCTCTCTCTCTCTCTCTCTGCCGTCCTCGCCGGGCGCTGCGTGCGCGTTAAACCGCCACCCGCTTTGAGCTCCTCGTGGCTGTAAACAAATGCAATTTTGCATTTCCTGTAGTCTAGACACAACTGAGGCACGGCTGCAGCGGCGCTCAGCGCTCGCCTGTAACAGTAGAGACGGAGTCAGTAACACAGCTGACATGATGATGATGATGATGATCATTTAGCGTTGATCCTAACAAGTATTGATGTAACGCTGGTTATGCAAAAATATTAGACACCAGTCCACTGAGGAGGTGAATCCAAGTAAAAACCCTTATCCCTCATTGATTTCCCCTTACTAAATCTGTACCAATCACGAAGAAGAGTTAGAGAAGGATTTTTAAAGGGACAATTCACCCCAAAATCAAAAAGACATATTTTCCCTCTTACCTGTAGTGCTATTTATCCATCTAGATCGTTTTGGTGTGAGCTGCCGAGTTTGGGATATATCTCTGCCTTCTCTCCAATACAATGTATCTGGATGGCACTCGACTTGTGGTGCTCAAAGCGACAAAAAATAAATAATAATAATTAAAAACTCAACAGCAATGTCTCTTTCCAGAAATCATGACCCGGTTACTTAAGATAACCCACAGACCTTGTCGTGAGCAGTTTCATGTAGGAACTATTCTCTTTCAACCAAACACCCACTAACAGCAGCTATGGCTACGCTACACTTCCGTGGCCTCATTTGGACACCGAACGTGTCGTGCCTTTGAAGTGATCAACACTGTAGCTAATTTCTTCCATGGCTGCTGCTGCAACAGTTGAGTCTGTGCTGTTGCTGCGCAGCCAAACGAGGAGGAATCAAAGAGCCTTCGGAGAGATCATCATTGATTTAATCACATCATCAACCGCTGTCACTTCAGCGCCAAAGGAGCTAATCCATAACCAGCCAAACAGATTTACGCTGACGCCTGCAATCATAGCTAAACGGGGATCAGGAGGTGTTCCACACGATATCAGCTCGCATCACGCTCACATGTGTTATGAAGTGTCCTGTATTGATCGCCGATAACAGCTACACGTCCCTCGACCGCATAAGACATAACTGCATCGACTAGACAATTAGAGGGATAATGGCCGCCCTGTCATCTCTAACTCTAACATAACCGTGTCATTCTTCCCTCTCTCTCTCTCTCTCTCTCTCTCTCTCTCCTTTTCCCTCTGTGTGTGCGTGTGTGTGTGTGTGTGTGTGTGTGTGTGTGTGTGTGTGTGTGTGTGTGTGTGTGTGTGTGTGCGTGTGCATGTGCGTGTGTGTGTGCGCGCGTGTGTGTGTGTGTGTGTGTTCCCTCCGCTGTGGTTGGCTGCTCAAAGACTGCCATAAGGACTTTTATTGGAGTAAGCAGAGTTATCATGTTGTCAGAAAGTTCTGTCGTCTGAATGAGTCACACAGTCTTTTTACATTGCATACTAGTTGAATTGAGTTCATTCATTTTACAGGCTGATTTAAGGCCATTCGCTGTTGTTTTGATTTGATTTTCATCGAGCGATCACACTCAAATTTAGTCAAATATTCTGCATTTGAGGAAAAGTACATTGAAAATGTTGCCATTTGAAAATGTGTAAAATAGGGATAATTTGAAATCAGCTATATTTTATTGGGGGGGGGGGTTATTTCATAGAATCCTGTTGCATTTAAAGTGTCAAATACTGTTACTGTAACTAACTTGATTTAAAACCTCATCTCAGTAGTTTCTCAAGACCATTGACCAAAAAAAAGCAGAAAAAAGTAGGCTACTTCCTTTTTGATCTGATATCCAGGCAGAAAAGACTTCCTTCATTCCTCCTCCTGGATGGAAGAAAAAAACACACAACACAGCCCTGGGAAAAGCTTGGGGGTTATTATGGGATGTCCACTCTAAAAGTATGTCCCAAAACAATCCAATGTTGTGCTCGCTGATAGAAACCTATGAAAGCTCCTCAGGGGCAGCGGGACAAAGCTACGCCGGGGCTTCGTACATCTGTGAGTTTGTTTGAAACAAAGCTTTGTTTGTGAGCCTCAATCACTTGTGCTCATGAAAGCAGACACTTGGTTTGAAAAACTTTTCTTTTTCCTTCCAGCGGGGGGAGAGAGAAACACTCTAAACCTTACATCCTGGTATAAATTTGCAAAACGCAATACAGGCCTGATTGTGTGGCGGAGTCGACGCAGGATGCATACAAAATAGAATCCCCTCCTGAAATGTCCCCCTTTCGCTCGCATGGCTCAGTGGCTAATGTACAATAAATCAACAAAAGAGGGCTTTAATAGCGGCGATGGGGGCAGCTCCGGGATACTGTTATTTTATCTTTTTTTTTCTTCTTCTTTTTTTTTTACAGTATTTAATTGGAAGTTTTCCCTGAAACGTTACACCGCGCTTTCAAATGACTTTGCCCAAATCTAAGAGGAGATTGATAAGAATTTCTCTCCCTCCCTCCCTCCCTCCCTCCCTCCCCCCTTTCCTCTTAAAGTTTTTTTTTTCTCCTATTCCGCCCCCTTGCCTTTCAGACGAGAGCAAAGTTTTTTTGCCGAGGGAGACTAAAGTTACAAGTGTGTGGCATTTTGCGTCGGGGAGAATGAAACGTGAGGCTCGCCGGGACGGATAAGGACAGGCTGGGAAAGAGGGAAGTTGGCAGTGCCGGGCGGGTCAACGGCGCGCCTCCGAGCCGTACCCACTGCACCAGGTGTCCACTTAATTCAAATGATACTATTATTCATAGACAGAGGAAGAGTATTGAAACGAACCCAACCGCCCCCCTCCTCCAAATCATTTGCAACTGAATACAGATATAATCCTGGAAATATAAGTCTCCATTAAGGCTATCCCATTTAGCAAACAAGGCTCCCATTGTGCAACATGTTGTGGGTATAAATCACAGTCTGAGCGAGAGAGAGAGAGAGAGAGAGAGACGGAGAGAGAGAGAGAGAGAGAGAGAGAGAGAGAAAGAGAGAGAGGGAGAGAGAGAGAGAAAAGGGGGAGAAAGTAAAACACCCTGTCCAAGACGAGATTTGAGAATGTCACTTTGTTTTCGCCTTGACAATTAAGAGAGTGTGTTTGACTTTGCGTTTTTTTTATATTGTGCCTTCCCTCTTTTCTTATAGCGTGTTTTAAATAGACAATCATGTGAATAATGTGAAATAGTTGGTATTTAGCGTGTGACTTTTCGAAAAAACAATATCGGCATCAATTATACACGGGCAAAAGTCTCCTCTTGTTCGGTGTTTAATGTCATCCGCTGGTGCTTAGAAATATAAAGCGATCTAATCTCAATGCTAAAAGCTCTTCAGTATACAGACACATTATAACGCCTCTGACTGGCAGTGACGGTTTATTTAGCCTTGTGCTGTACCATCACTCCTATAGAGGTTAGGGACAGAGCTGCTAAGCCAGGGTTAACATTTCTCCAAATACATCCATCTTAACGAGTCTCATATTCAGCCTTCGAATGTTATTATTCTAAGAGAAACATCCTGCCAGAGAGCACCCTCACCTCCTCTCTCGTTTCCAAAATGCAGTTTCACTGGTTTCAGGAATCGTCCATAAATGAGTGTCTGTATTGAAACAAGTCAGGAGGATAAGGCAAAATCAGTGCACTGTCATGAAAACTCCACTTGATTCTACACAATCCTTGAAACAAGCTGATTTGCATTGGAAACAAGTGGAATTTTTGTCATTTATTTTCAGAAATGATATATAATAGACTATAATAGACTACAGTAAATCAGTGGTTCTCAACGTGGGGTCTGGGGACCACCAAAGGTGCTTGAGGAGGTTCCCGGGGGTCCCCCAGAAAACGGATAAATCGTGAAACGTCACCAGTATTTACAATAAGTTAACATAATTAGAGAATGTAGAAGAATGATTGCTTTGAACATAGTTTATCTATTATCTCTCTACCTACGTACACTGCAGATCATCTAACAATAAAAAAATATTCTCAGATTTAGGTCCAACAGACAAAATCAAATGGGGGCCCTAATGTGGACTAAATTCGGGGTCCTTGATATGAAAAGGGTTGAGAATCACTGGACTAATATAGCTTTGCAGTGTACAGCGGAGGCATGCCACTCGACATCACACATTACATGATTGATTTTCAACTGCCCTTGAAACTTGTTTAAAAAAAAAACATCATTCATTTTTGTTCACTGCAGAAGAAGAGGACAAAGACAACTTCTGGTTCACAAATCCTTCGCCCCCCACGCCCCACCCCACCCCGCAACCCCCTCTCCCCCCTAGCCCCCCCTATCCTCTGCCTCTCTCGGTACAGTACAGACGCCCGCACGATGCTGAGTTCATCTTAACTGGGCGGATCAATCTAATCCTATAGAGAAATGTGTGATGGACTGGTGCAATCATGCCAAACAATAGGCCTATTCCCTTCGCCCGCTAACTCACAGGTGAAAAGAGCAGCAACTATAGAAACAGACAATAGAGAGTTCCTGATAACTCCTCTCTTCTGATTTCAGTTCAGACCGGAGCATAGCAGAAGGCCAATTCTATAGTTCAATCTTTCCCTGTCTCAACATCCCATGAAGCCAAGCTTGTTTTGACAGACACATAGGTTGAAGGATAAAGTGGGGGATCTGGTGTTTCTTAATATGACGGTGGTTCTCAATGTGGGGTCCGGGGACCACCAGGGGTCCTTGAGGGGGTTCCAGGGGGTCCCCAGCAAACTGATGAATTGTTAAAAACTTATTTAGAGAATGTAGAAGAAGTGTAGACTATTTTGCTCATAGTTTCACTGTTATCTCTACCGTAAACGGTCATGGGAATATATCCAATAAAAATTGTATCAAACTTAAAGGAACACTCCGCCGATTTTCAACAAGCTTTGTATAATTACAAAATCAGTAGTATATCCGAAAACTGTGAACAGTTTTGCAGGCATCATTTAGTTTGACAGTTATTGAGAGTTGATTTGAAGTAAGTTGTGGACCAGTGATGTCATGAATGACAAACTGGGCGTCCGGGTAGTGTAGTGGTAGATTCCCTGCCTAGCAACACGAGGGTCGCAGGTTCGTATCCATGTGTTACCTCCGGCTTGGTCGGGCGTCCGTACAGGCACAATTGGCTGTGAATGGCGGTGGGAAGGTCGGATTGGGGGTATGTGTCCTGGTCGCTGCACTAGCGCCTCCATCTGGTCGGTCGGGACGCCGCAGCCTGGTCGTGGTGGAAGGGAACTGGTGGGAATATAGCGTGATCCTCCCACGAGCTAGGTCCTCCCACGTGCTACGTCGGTGAAGCTCCCCGCTGCCAGGTGAAAAGAAGCGGCTGGCTACTGCGCATGTGTCGGAGGAAGCATGGCGCTAGTCTCGGCTCTCCCCAGATCAGCAGAGGGTGGAGCAGCGACCGGGGCAGCCAATAGGGCAGCGTGGGGATAAACTGGCCAAGTATAATTGCCGGGGGGGGGGGATCAGAATAAAATAAAATAAAATAACTGTCAAACTAAATGAACTAAGTTAGAGGTCCTTGATATGAAAAAGGTTGAGAACCACTGTTCTATATGAAATGCAGCGTGCAGAGTCACAACACTCTCACGGCTCTTTGTAAAAACGTGATATTGTGTCCGGTTAATGAGATTAAGTGCAGCATCAGTCAGTCATGTCGGGTAGCTGCGGACCTCCTGGCTGCTTGCAAGGACAGCCGCTGTGATAGGAGAGCGCTGACTTCAACCACTTCATCAATCAGCACAAAGGGGCCCCAGTATGAGCCGGCGTGATTGGTTAAGAATTCAGGCAATCCATCTTTTTTACTATTGACTGTTCTCGATTCAGCTCAGGTAAGGAGCTGGCTTTTCTCTCCTCTCCTCTAGTCCTTCCTTATGCTTTTTCTTTCTGTCAGAAGGAGGAAGGAGAAACCAGAGAGCTGTGCACATACTGTAGGGCTGGGCGATAATTCAATACGATCATTTATCGCCTTTCAGTGGGATTATATTGTGACGATATGGTGATTTTTGGATATCAAGATGGCACAATTATGCTGTCTGAACTGATGAGAACAAAATTTTATTTTGAAACTCAGACAAAATAAAGTAATTATGTGAAAACTCACACCAATCACACTAAACATGATACCGTTTTGGTTCAATATGATGAACATTAATTAAGATTATTTAATGTGATTTCACTTATGTGAGCCATATCATCATATATTATGTATATATCAATATAAAAAAAATCCTTATGATTATTGCAATATTGATTTCAACCATATCGTCCAGCCCTACAGTATATGCACACATTGCAAAAAACATGACCATTTACGATTTGCATTAAAAAAAAAAAGTCGATGTCAAGAAGACTATAATATCTTTCTTACAATGTGGTCTTTTTAGGATCAATTTTGTATCTCTCGTTCTCTCTCTCCTTCCCTCTCTCTCTCTCTCTCTCTCTCTCTCTCTCTCTCTCTCTCTCTCTCTCTCTCTCTCTCTCTCTCTCTCTTTAAGTTGACGTTCCCATGACCCGTCCCCAATACAGTGATGATGTATTCAAGCAGTGATGTATGAAATTCGGGCAAATAAAAAGCTTTGTCCTCCCCACACTGGCTAATTATTTGACAGATTGGAGGCCTGTTGTGTGTGGATACTGTGAAGGACCCCTCTCCTCTCCTCTCCGCCCGCCCCATCCCCCCACCCAATAAAGAGGCCACTTGCAGAAAAATTCCTCTATAGCCTCCTTTTCTATTCTTTGTTAGAAGATTACATTTTTTCACCACATTTTGGAATGACAAAATGGGGGAGAACTATGGAGTTTTTTTGGGGGGGAGGAGGGGGGGGGGGGGGACTCTGTGTGCACAAGCAGTGACAGAGGGGGCCAGGACAGCAGTCAGTGGCAGCTTAAAAAGATTTTCTCAAGCAGAAATATTTAATCTTCTCAAGGAAAAGAAAGCGGAGAAAAAACAGAGGACAAAAAGAAGCTAATCATCCCCAGGTCTCTCTCTCTCTCTCTCTCTCTCTCTCTCTCTCTCTCGTTCCCTCCCTCCCTATAGAAAAAGATGATGTAAGATTGATCGAATAAATCTGCATGTATAATTATGATGCGTTCCCACATTTGTGCGCTGATGTTTCTCCATTTTATTACAAGACGACTGTTCATTCTTTTTTCGTTCAGTTTTACACACTCTCCACAACAACAGTGGGCCGGACTCGGTGTCCAAGGAAACACAACTTCACATAAACTTACCGAGGAAATCGAAAGTTCATCGACCAGCCAAACTTTAACGATATAAAAGTAATTCAATAACTTCTGGACTTCATTCATACACTAATATGTTTCTGCTTTTTACACGTATACCCTTCTGAGTTGAGTTCTGGTGTATGAGTTTCCCCTCAATCTCTCCATCTTGTCCTGCCCAGCAGAGCGTAGCAGCAAGTCTCCATATCAACTGATACGCTGCTAATTACCAAGGGTGGAAGTTACTGATTACTCTGAAGTTACTCAATATTGAAACTATGTAGCTTTATTGTGCTACTCTTTTTGAGTATTCTTTGAAATCAATAATTGTACTTCTATACTGTCTTAAATTGTATACTTTGCTACATTTAAATGGTAGAATACACATGTTAACTTGTATAGCTATCCTCCCTATAAGCATGATCAGAAACGGGAAAATCATGAATTGTTAAATCAATAAACCTATCAAGCATAGGGAGGGAACATTAAGTTAACTAACTAAGTTTAAATGTATAGCCAAAGCCATGAGAGTATGTTAACATCCATCTAGCTACAGTATTGTTTTGTTTGCCTGTTCATATTTATGTTGGTTGTTGCTATAGCATTAGTTTGCTAGCCTTCCTAGCTATTTGGATAGCATAAATAGCTAAATAAACTTTGCTGTGTTAATATTAGATAGGACATTTCTTTCTTTTATTTTTTCATGACAGTTTAAGTGATGCCATTAATTTCAGATTCCTATTTGCACTTAGAAGAAAAAGGGACACCCGCACACTGTCTTCACTTGCTCAAACATGGATTTAATACGTTTCAAAGACCTTTTTCAAGTTTCAAGCTTTTACTTGAAAAAGGTCTTGTATCGAAACGTATTCAATTCCTGTTTGAGTAAGTGAAGACAGTCAGTGTGCGTGTGTCCCTTTTTTCTTCAAAGTGCATCTACTCCACCTACTCACCTGCCACAACTTACACTTCTCAGGTGTGCAAGAGACTTTGGATGATCAGATTCAGCAGAAAGCACAACATCATCTAAAACATGTACTGAACTCTTTTTCCTCTTCTTATTGTGTGGGAAAGGTCACTATTGGCAGTTTATTTAAGTAACTATTAAGTAATTTTCTAAATAACTTTTTATATGAGCTACTGTTTTACTGATTTATTTATTTTTTTACACCAGTGTTGTTGCTTCTGCCAGTGGCTAGTGGGTGTAAAAAGGATGGCCTTTTGAATAATTAAGGTAACAGAGTCTGACATTTTGGTGTCCTCTGCTAATGACCTCATTATGATATGATATGATATATGATATGAAATGATATGATGTGATATGGTATGATATCATATGATCATAATGTTGTATTATGTAATCTTATATGTGATGCTACATAGCACTCCACCAGCTAAGCTAATAAATGCTCTTGAGCCAGAACACAAACGGCCATCATACATCACACCTTCCCCATGACTAATATGGCACGATTGGGTTTTGGACACACAACCTTGATACGGGAGTCCTGAAACGAGCAGGGTTTATCCTCCCGGCATCTGGCTGCTAGGTGGAGGGGACGGAGAGAAAGCATCTGTGAGGGCTCCCCCTACCCTCCCCTCCCCTCCCCTCGCTGTGCCGGGGCTGAGGAACACTTGGCACCGGCCCAGTGAAGAGGTGGCTGGAGTATTAACCGCACAACTTCCCCCACATAGAAGGTTAAAACCTCCCCCCCCCCCCCCCACCCCCCCCCCCCCCCCCCCCCCCCCCCCCCCCCCCCAGCAGCAGCACACAACATAATGCTCTTCAAACATATGGTCAGCACCAACACTTCAACTTCTTTAGTGACAAAAAAAAAAAAAAAATTTTTTAACTGAAAACACCAATGATCCTAAAGTAACAAATGTACTGATACATTTAAGATAGAATTGTTTACAACGGTCCAAGGATATGCCAGACCTGGCTGATTTATCATGCACATATTGTCCTAATTAGCAGGATTATGGCGCCGGCACAGGCTGCTTGACCTTCTCATACCCTGCTCATTTGTATCATGTCAAGCAAGAAGGGGCTCCCAAATCACCGCTCCTCACCTCTCCAGTCAGCTCACACTGTTCACACCTCTGATCCCAAATACATGCATGCTGCACATGAACACATGTAGTTAACAGAAACTAACTGTTCACTACTGTGAGTTCATATGGAATAATAATAATAATAATTATTATTATTATTATTATTATTATTATTATTATAATAATAATAATAATAATAATAATAATAATAGTAATAATAATAATAATAATAATAATAATAATAATAATAATAATACATAGGGAAAAGTAGGGATGCTTCAAATGAGTTTTAATCCAAAATGCTTTAGAGCCATTTTAGAATGAGGTGTGGGAAAATCCTTTCCCATTTTCAAGTGCTCTAAAAGTGTTTTCATTTTGTCAAACAAGGACTTACAGTAAGTTACTTTATATTTCTTAAAGGAGCCACTTATTATTATTGCTATTATTATTTGTTTTAAATGTATGTTAGCAAGCATTTTACAAGTAGCTGTCCATTTCCCCCCCAAATCTCATTTCCTACAAGTCAGCATTAGTAAGATAGATATAATTTATATATATGTGAGATTTATCTATGAGTGATATTGTCTTACTTTGGTCTAAGTAGAATAATTGTACACATTCAGATCCTACAATGCCTGTAAAGTTTTTCATAACAAAAGTGGTGAATGGCATTTATTTTTTATAACGTTTTATAATACTTTATAGAAACCAGTCATTCACTTTTTGGACAAAAATCACAGTTACGATTCGTCTCATGTTGGAAACCCCCCCCCCCCCCCGAAGAGACCTGTTCATGAAAAGCTTTTAAAGCAAGTGTGTGGGAGTGTCAGAGCGTGTTCGTGCGTTGCGTGCGTGCGTGTGTGTACAGTACGCAGCGCACTGATGACTCTGTCGACTTCTGGGCGGGGACAATGGCGCTCCTCAGGCCCGCCCGAGTATTGAAATGAATCTCTGGATGTTTTTGTTTTGGCTAATGGCGATGTGTCAGCTCGTATGTCTGTGTCACACCACTGGCCAAGGCAGCCTCCCGACAGGGCTTTTTGGATAAGGGGGGGGGGGGGGGGGGTGCAGAGAGTTAGGAGTGGGGGTTGTGGAGGAAGGAGGAGCAGGGGAGGGTGGGGGGGGGGGGGGGGGGGGGTCAGGCTTCGAAGGGAGCACATGGAAATGAGAGCCATTCATCCCTCGCCCGTAACCCCCCCGATTGGCATATGGCATGGTATTGTCCTTGGCCGCTGAGCCAGAAGTGATGCAATTTGTTGGCATGTCCTGTCATTTCACAAACTACCCATCCCATTGAGGCCTGCAGAAAACAACAACAGAAGACATGGAAGGGCAGCAACAGCTCAGCTCCTACAGACGCCACTGCCAAACTCACTCAAGAGGGACATGAGAAGTAACTGGGTTTCTAGCACTCAAACGTTAGACCAATATTCATTTAGGATTTACTGTAGGTTGCACAACTTAAAAAAAAAAAAAAAAAAAAAAAAAGTGTGGCACAACAGTTCCGGCACAGGATGTGACACGCGCGTGTGTGTTGTGTGTGTGTGTGTGTGTGTGTGTGTGTGTGTGTGTGTGTGTGTGTGTGTGTGTGTGTGTGTGTGTGTGTGTGTGTGTGTGTGTGTGTGTGTGTGTGTGTGGAGAGAGACCAGCACAGGATGTGACACGTGTGTGGAGAGAGACTGTTTGCTGCCACTTGTCTCGGCTGCAACCTGATGTCTTTTTGGGGTGAAGTCTCTCTCTCTCTCTTTTTTGTTGCAAATATGTCATAACAATAAATAACCAATACTTCATGCACATCCTCTTAAGTGTGATGAAAAAAGCTAGCGCCTCCTCTGGTCGGTCGGGGCGCGTGTTTTGGGGCAGAAGGGAACTGGTGGGAATATACCCTTTTCACGGGGGCCATTTTGTGCCGAAAAGGCAGAATAAACCAGGGTGCAAGCAAAACGCTAATGAGGGTTTCCAAATTCCAATCATGGAAGTTTGAAACCCTCATTAGTGTTTTGCTTGCACCTGTGTTTACCCTGCCTTTTCGACACAAAATGGCCCCTGTGAGAAGGGTCTATTGCGTGATGCTCCCACATGCTATAGGTCCTGCCGGTGAAGCTCCCCGCTGTCAGGTGAAAAGAAGCAGCTGGCAACTGCGCATGTATCGGAGGAAGCATGGTGCTAGTCTACGGCTCTCCCCAGATCGGCAGAGGGTTGAGCAGCGACCGGGGCAGCAGGGGGGGACATTTGCCAAGTACAATTGGGGAGAAAATGGGGGGGGGGGAGATCAGAAATAGAAGAAGAAGAAAAAACTGTGTGATGACAAAAGTATTTTTTCGGTCTGATTTTTTCAGTCTGAGGCTTGACCCCAAGCTGTCTTATGTTTAATTAACTCTCACGGACTTGGAGGGGAGGGGGCGAAATCTTCAAAGAATATGACCACTGCTTTGTGAAACACCAAATCCAGCTCCAGATCCTATTGTCCAGAGTTTGCTTATAGTTGACCTCACCTTCTGTTGGGATATCCTGTTGAAAGAGGACCGGCTCTGACTGCCGACACAAAGAGGATTTCCCTCCAGGGACACTCTGAGCCGGCGCGGGGAGATGCTGCCGGGATGCGTCAGCGCAGACACAGAGATGCTCTGCTCCTTATGAAGGCCAGGCAGAACCTATAGACTGACACAAATTAGACCATGGACCCCCATTTGATAAGATTTTGTCCCAGGGCATCTGATAAGATTTTAGCTTTTAGATGTTTTATTACAGAAAGTGTATGAAATTTGTGGTGGGAATTCAGCCGTTAAGACAAGAACACTCAGTGAAACTAAGTAATACATGTGTAACAGAGAACCAAAGTGAACGTCACTTCCTGCGTCAGCACTGTACCAGAGATTTTCTTTTCCCATAGACATTTCGTGAAACTGAGGGAGGACCACCGCTCAACCCGACCACGTCTTGGTTAAGGTGCTGGAAAAACAAATACAGAATCCACAATGAAAGAAGGACTTTCCGCACACTTAAATTTGCACTAAAATTCACGTTTAAATTCCATAGACATTTCGTAAAATGCTTATAAAAAATAGTTTTACTTGTTCAAACCAAACGGTTCAGATATATTTAGAAACAGGAGAGACCACATAATATTTCACTCAGACCAAAACGTAAAAGGAAATTGCGGATTTAAAGAAATAAATATCAATGTTTTTTGTTTTTGTTTTGGTGAAATGTTCTATGGTCTCTCCCGATTCTAAATATAGCTGAACCGTTTGGTTTGACCAGGTAAAACTATTTTTTATAAGCATTTTACTAAATGTTCTATGGGAAAATAAATGGCGGATGATAAAATCTCTGGTACAGTGCTGAAGCAGGAAGTGACGTTCACTTTGGCTCTCTATAGTTGCAACAAGAGAGAATCATGACAGAGGTACATCCTGTCTGAGCTGGAAAACGCTCTGCCAGAAGTCTGGAAAGAGTCCACCTGCAGAAACAGTCCTTGGGCAAGAGTCCACATTTTGTAAGAAAAATTTGTTTTTTCAGGTACACGTTGTCTCTCACTCCCTGGCTGCTCTCAGCCTTATCTGAAACCTTGAAAACAAAGGAGCGACTGAGGGATGATTTTGTGGTATGCAGCTGTGTCTACTTTAGAAACCTAACACTTAATATAGTTAGGCTATTAGTGGTTATACTTTACATATGAAAGACCATGATTAATAATAACCAATAACTCATCGGTGAACACCTAGCCTAATTAATGAATAATCAGTAAACATGAATTCCTATCACAAAACCCATGACCAAAATACTCAATACATTCTGTCATTGTGTCACTTAAGGATGGGATAGTGGAAATAAATTGTCCCCCATTTTGCTGGCCCCCCTGGAACCCGACATGGACCACACTTTGAGAATCACTGGTCTAGAGAGAGTTAAAATGGGTAAAAATATCTTGGAAAAAACTAGTGTGACCTTTATATTCTGATGTTGATTAACTTGGCATAAACGGATTATATTCGATTTTTCGGCAACAACGTATAGACAGAAGCCTGGTACAAGCTAGCTAACGTTACCATAGCAAGCTAATGGCTGGACACATTTGCTGCAGTCCTGGCAACAAACTTACTGTAGGCTATATAACTAGGACATTCTTTGTAGATGTTTCATTGTAGCATAACATTACATACTGTAGTAGGCTACACATCATAATTGTTGCAGTAAGTTTGACTAAGGTATCAATTGCACAGCACTTACCATGTAAATGAAGGAAGGAAAATGGCGCCGACTTTTCTCCTTTGTCCCTAACAGAACCGAAGTGAAATGCATGGGCGGAGCTTAATTAGGCTACATCTAGAGTTGGCTAACAGTTAGCGAGACTAGCTAACACTGGACACACACTGATATGATCAACTTTGTCAAATAACTGAACTGAACTGAAACACTGAACACCATTTAAATCAGAATGTGTTAAAATTACACTTTGAGAGTAGAAATAAACTCGGAAATGTCCCCCCCCCCCCCATCACTGTAAGGAGAGAATGGCAAATAATTAATATTAAGCTGGGGCCATAAGCGTTGCCATGCACATCCATCGATCCAGTCTAGTCTCAGGGAGCCCTCTGATCTTTTACAATGAAAATTAAAAAAATATGAGTATGATGATGATGATGATGATGATGATGGTGGTGGTTATTATCATTATTATTATTAATAATAATAAACTTGGAACATAACATTGTTTTATAGTTTTGTGGAACCTTTTTATTATATTTATTTATTTATTTATTTATTTATTTATTTATTGATTGATTGATTGATTGATTGATTTATTGATTTATTGATTTATTTATTTATTTACTTATTTATTTATTTATTTTGTGGAACCTAGAGCAGCAACATGATAGATCTAATGCAGCAGCAGTTTCCAATCATCTTCATAGTTAAATGAGTGACAGGTGTCGGCACACCCCCTTGGTTTGCTGACCAATGACAACGGATGTAGCCTATGACGAGGTGGTGGCCACTTGTGGGGAGGGGCAAGTGAGTTTTGTTTACAATGGATAAGCTAGCAAGTTTGGTAGCCTAGATTAGCTCGTGAAAAAAACACATTTTTCAGTCACTCAGCACCGTTTTGAGAGATCATTGTCTACAAATGAACTGTCAGAGCACCGAAGTCAAACGATGTTGAACCACGGAGAGCGAGCTGGCCAGTGCGGAACAAGGCAGGCAACAAGTAAGCCCACCACATATACCTGCACCTGTGTTTATCCTGCCTTTTCTATAACACAATGGACACTGTGAAAAGGGCCTATTGCCTGTCTCTCTGGTCTGTAGGCTAATGGCTGTATTTTTGCTGTGGCTATACAGTATGTGTTGCTCGTTGCAGTTGCAGTGTCTGTTGGCACTGCAGTCATTATAATTGGAACACATGTTTAATAGTGCATGCCTATGCGGTGGACCCTTTTCTGACATTGTAGGCTACACAATCTGGGAACCCATCGGATAAACACATTTTTTTTCTCTAACCTCTGGGGGCAGCAGCCCCGTTTCAATGTGGTGCAACATGGAACTCGAGAGATGCGGTCAACAGCCAAAGAAAATCCCTTTCCGCTCCCTGCAAGCTCTGCCATTGGCTCCAACCGACCGGCTCCGCCCATTAATGGATTTATTTTCCGCTCCCTGGGTGTCGCTCTCAAATCCGTCCGTCGCTATGAAACAACAATAACAGCTCTAGCTCGTTGCTAGTAGCAAGTAGCAACTTGCTATAGGCTGAAAATGGTAAGTTTTGACTACACACTGGTCACGTTCACTCCATTTTGATCGGGTAAAGCGCAGCATGCGCGCGAGGCACCCCTTTTGACGGAGCCTGCCGACAGATTGTCGATGCAAGTCAAAAGTCTGTCTCAAGAGATTATAGGCTACATGATAGAGCATTATGCTCTATTATTAATTCCATCATTCATTCATTCATCATTCACTTGCATTCATATTTAAAGCTACTTATTATTTCTCTTATTAGTTATTATTATTACTTATACTACGAACTAGGGCAGGCTCTAGACCGGGACTCCCACCGGATGTCAGACTGAACAATATCAGTCAAGAGAATCAGCTGGTAACCTGAGGTTAATATTAGCCAGAAAAAAGGTGAATTTTGAACGGCCAGGATAGCCTCTGTGCCTGCTTGCCGGCAGTCACTGACACCGAAAAGTAACAGCCAAATTAAGAGAGAGAGAGAGAGAGAGAGAGAGACACAGAGAAAAGATCTTCTAAATGTAGAAAGGGAATGTCCAAATCCTCAGACTTCCCTTAATTGGACGACTCTATAGAAAATTGAAGCTCGGCCACCATCCATCATTTCCACCAGCCAATGAAATAAATAAATAATAAAGGGTTAAAAGGGGAGGGGGGGGGCAGAGTTGGGCTGACAGGGGCTCAGTGGAGAGATGGATGGGCTCTTGTGGTCGAGGCGTTTGACACAAACTGCTCTCCTGCTGGTCGGGTCGCACCGGGACACCTCGTCATTTCTGAGGGTCCTCTCCTCTCCTCTCCTCTCCTCTCCTCTCCTCTCCTCTCCTCTCCTCTCCTCTCCTCTCCTCTCCTCTCTTCTCCTCTCCTCTCCTCTCCTCTCCTCTCCTACTCCTCCTCTCTTCTCTTATCTTCTCTTGTCCTCTCCTACTCCTCTCTCCATCTCTCCCCTCCCCTCCCCTCCTCTCCTCTCCTCTCCTCTCCTCTCCTCTCCTCTCCTCTCCTCTCCTCTCCTCTCCTCTCCTACTCCTCCTCTCTTCTCTTCTCTTCTCTTGTCCTCTCCTCTCCTACTCCTCCTCTCTCCATCTCTCCCCTCCTCTCCTCTCCTCTCCTCTCTCCTGCTCTCCTCTCCTCTCCTCTCTTCTCCTCTCCTCTCCTCTCCTCTTCTCCTCTCCTCTCCTCTCCTCCTCTCCTACTCCTCTCTCCTCTCCTCTCCTCCCATCTCCTCACCTACTCCTCCTCTCTCCTCTCCTGTCCTCTCCTCTCCTCTTTTCTCCTCCCTTCTCCTCTCCTCTTCTAATCTCTCCTCTTCTCTCATCTCCTTTCCTCCTCTCGTCTCCCCTCCTCTCTTCTCCCCTCCTCTCGTCTCCTCTCCTCTCCCCTCCTTTCCTCTTCTCCTCTCCTTCTGTCCTCTCCTCACCCTCTCCTCTCCTCGTACTCTCTTCTTTCCTATTATCTTCTCTTCTCTCCTTTTTAGCTGGTCCACGACTAGCGGGGCCAACACAGGTCTATGGGAATGTCTGTGAGTGACTGAGTGAGTGATGGAGTTCCATCATTGGTTGGCTGGAACACGTGGTCGGGCAGAACATGAGAGTGAGAGAGAGAGAGAGAGAGCCTTTTATTATTTTTTCCGATTTCCCCCCCATTTTCTCCCCAATTGTACCTGGCCAATTTTTTTCCCCTGCTGCCCCGGTCGCTGCTCCACCCTCTGCCGATCTGGGGAGAGCTTGTAGACTAGCACCATGCTACCTCCGACACGTGCGCTGTTGCCAGCCTCTTCTTTTCACCCGACAGTGTGGAGCTTCACCGGCAGGACGTAGCACGTGGGAGGATCACGCTATTCCCACCAGTTTCCTTCCGACCCGAACAGGCAGGTGTTAGACCTACACCTGCCCCCCCCCCCCCTCCTCCCCCACCAAACCTAGCACAGCCCCCCCCTCCTCCGCTGAGAGCAGGGACTGCAGGATATATAGGGTGCACTTGTAATTGTCACTGACGCAGTCGAATCTAGCCAGGCGGGCGGAGTCAACAGGTAATATAGAAACGAGCATAACGTGCATAACAAGTCCAGCCTGATACGCTCATTATCATGTGACGCCATCATGTGACTTTCTGAGCAGCCAATAGCTACTTTCCTTGGAAAAGATTTGGCAACACTGTGGGCCGGCTATATATAGCCTACTAGGTTTGACCTAAAGTTCAATATATAAACTTGACCAATATGCTGTAAACTCTATTTTAAGATTCTAAAAAAGACATGGCTGCCTTGTCCACTGTAGTTCTCACTCCCTCCATCCACTTTCGTCCTCAATTAGGAAATGTATTGGCACCACAGGCAGAGTCGAGCAATGCTGATGATGTCATTGATGTAACCCACAGCTTACGAATCAGAGCAGATTCATAGATCATCTCACAGATGTCTGCCTCATTCGATTAACACGCTGTCCATATGGTTCACTGTCGTATATCAATCAGCAGATATGCCAACCCAGCCGCTTCGCCCGCCTCCTTTTCCAGCCAGACAGGCGTTGTGGAAAACACGCAGTAACGCATAAACTCTGCAGGTTTTACAATTTGAAAATGTCGGTTGATACGGCCGCGTTGCCAAAGTTGTTATTTTCATTATAGACCGGCACGACCGAGGCGCTGCCAGGTTTTTCTGTGGTTCTTTTTGCCTCTCTTTACGAGAATCCAATTTGCAAACACAGCCATTTGCATTTCCTGTAACAGTGAAGCTCTTAGCAACTGCTCAAAGCGTGATCTTCCCCCCCCGACACACACGAGAGGTAGCTAGGAGGTTATGATAATCTGACACACAATAAGGCCTCACAGCATCAGCAGACCTCAATGCTCCCTCTCTGCATATCAAAAACACAAGCGTTTTAAAGAGCGCAGGATCGAAACGCAGAGGTCTCCTCTGCCCCCCCGCTCATCTGAAGACTCGTCCGGCCATTATGCTTTATGAA
>NC_139643.1:46429686-46507186 GCF_964638095.1 Poromitra crassiceps | reverse complement strand
TGGATCGTGCTGAGAAAGAACTCTACCTATCAACATCATCGTTGGTAAATAGAACAAATGGGGCTAGACTTAAAAAATGTGAACTATCCCAGTCTAAGTTAAGTTTTATTAGCTAAATTAAGTTTCTGTGTTATCTGTGTTTAATCTGCTAAGGACCTGTCAGGGACCTGCCAAGGACCTGTCAGATCAGCAGCCAATTCAAGGTGGCTGCATGAAAGAAGGATACCTTCTTGGATGAAGACCAGACTTGGACCAAGAGGAATTCTATAGTTTTGAACCTGGGATTTCACCAACATGCATATATCCAAATGTTGGAAAAATGTTAGAATGAAAACAAGGGGGTAAATATCTTATGTTTTTTTGGGGGGGGGGGGGGGGGGTGGAGGGTCGGAAATCTGTGTTTTACTCTCAGTTGCTCAGTGTGAATCTCATCTTTTTCATCACGTCTCTGCTGCTTTCAGCAATACGCTGGACATGCCTCTCAGTGCCAAAACAGACGGAGCGGATTTGCTCAGAAATCGGCAGCAGCGGATCATCAGTGGGGAAGCGCCCATCAGGTTAGGCCTCACGCTGCGGGTCTCTGCAGAGCTTTCTCACATCCCTCTTCCTGTAATAGGATGACCTCTCGGCACGTCGACAGCCCATCACACCGGCCCCCGCTCTTGACCCCGGGGTCAGACGGGAAAGATAGCTTTGTTCCCACCAATTTTGCCCCCCGCTCGCTCCGCTAATGAAGTGGCCCGGTCCGCCTCGCGCCCCCCCCCCCCCCCCCCTCCCATGGCGCGCTCCGGCGGTGAAGATCTCTGCCTGGCCGGACGAGAGGAGCGATCTCCACGTGGAGTCACAGTTCATTTCATTTTTCACCGCCGATGAGATCTCCCCTGTTATCTGATGAAATTGAACAACCATTACGAAGCGAGCCTCCGCGAATAAAGCTCTCTTGACTTGACGAGCAGAACCCCCCCCCCCTCCCCCCTAACGCCCCCCCCACTTTGTCAGCAGTTTTGAATTCATTGGGCCCCCACTCGACAAGATGATAGGAATAATCTCGCCGAGCGAGATTGACAGTTCATTTCAGAAATCAATATTTACAATTTACTTCTTTCAAAGTTCATTCGGGGAGAGGGCTCCATATTATCCACCTCCCAAATAAGCTGATCATATCTCCGCCGGCCCTGGAATGAGTTTCCTACCCAAAATGTCGGCCTCCCCACCCCCCCCCTCTCTCCCTCTCTCTCCCTCTCAGAAATCAATGTCTGCGTTTGTGCGCCGTAATCTGGCCTCTGATGACAGTAAATCTTTATCTGTTTCTGTGCGAGCAGCAGTGAAGCCGCTGACACCATTTCCCATCAGAACAAAGAGTCGGGCCTGTGTGGACTCTGGGAGATACATGGGCCTCTAATGTGGCTGGACATGTTTCAACCGGGCCATTAATCAGAGCGCTGACAGCCAAACCTTCTCTGCTTGTCTGCAGTCCAGAGAGCTTCTTGCACCTTCTCATCGCCTGCTGCCCTCCCCCCCCCCCCCCGCTTCCCCCCAGCCCAGGGCAGGTGGATAGAGATCACCCACCCCCTGCACCCCCCCCCCCCCCCCCGCCCCTCACCTTCTCCCATGTCATCTCTGTCACAACAAGGCCCAAACACCTCTGTCTCAATGACTGCCTTCATGTTTTTTTTTTTTTAACTCAAAGAGATTCTTGAAACGCACAAGAATCGATGATAAGCTATAGAGCAGTCCACGGCTTCCTCGTCTGATTTGGAACGATTCAAGCTGGCAAAAAAAACAAAATCATGTTTATCACTTGAATGTAGGTTCTCAAAGTGGGGTCTTGGGGTGGGATTCCAGGGGGTCCACACAGCATATTGATGGATTGTTCAACCTGAATATTTCATTTAAAATAATTTAAGACAATTAGATCATGTAAGAGAATGTCTGTTTTGATCATAGTTTTGCTGTTATCTCTCTACCTACAATACAGCTAGTCATGGGATTCTGGACAAATTCTTATATCTTAACAATAAGATATTCTGAGATGTGGGTCCAAGAGACACAAAGATCTCATGAAATGAGGTCCGTGGACTAAATTAGTGGTCCTTGCTATGGAAAAGGTTGAGAATCACTGCTCTAATAAATGGGACTTTTGCTTGGTCTGTCATCTCATTATATACCAAACACTGTTGTACTGTATCTCCAAAACGGCAGATTTCCAGGAACGAAGAAAATCAGCTTGACCAACATGCATTTTCTTAACTAATCCAATGAGTTTTGAAAGGCATTTAAATTTCTCCTCCCATAAAAGAGCATGT
The DNA here is from genome assembly GCF_964638095.1 of Poromitra crassiceps. Taxonomy (NCBI): domain Eukaryota; kingdom Metazoa; phylum Chordata; class Actinopteri; order Beryciformes; family Melamphaidae; genus Poromitra; species Poromitra crassiceps. The sequence goes on along the minus strand of NC_139643.1, from coordinate 46,504,880 downwards.
AATCCTCTGAAGTTAAAGCATGAAAATCACCTAAATTCACATGCCAAGTCAAATGTGTCCCCTCTCCTGTAAAATAGATAAAATAGTTAAATAGATAAAAAAAAGAGATCATTCCAGAAGAAGAAAAAATATATATATAGAGAAAAAACTGTAAAACTCATGGAGTTGCATCTCAGCATCATTTAACACTGACATCTATATAAAACCGAACACTCCGGTAAATTCAATATATCTGTGTCTATCATTTGTGAATTGTCAGAAATATCTGTGGAGTGGAAATGCCCCATGATAGAATAGAAGGGAAAAAGGTGGAGAACACATAAAGTGGATGTGACAAGTGTGGGTGGAAATATAATAACAAACACATCATATTTTTTTCACCCAACATAAACTCTCACGATTATTCTATGAAATGCAGTTGCAACTGAACACAGCAGCAACACCACCTCAAACCAACTCCTGCGCCTGTGATGATTCATAACCGCCCCTGTTTTAATAACACCACCCCAAGCACTGAAAGAATGGATTGGTATAAATAATATTTAGTATTCAGCAGATTTATGATGCCCCCCCACATACCAAACAAGAGTGGAGTCGCCCCCTGCTGCGTTCAGTCTCGCTCCGCAGGGAATGATTGGGTGGTAATCTATTGTTAAACAGCTTTTAGAGTGATGGATGAAAATGTCAGCTACCTACACACATGCAACTCATATCTAATTAGCCCATATTATTTATGACACGTACAATGGCCGGGGTGGGAGTGAGTCCCCAGGGAGGCATAGAGAGCTCAGCTGCCTCAGAGGGAAATGAGGGATGGGGGACGGGGGTGGTGGGGGGTCTTATCAGGAAGTGAGTGTGTTTAGGAGCGACGGTATTGGTGAGCATAGACTGTCAAGAAACACATTTGGCGCTGATGGGGGGGATGGAGGCTGACCAACCCCCCCGTGTCTCTCTCTCTCTCTCTCTCTCTCTCACACACACACACACACATGCATGCATGCGTCTTACTTCAGTCACTTTTGGGATTCACAGACTTACATGCATCCCCTGGAGACTTACCCTAATCCTAACCATAACCACTACTTGCCTAAACCTAACTCTAACCTTAACCTTAACCTAACCCTAACCTTAACCTAACTCTAACCGTAACCTAACTCTAACCTTAACCTAACCTTAACCCTAACTCTAACCTTAACCTAACCCTAACCTAACCCTAACCTTAACCTAACTCTAACCTTAACCTAGCCCTAACTCTAATCTTAACCTAACCCTAACCTAAACCACTGACCCTAAAATCAACTGCGGCTTTTGTCCCCAATTGCACAAGCTGTCGCCAATCACCTGGCCTTAAGTCCCAATTTTGACTTACGTAAACCACGCACGCACACACACACGCACGCACACACACGCGCGCACGCACACGCACACACACACACACACACACACACACACACACACACACACACATACACATACACAAACACATACACATACACACAAGACTCAAAACTCTTCTTGTGCAAGTCTGACATCTGCTGTTGGACAGAGGTTAAAGCGCTCTGTGAGAGAAGCTATTCATTAGGTCTATATATAGTCACACGAACAAAAGTCTCCATTCTGCCCTTTCATCAGTTAGAAAGGCGACAGCAGGAATAATAACCTTTTACTGGGTCAAATAGACATAATCTCCTTTAAAGAGCAGCGTAATTATGAATGTGACATTTCCAAAATCATCTCCAAGCTGAAGCTACATGTACCTTTTCATCACTTCTTAACTGTGACGAGGCCACGAACCCACTGTTCCATTCACGGGTCAGGCTTGAGAAGGACAGGTGTAACCGGGTCAGACTTGAGAAGGACAGGTGTAACCGGGTCAGGCTTGAGGAGGACAGGTGTAACCGGGTCAGACTAGAGGAGGACAGGTGTAACCGGGTCAGGCTTGAGGAGGACAGGTGTAACCGGGTCAGACTAGAGGAGGACAGGTGTAACCGGGTCAGACTGGAGAAGGACAGGTGTAACCTGGTCAGGCTGGAGAAGGACAGGTGTAACCGGGTCAGGCTTGAGGAGGACAGGTGTAACCGGGTCAGACTGGAGAAGGACAGGTGTAACCGGGTCAGACTGGAGAAGGACAGGTGTATGGAGAAGGACAGGTGTAACCGGGTCAGACTGAAGAAGGACAGGTGTAACCGGGTCAGACTGGAGAAGGACAGGTGTGACCGGGTCAGGCTGGAGAAGGACAGGTGTGCCCGGGTCAGGCTTTAGAAGGACAGGTGTAACCGGGTCAGGCTGGAGAACGACAGGTGTAACCGGGTCAGACTTGAGAAGGACAGGTGTGACTACTGGACTTCTTGATCATGATGAGGGAATTTAAAGTCTCATACTGTGAGAAAGATGATCACAATCATGTACTGTAAAAAATAGTTAAATATTAAAGTTTGAAATGCAATATTTTCAGGAGACCATAATCACCCATTCATACATGCATACATACATACATACATACATACATACATACAAAGCATAACCCTTTAGCCCCACCTCTCCATGTTAATATATTCCACATAGACCTAATGTTATTGGGTTGGAGCATGTTTGAGTCTATGTTTATGTTTGTGTCTATACATTTCCTATGTTTTTATGCTACACTTGAATTGGATTGGATTGAATAGGGGAGACCGGGGTTGGTTGTCACACTGATTTGCTCATCATCAACACAGCTTACAATAGTCATTCCGACATTAGAGGGAAGCTTAAGAGGTCTTAAATCTAGTATATGGCTGTACCGTGTTCCGGCCGACCAATGGTTTCTCATTCATTCATTCATTCAGTCAGTCAGTCAGTCAGTCAGTCAGTCAGTCAGTCAGTCAGTCAGTCAGACAGACAGACAGACAGAGACATTTGAGTTTACAGTGATGGAAAAAAGTATATTTCTGCCACATAGAAGTGTAAAAATGCAGGCTTTGTGAGTATATGAAATGTCTTTATTTAGAGGACAACGAGGGATAAGAAAACACCAACATGTTTGAAATCAACAAAACATCACACAGTCATTTTTCATTTACTGTTTACATAAACCTGATAATAAGTATAGAAATATTAACATTAGTGAGGATTCACCAACACTGTAGGCATACAGTATATGCGAATGGGAAAAAAATACTTCTATCCACCTTATTTTTGAATGCCCCAGTGTAAAAAATAATTGTGGGTACAAGGTCCGGTTTAACGTGACTTATTGTTGCAGCTTGCCATTTCCTTTGTTATACTCGGCTGCAGACCCGAATTATAAACCAAAAACTGGAGGACGTTATAAAAGTTATAAATATAGTCACGTTATAAACAACTCACCAACGCTGGGGGTCCGTATGGAAACAGTGTTAGTCGAAATGGTTAAAAGTTCAATCAATTTGGTCATTCAGTGGCGTTTTACTGCCATGTAAAGTAACTATTACGCTAGCCGCTAGCATTAGCCACAGTAGCCGACTACCCACAATGCATTACGTTATCCCAGCACCCGAACGACACGGCTGTAGAGCAGAATGGCTCTGCTGTAAAATCCTCATAGACGTTTTTTTTTTGTCAAGTTAAAACCATAGACTGTAAAACAGTCTATCACACCGGAAGCGGAAGAAGCACCCATCAGGCATCATGGCAGCTAGAAATAAGGTGGATAGCTTAAGTGCTGCATCTGAAGCAGATGGCTCAAATAATATTCACACATAATTTTGTGTTTGATTTCACCTGTTTGGAGGATGGAGCAGCATGATGGTGAATGCAACGTAAAATGACATAAAATGACTTTATTGCACCTTTGTGATAGCGACACCTTACCAGACTGTCTGACGTTTTCCCATAAATGAAAAAGAGGAAACCGCAAACTCTGGCTCAGATGCAAAGATTTAATAAAACGTCAGTCTTTTTTTTTTTATCCTCTTTTTCATTGGATCTTTACCCGTCAGCAGCACCTCACTGAGACTTCACTTCATAATTGTTTTCCTGTAAAACACACAAATTTCCGTTGACCAAATGCTAAGAATTCTAAATCCAATTTCAATGGTGTCTTTTCTGGTGCAGTATATAAGTGAAAGTCTCTGCTTTGCTGTTTTCCCAGTAATGACTGCAGAGGGTGGACGACACTGCGGGGAAGAGCCGACCCAACAACCAGTGACTGCAGAGGGTGGACGACACTGCGGGGAAGAGCCGACCCAACAACCAGAACCTGTTTCCAAAAGTCATCATAATTCAATTCAGCCTTAAGTGATCAACAGGAAACAAGACGCAATCTCTGCGACCAGAGAGCCAGGTAAACCAAATCTAAATGGAAAAACGGATTATATCAGAACACATGGGACCAACCACGTTACTGGGATATAAAATAAAAACAAATGATGTTACATAATCAACTATTATACAGTGTTTTACACAAAGGAGTGACTGGTTAGTTTGTTTTTAGTGTTATTTATTCATGTAATTCATCCATATATACACTCACTTATACACTTATTTGGCTAATTATGCATTTGTTTACTTACACTGGGGAAATAAGAACACAGAACCCACACAGTAAAACATTAGCATACAAACAAAATCAGTGGTACCATCCTAAGAAATGGCATTAAATTGGAAGGAAAATTAATGATATTAAAGAGAGACAAATAAATTATAGTGTGGCGTAATTAAGCTTTTTTCATGCATTATTTCTACTAAACTCACAAAAGAAAACATCATTAAATCACGCGTCCACTCAGTCTCACTGGTGTAACAGACAGGAAATGGGTGTTTGATTGATGCAGACAGTGGTCGGTCTTTCTCCTACAGACGTGGATTCTAGCAGGACTGAGTTTGGAAGGCCCTGAGGAGAACAGATAAGGACAGCAAGTGAGAGACTGACTTGACTTGACCTTCCTCAAAAGACAGAGTGTGAAGACACTGTGTCTTTTGAGGAAGGTCTCTGGTAGCTCAGGTGAGAACCTGCCACTTCATTTTTACCTTCTGCCTCAGACCAGTCACCAGATTAAAATGTCGCCATTGTAAGTTTCGAGAATCCACAGAAATGTAGAATATGAACATTTCTGAACAAAAATACTTTGCTTTTCACGTTTCTATATACGTGCAATAAATGAACGTTATAGCTACACGTCCTAGGCGACCTGTCTACTGACAGTCTGGCCAAAGTCGCACTAGGGAGAAGGGGTAGTAGGAGTGGTGGACCTGTTCCTCGCTCGTCATGATAGAGCTGGTTCGAATCCCGACCTTTATGGGCCGTTCCCTTTAAAACTGGGAAATGGGAATGTGACGGTTCAAAGGTCATCGGCTCCGACGGTGACGTCACCATTGCTCGGATTTTCTCTGCCAAACTGGGGGGAGCCTCAGCAACCCCGACCTCAAAAATCCAAGATGGCTGCTCCGCGCATCAACAGTAGTTAAAATCGTAGTAAATACTGTTTATTAGCACTTCTGTCTTTTTTGTGTCTCATTAAATCAGTCATACACACAGCACTGTCTAACTGCTATCTGTGTGGACATGTTGCTGCAGTGTTTGTATGCACGAAATACAGCGAAAAGCGTTATCAACTGTTATTGCTAACAATGGCTAGCCTGGCTAGAGCTAACCCTGGCTGGTTTCCCGACTGTTTAAATGGAACGTCGACAACTCGGGTGTGACGGCACTCAACCGTGAAATCCTTCGCTCCCAGTTTTAATGGAACGGACCATAACTCCGACCAAGTTGCTTTTGTTGTCTAAACCCAACCATTGTTTTACACGCCTAAGCCTAATCTAATTGTTTTGCCTGCCTAAACTTAACTGACGATTTGAGCTGTGGTTCCCAAGTCCCTTCACAGGACCGCTAGCGACGAGTCACGATAGCCAAGGCTCCCGTAACTCGCTACCGGGCTGAGTCGGTGGTCACGCCGGGCAAGGGAGGAGGTTACTTGGCCGAGTGTAACCGAATGACTGTTGAGTCCTCGTGAGTCCTGAGTGGTAGCGAGTAGGTTGGTTAAACTCACTCCCCAAGGCCCGTTAAAACCAGCTCCGTGAAGCGAGCTTAGCTCTCTTGGCGTAGTGGTTAGTTAGCGCACGTGCTTTGGAAGTGGGAGGTCGGTGGATCGAATCCCGCTCCACCCCTGGCTAAGCCCCTGGGTTGCTGCCAGTGCTGTCAACACAGCGCAGGTTACACGAGCAGGGCTAGGGCCGCTTGGGGCAAGCAACCAGGAAGAGCCGCTGTCTGTGCTGGAGCCAGGACACTCGGCGGGATGAGCAGTTGAGATTGTCAACGTGGTATTTTTGTTCAGAAATGTTCATATTTTCCATTTCCGTGGATTCTAGACACATACAATGCTGACTTTTTATTCTGGCGATTGGGTTCAACTAGTGTCCTCTAGAGAGAGAGTGGCGTCAGCGGAGGACCAAAATGCGTGACTCGTTAGCCAATGAACAGCCAGGAATGGGTCTCGCGCTACTTTTGCATGCTAAAATAAAGCTGATAATGTACGATTTGATTCAAGGGGGAAAAAAACCCTTTCAGAGTACAACACAAACTGTCTATTTTGCTGCAACTCGACAGTGCTGCTTAATCCAGGACCTTACTTCCTGGAACTCTTGAGAGTAAAAAACTGGTCAATTGGAGTGAATGGAGATGTCGGGACTCTTCTATCTACACGGCTCTGGGTTCAACCTGTCTGCCTCGTGGAGACAGAATGCTTATCTGCACCGTCATTAATCTTCTGCATTGTTATTGACTCTGATATAACTCATAGACAGTCTACATACGATATGTACATAGAGACTTGGCCCCCAACAAGACTAAACAACCACAGCAGCCGTCTGATAGTCCTCTGACAGCTTTGGAAATATATGGAGAGAGAATAGCGCCAGCAGCAGAGATTGTTTTGGAATACATTTGCTTTGTCGTGTCACTGAGCTCAAACAATGCATCTGTTTGAATACATTTATTCAAAGGTTAAACCCGTACGAATGCAACGGTTTCAAATGGAATGTGATTCTTTTATTGAATTTGGCTTTTAACTATATATTCAAATTCAGTCGTCGCAATTCATTTTAAACCTCTCTGAGACACGAAAAGCAAAACGAGCGATGATTCAATCCAACTTGGTCTACTAGTCAATTCGTTTTCACAAGCTAGTTTGAAATTTCACTGTCAGCTGCCTCCCGGTTGGAAATTCATAAAAAAAAAAATCCATAGCAGTTTTCTTCAAAACAACTGAAGTCAATATGAGAACCTGTTCTTTAGAGTTACAAAACAAAAAACAGCCAAACAATCACACTGTGAATAGACCGTTTACACCATTTCTGGGTGAACTATTCCTTTAACATTAGCAGAGACATCATAGCATCTTTACTGAACTGAGTTGTCCCTGGCCCTTGTGACTTACACTGGTGTTGGTGGAGGGCGGTGCCTCCATGCGGCTGCGCTGCTCACGGGCGTGGCTCAGCGGACAGTCGCCGGGCGCCCGGCACCAGAACACCTGCCGGTACGACTTCCTGAAGTTCTCCGACAGGAAGGCGTAGATGACGGGGTTGACGGAGGAGTTGCTGTAGGCCAGGCAGTGGGCCACCATCCTGAACACGAAGGAGGCCTGGTTGAGGGGGAAGGAGCCGAACTCCACCCACAGGTGGACGATGTGATGGGGCAGCCAGGACAGGCAGAAGACCACGACCACCACGAAGACCGTCTGGGCCGTCTTGTGTGGGGGGAAAAGCAGGGAGAATATGACATGACAGGGGATCATGACAGGAGATAGAGGCAACACTTTATGTGCATCAGGGTTGGGGCCATTCATGAACTGAATAGAGAAAGTCCAGTAACTGGAGTTGCAATTGGAGTCCTAAGGAAATAGAACTGTGATTGAATTGGAATGACAGGAAGCAGAATTGAATTCCACTAAATGACATACAATTCCACTCAGAAGTGAGTTTGTCTTTACTCAATCAAACATTGTGAAACAAATAAATGTGTGTGATCTCATGTGGTAAGAAGAAAAAACAGAATCCGCCTTCCTGAAATTCCAATTCAATACAATTCTGTTTCCTGTATTATTATTATTATTATTATTATTATTATTATTATTATTATTATTATTATTATTATTTATTTATTTTCAGACTTGGCCCCCAACAAGACTAAACAACCACAGCAGCCGTCTGATAGTCCTCTATCCAGTTCCTCAGCTGAATTGGATTGGAATTGATGAGTTCATTCATGAATTAAACCCAAGAATACCCTGAAGTGGACAGTCCAATGTTGATACTCAACTATGAGGTGACAAAAAGCAGAAGTGTAATCCTAAATCTGACCTTCGCCTAAACACTAATATTAACCCTAGTCAAGACATTAAGTTAAGTTAAGTTAAATGATCCTTTATTTATCCTCATGGGGAAATTCATCCTCTGCATTTGACCCATCCTGTACTAGTAGGAACCTTCCTAGAACTAGCAGCAGTGGGCAGCCGCAGTGCAGTGCCCGGGGACCAACTCCAGTTCTTTTGCCAGTACCTTGGTCAGGGGCACTGACCCTAACCCTAACATACAGTACATGTCTTTGATGGTGGGAGGAAACCGGGGCACCGGGAGAAAAACCACACAAACACGGGGAGAATATGCAAATTCCACACAGAATGGACCTTGGACGGACCGGGGTTCGAACCCGGGACCTTCTTGCTGTGAGGCAACAGTGCTAACCACTAGCCACCATTGAATACACAGTCCTTACTGCCTAACACACTAGCTTCACCAAACACTCAGTTTTTACTGACATATACTGTACAGTAGCCACTTGAAAGGAAGTTGAGTACACGCATTGGACTATCTGGTCAAACTTATTCCAGTGTTAACCGTTAATACTGGAATAAGGCATTGGAAAGTGTTACGACTATCCAAATAAAGTGTAACTGAGACAGAAAGAATAATATATATAGCCTACCTTCTTTTTGGAAATCTCAGATTTTTTGGACATGTTCTTCAGTTTTTTGTGCAAATGATTTAAAACCTGTAAGAGATAAGAATAAGAGGCATCATGATGTTCAATTAGGCTCACTTTTTGCACAACATTCTGCTCCTTGTTTCTCAATTTTGCAGATTTGAAAATTGTAATAAAATTGAAAATTGATTGCAAAAAGGTGACTTTTGGTGTCTGTATGTTCACCAGCAGCATTCCTTTTATATATATATATATATATATATATATATATATATATATATATATATATATATATATATATATATATATATATATATATATATATAATTATTTACCCACCCACCCCAGGTTTCCCAAAAGGATAAAATAAAGAAAAGAGAGAGAGAGAGAGAGAGAGAGAGAGAGAGAGAAAGGAAGTTAAGCGAGTTTTAGGCTGCCATCTTTTATCGAAATTAGCAATCACACCTCTTACAGAGTGTTTAATCTTTTCTAAAGACAGAAAGGACATTAGGTCATTCAACCAATATGTAGTAGAAGGAGGATTTGGACTTTTCCAAAGCAACAAAATAGCCTACGTCTGCGGGCTATGAGAGATGCAAAGGCAAAAACATCAGACTGTATTTTAGTCAAACTGGCAGGGGCACCAGCAGCATTCCTAACACTTTTACATAAGTCTCAGAGTCAGCTCTATGAATGGACAAATAATTAAATCAATTTACTATACAATCAAGTTAATCAAGTTGACAACAATTGCCACTGTAAAATAAACAGTTATTAGCACTAAAAATTTTGATTTGCATAATTTAATCATGTCAGCCCACCTTTGCGTAACAGACAGATATCAGAGACAGAGGCAGGAGGTAACCAAAGACGAAGGTGCACACCACGTAGACCTTCCTGTGCTGGTCCGGCCAGACCTCCCAGCAGAAGGTGGTGTTCTCTTCCCCGTCCACGATGCTCTGGTAGTGAGCCACGGGAGCCGCCATGGCCAGAGACAGCACCCAGATCAGCAGCACCCCGAGCAAGGCGTGCCTCTCCACCCGGATCGAGGAGGACTTTCTGGCGTGGACGATGGCCACGTAACGGTCCACGGACATCGCCGACAGAGTGAAGATACTGACCAGCATGGAGACTGTGAAGAAGTAGTGAATGAACTTGCAGATGAAAGCGCCGAGCACCCATGTGGGCAGCATGTAGATGGTGGCCTGGAAGGGAACGCAGAAGAGCAGGTAGGACAGGTCGGCCACGCTGAGGTTGAGGATGAAGATGCTGGTGGTGCTCCTTGCCTGGCTGCGCGCCAGCACGGGCTTACTGCGCGCCAGCACGGTGATCACCAGCGAGTTCCCGATCACACCCAGCGTGAAGATCAGTCCAAATATGAGAAGGGAAATGAAGTTATCTAGGCCCATTCCCAGTAGAAGTTTACTTGGCAGCCTCACAGCGTTGGTGTCCAGAGGTTGGCTCTGGTTATCAATCAGCAAGTCCATCTTCTCAGGTGACTGATCAGTCTGGACTCTGAAGGAAACGTCACATCGCCAAGCACGAAGCTTCGCCTTCACACCTCGCATTCTTCTCGGGAAAGGTTGGACAGAGCTGATATGTGCAGGAGGATACTTGATCCCTGCCGCCTGCCTTCCCAAGCGACGTCACCATGCTGTGCGCATCGCATCCCAATACCTGTCCAGCGCCTTGCAGGCATTAAATAGGGGGAGAGCACCGCTTATACACTAAAAACATATGATCAACTCACTTAATCTAACATTTAAGTATTTTTTTCCTCAAAACAAGTGAAACAAGTTAAAAAGGGGAGAGATAATTCACATTTTCTCCAAACCAACTTGTTTAAAATTGCTTTTATGTGACTGCAGTGATGCGATCTGCATTGTTTCAAGACACTCACACAAGTTCAATGGAAAGTGAATTATTTCGACCAACTGGCACAATGTTTCATTTGTTTGAATAAGAAAGGGGGTAAACGAGATTTTAAGACTGAAAACAAAATTGTGAACATGAAGCATATCAGTAGCCTATCATAGGGATTTATATGTGTCTGGGCTATTGATAGTATTCTGTTACATCACCACACGGCCATTTTGGTAGGAAAACAACAGGTGATTGTGATCAATTAACAGGTGATTACAATCAAGTGACACTTACAGCCAATGAGCTGTGTGTATTGTAGCGCCATATTGGTAGGAAAAAGGCTTGTGACATCATCGGAATACTATGAATTGAGTTTAATGTGTCGTACTTTATGTGTTTTTGTATCTCTCCTATGATGCCCATAATATTCCAGGGCTTGTGATGTTTGTAGGCTATAGTATCCTACACGGATTGAATCCTTTAATGATCACCTTTTCTAATTGTCATCAATGGTCATGATGTTATTGATAGTAGCCGGGAGATTTGCTCGGGGATAACCATCTGGAAATGACGACAGAGATGATGCGGGCGCATGTAACCCGAGAACAGACCCTGATATTATCTGCAGGTCCATGTTGTCCTCAGACCAAGGACATTTGAAGCCTTTATGGTTTATGCGCACATTTATTTATTTATTTTGTCATTTATTTATTTGTTTAGGGTATATATATATTTTTTTTTACTTTATTTTTATTTATTTATTTATTTATTTATTTATTTATTTATTTATTTATTTATTTATTTATTTTGCTATTTATTTTGCTATTTATTTTGCTATTTATTTTGCTATTTAGTTATTTTTGCTTGCTTAATCGGATAACTGCTGAATAGGCTACTCCAGAGTCCAGATATAGGCCACCCCTGCTTAGACTCTCAAATGTAATAGTAGTCATTATCACTTCCATCATCTAACATTACTTTTTTTGTAGCATATCAGCTGTTTTGTAATTGCCCCCTGGGCTCGTGTCCTGAAGCACCCTCAAGAAGTTTCCATGGCGACTCCTCCATCGACCGCTGTTCTTTCTGCTGAGGAGGTCGTCAGGCACGCATTTCTCTGAAGCTATAATTGAGACAGCATCACATCATCCAGTCCTCTCAATGTGCTTCAGAACTGTGTGTGCACAGTGTGTGACATTTCTTGACACATTTCTTGACATTTAAACAGTTAATGAACTCCAGTGGAGAAGAAAAGTCTCATGCATTTTCAGGGGTGTGAATGATTTCAGCACCGCGGACAGCTCCCGTATACCTGCACAATAGAGCTCAACAGTGATCGCCCTCTTTTTCTCAGCTCCCGTTCTATCAAATAATTCCCCATGTTTCTCCATAGACATTTCAAAAAAATCCTATAAAGAGTTTTAAGCCAACCAGCCACCTACTGAATTGTGTGAGCGACCATCAAACATTTCACTTGGAGCAAAAACTAAAACTAAAAACGTGGGGGGGGGAATAGGCTACATTTTCCTCCAGCTTTTTTTGTTTTGTTTGTTTGTTTTGTTTGTTTGTTTGTTTGTTTGTTTGTTTGTTTGCTTGTTTGTTTTGTTTGTTTTTGCTCCAAGTGAAATGTTTTATGGTCACTCACGATTCAGGTGGCTGGTTGGCTTGATTCCAGGCTTAAAAGTCTTTATATAGGCTAAGGATTTTTCGAAATGTCTGGAGAAAATGAATGGGGAATTATCTGATGGAACGGGAGCTGAGAAAAAGTGGCCATCACTGTTGAGCTCTGTTGTGCAGGTAGGTAGGCTATACGGCAGCTGTCCGCGGTGCTGAAATCATTCACACCGCTGAAAATGTATATGAGACTATCACTATAGTCTCTTCTCTTCTCCACTGGAGTTTATTAACTGTTTAAATGTCAAGAACGAACGATTAACGATATCCCCCCCCCCCCCACACACACACACACACACTTCAATGCTAAACCACATAATATAGAGCAAAGTCATGCCCTCTTGTAAAGTGTCTGAGTGCTCTATAAATAAAATGTATAATAATAATAATAATAATAATAATAATAATAATAATAATAATAATTATTATTATTATTATTATTATTATTATATTATTATTATTTATTGTTGTTATTTACTCTATTATTACAACAAATATGCCTTTCTACTGGGATACAAGCTCTATGTTTGGTGTTGAATCACAAACAGAAGCATTCCCTCTATCAGGGAACTGTCCATTTATATGGGGAGAATCTAAATAGTAAGGCTCTGCACAAACAAATCTCTACTTTGTGATTAAGAGTAAGAAGTCAATAAAGGAGAAGTCAAGAAGCTATTAAAGGGCTCTTAAAACTCTTAAAGCAGGCAGTCAAGAGCCTTTCACTGATTAGGTCCATATAGGAAAGACATGATGTAAGGTCTATCCATATCTTTTTTCAGAATCAATGTAACCGTATATCATATATATATATATATATATATATATATATATATATATATATATATATATATCACATTGTGGCAACACAACAGTAAGTCAAGAGCCTTTCACTGATTAGGTCCATATAGGAAAAACATGATGTAAGGTCACAACAGTGACATTACATAACCACGCCCCCACACACACACACACACACACACACACACACACACACACACACACACACACACACACACACACACACACACACACACACACACACACACACACACACACACACACACACACACACATACAAAACCTCCGTGATTTTCTTTACCATCATAAGTCTACCTTATTAGACAAAGGGAGATAAGCTGCTTTTCCTCCCAGGTGGTCAGTCCATGCACTCAGGATGGAGTCAGACCTGTTGTTACCATGACACCCATTCCCCCCCAATCATTTTCCAATAGGCTTGGCTCTTGTTTTGTGCCTCCTGTTTTGTTTTTCCAATCTTGTCGATGCTGTAGTTTATAGAGAGCCAAAGTCACACCCACTCCCGGGTTAAGCATGCGAATGAACCAAGGGATTTCATCCGCCATTCATTTTCCCATAGACATTTCGTAAAATGCTTATACAAAATAGTTTTACTTGGTCAAATCAAGCGATTCAGCTATATTTAGAATGAGGAGACCATAGAACATTTCACTTGGAGAAAAAAAAAAAGATAAAAAAAAATCATAATTTTTTGTTGTTGGTCTCTCCTGACCATGTCTACTGCGATGTCTACTGTCTGCAGCACGCTACAAGCAGGCAAGTGGTCTGACAGGAAGTCATTCTACGGGGATTGGTAGAAACTGCTGTCCCACAACCAAAAACAACAAATTAAAAAAGCATTTAAGTAGCTATGCAAATCTTAAGATGTTTACTAAGATCATTCCATTATTTATTGAAACGTGAAATAATATTTGAGATAGCCGTAAACTTAATAACTCTGACTTATTAATGAATCTGACATTGAACCAATTTTGTAGAATGACTCATAGATGTGCGAGTGTGTTTGGAAAGAATAAAGCCGGTGTGAGACTGCATGCGTTTGTGGACTCGTTGGGGATTTTCCTGGTGAAATATCTTGTAATGTGTGATCCCCTGTCGCAGCACAGTCATATATACAGTAGTGTGAAAACCACAACGACACAAAGACTCCTGATCACAAGACAGCCAGTTGTGTAGAGTGAATGGAACAGCGCCGGATGACTGATGATCGTGAGATAGTGTACGAGCCATTACCCATTACCTCTTGACTCTATGACCTTCCTATGCCTCCCTAGCGAGTGTCATGACTTTGCCATCTTCTGAGTGACCCCAGTGGGCCTCCTGGGCAGCGCCGTGGGAAGATCTCAATAAGACTAACATGTATAAATGAAGGGGGGAAGGATGTAATTGTGGTACTGTTTCTTTGTGTTGTATGTAAAGCGCTTTGTAAAAATTGTTTTTAGAAAAGTCCTATACAATTGTTGTTGTTGTTGATCCCCATGTCACAGCACAGTGCAATACCTAAACCCAACAGTAGAGGGAGGTTTGCCTCTGCAGTCTGCACCTTCTCATTGGGCTGGCTGCACAAAGCCTCCCTTCAGCCTGTGCTCCCACCTGCCCACTGCTGTTTTTCAACTCATAGCAATATAATTGACCTCACATAGGCTAAGTCAGTGGTTCTCAAAATGGGGTCCGGGGACACCCGGGGGTCCTTGAAGGGATTCCAGGGGGTCCCCAGCAAAACGGTGTCTAATTTATTTTCACTATAATTCCACCAATAAGTAACACAATGACATAATGTGTGACTATTTTGGTCTTGGGTTTCATACATGTTCTGTATTAAAACACCTAAAAGCAAAAATCAGATGGGGGACCCTGAGACAAAATCTGATCAAATAGGGGTCTGTGGTCTACTTTGTGCCAGTTTAGGGGTCCTTGATGTGAAAAACGTTGAGAACCACTGGGCTAAGTGACGTCCAGTGCTATGAAGTCAAACATGTGTGTTGTCAAATGTTGTCAGATCAAACCTTTATTTATCCAGCCCAGGCACAATTGCTGGGTGAGTGTATGCTCAATGTGTCAGGCGCATCAATTGTTTAGACACACATTCACACAAACTGGAGGCTGTGGTGCAGTACAAGCTGTTGGCCTCTGGGAGCTCCACTGAACTATGTGGGGATTTAAGCTGCACTTAAATGGCAGATGAGGCGTGGGGATTGAGTTTATTCAGTCACATACACTTCCACTCACAAGCTTACTTTGATACACATGTAGCCTAACATAGATGGAACTATGGCCAAAATGAATAGGCGTTAACATGGCTGCTGTTACAAGCCAGTTCAAGGAAGGCGTCATATGCCAAAGTAAAAGTTAGAATAATAATTTCTTAACTAAAACTAGATCAAACAAAAAGTGCATCGGTGAGGAGAGGGAGAGACACCGGTCATAAGGTTTGTAAAGCCAACACCCCACCCACCAGGCTCCTGCAAGTCACAGCACCAGGAGAGTGGGAGGGCTGTCAAACTGCTTATAAAGTATGCCAGAATACTCATTATCATGAGTGCTGGCAACATGCAATTTTTACTTCTGCGCGTTTTAATGAGGATGTCTTTAGTTAAAATCAACCGACTGGTTCTATACATGTGACAAACAAACACTATTCCAGCTGAAAAGTTAATGATTCTCCCAGTTGTGGGGAGGAACAGCATTTTCCTGAGAAGAGACTGGATCAAAAGTAAATAAATGCATAATGCATGTGGTGCTCGTTTATAAGGAAGAGGGGGGAGCTTGACACATTCTGTCAGGAGAACTTGTCAGAAGGTTGAAGTGGCTTAATGGTCTCTTCTTGTTCATCTCATCTGCAATCAAGTGGATGGTGTCAGGTATGGGCCCACATCTGGAAAACACCCTGATTCATGCAGTGAAACAGGAAGGGTTATGAGTGCCTCGAAAACAAACATTTGTGAAAGACTCTTCTTCTGTTCTTTGGGCGCTGCTGTAGCACAAAGAGATTTGTAAATCAAAAGATTTTCTATTACTGAAACAGGCAGGCTCTCATCAAAGCCTCGTTTGAAGCAGAAAGCCTGACGACATCAGACGGCGTGGCAAAAATCCATTTTCAAATGATGTCGTGTAGTGTGCTCAGTCGTGTAGCGTATTCCCCCCGAGGAGTGATGATTCAATTCTCACCTCCAGTCCTTACAAAACACCAGCAGTGATTCTGTTTCAAAAAACTCAAAGGATGCCTTTAATGTTAGAAAGCTAGCTTCAAACGTGAGATTCAGCCTGCTCCTCAGGCTGCTGCTCGTGCTGAGTCTCAGACAAGGACCCATCAAATCCACAGCGGGCTCCCTTTGAAACGGTCCTACTTTTTACTTTACATGTAGCAATCACACAAAAAACAATGCTTGCTTTAAAGCCACAGCTGTTATCCGTCAAAACGGTTTTCACGGGGGCGTCCCGGTGGCTCACCTGGTAGAAGGCGTACCATTAAAGGAACAATTAATAACTCATTAACTCAAGTCAACTCTCAATAACTGTCAAACTATTCATCATTCATCTAGTTTGACAGTTATTGAGAGTTGATTTGAGTTAATGAGTTATTAATTTGAGTTAGTGTGGACCAGTGATGTCACTGGTCCACACTTTAACACTCAATAACTGTCAAATTAAATTACAGACTTCAAAACAGTTTACAGTTTTCTGATATACTACTGATGTTCTAATGATACAAAGCTGGTTGAAAATGGGCAGAGTGTTCCTTTAAGGCGTTGGCTGTCATGCACCCCACCCAGGTTCAAATCCCACCTGTGGTCCCTTGCTGCATGTCCTCCCCTCTCCCCCTCCCCGCCCCACCCCCCAGAAAAAAAACAGTATTCACTTTCTATGGGTTTTCAATACCGAGGGTTATTTGTCAATGCCTGTAATTTCTGTCTTCAGGATGTGTAATTCTGAGTTCCACCAATAGCCACAACAGAGAGGGCGCTGTTTCCCTGCTGGGAAGCGGGTCATGTAATGTGTATTGTTGTCTTGGACCCCAGGAAGACTAGCTGTGGCGGCAGGTAATGGGGATCCTTTTAATGAACAAACAAATAAACAAACGGCCATTTTCAATTGAAAAGACATGCAGAGACAGGTGCAGACATGACAGAAACCTCTCTGTATTGAAAACTATGTAATATTAAAGAAAATAAATTTTGACAACAACCGTAGCTTTAAGGCAAATATTGGGCTACATGTATGGAAAAGTACGGCCGTTTTAAAGGGAGCTCGCAGAGGATTTTGTGGGTCGTTGTCTGAGACTCAGCATGAGAAGCAGACTGAGTCTCACATTGATGCTGTTAGAAAGCGTGTGTGTGACTGTGTCTTTGTAACCTCAGATGACCTCTTCGGCCTCGCCTTGCATCCAGTCATTGTAGCCTATAGATGACAGCATGCTATGACGACATGATGACACACTCAGGCCAAGAAACGCCGCCCCTGCTTCCTCCTCTTTTTTAAACATCTAATTCTTCAATTCAATTCAATTCAAAAAACTTTATTAGTCCCACAAGGGGCAATTTAAGGCATGAATACTGCAAACAAGCTGTACTTTGTACACATCCAAAAACAATACAAGAAACAAGACAATAAATACAATACATGACACTGATAAAGCCAAGATCCCTGATTACAATGTATCCAACACCACAAAGGAATATAGGTGTCAGATCAATATAAATTAAATTCAGTCAATACAATCCAAGTGCATATTAGACTTGTTCAAGGGTTCAAATCAAATCAAAAGGTCAAGGTGCAGACATAGTCTATATAAACTGACCATTTCTTGTACTGTGGCTGTTCACCAGTCGAATTGCCTCTGGAACAAAACCAAACTTCCTTCGGTTTGTTTTGCAGGCAGGCTGTCTAAACCGCTTTCCTGATTGTACAACATCTGACTGTACATTTGGATTCGATCAACGGTGAAAAACAACCGTCATGTTTTCAAGTCAGAGTTGTTTAAAGACTTTGTGTAGGCTACTTTGCGTGTCGTGTCTTGATTGTCCCTGAAAATTCCCATTGTTGGAACTCATAGGATCAGCTGTAAGATGTGAGGTTTTTTTTTTCCCACAGTGCATCTCCTCAGACTGATCCTCTTGGCTGGTAAACAACTCGATGCAAATGTCTCGGTGGTGGAACGCCGATGATTCCATCAACATTTGGCAGGAGCCGCGGTACAGCGCCCGAGCATAATGCTATCGCTTGTTTAGCATCGCAACAATATCATGCTCTCTTGTTTCAAACTCAGGCCCGCAGGGTGTTTTTCCCAAGCACTGCTGCTGTAAATGAAGGATTGTTTCAAACTGGAGAGTCAAAAATGTCTTTCAGGGGTGTTTTAGTGCTTTTAAATGTAGTCCGAAAAACAGCTACACACACTGATGGTGTTTCCTTTCAATGGATACTAAAGAAATTCAAAAAAAGTTAAAACACACAGATGAATCTTAGCCTACTTGGAGTTTGTCTCAGCTTAGATCTACGGTAGTCATCTAAAACTGTTCCATTGTCTCCCACCCGTCGGAGACCAAGGGGGGAGACAATGCATCGGTCTCCGTCTGTCCGTGTGTCCGTCCATCACACTGTAAAGTCCCAGAGAAACCACATTTGGCAGGTGGGTTCCTATGGCCCCCCACTACTCAAGGCAAGGCCAGACCTCCATGTGTCAACCAGTTGGTGGCGCTATAACAACTTTAAGTTTTGGACTATAACTTCTGGGCCACAGTCAAAATTCCACTTTCCCTGGGTTTGGTTACGGCCTATGGTTCATATGCATCCATCCGTATAGGCCCCGCCCATTTCTGTCGACAAGATTTTCCACCATTTTGAATTTTGTCCACTTTTTTTGCTTTGCTTTTTCTTTACCGACTGCCACTGACCTACCGTAAGGGACTACGCACATCACCGGTGGGAGACGACATGTTTACTGCTTGTTCAATTCTGCAGAGACACACAGAACTTCTAGGACTCATAAAAATGGCTGCAATTATCCGCACTAATTGAGTCCATTTTCTGGACGGATGGAACAGAGAAGGGCTTTCTTCCCCGGTGCCCCCCCTCCCCCCGGTGGGTTCCTCTCTCCACAATGCCTAGTGAAGTAGCAGATATTCAGCTGCCTCTCTAGGTGGGTGTCTTGGTCTAGATCAACATTCCTGCCGGGGGTTTCAAGGATATCTCCCGTGTTTGTGTCCCACAGCCTTCTTCCAAGGCCGCTATTGTTTGCACCGCGCTGCGCCTCGACCCACCGGCCCCCAGGAACAAATCCAAGAGTCTTCTGGACACGAGGGCATGGCCAGTGTGGTCAGCCCACGCGCCGCATTCCTGCGCCCTATCTCCGTCAGGTGTGTGGGCGCTAGCTAGCTGCGCTGGGCTGGGTCCCTCTATAGGCCCAAACAGACGGAGCACTGTGTGCGTGGCAGAGCAGCGGCGGCGGGCTAAACGTGTCTGCCTGCCTCTGTCACACTGCATGTGTAGAGGAAACCACCGTCCCGCCATTTTGGCTCCATCTAGGCCACATAGTACTATGCTATGGAGGCACATGTTGAGATGAATGGCTGCACCCACCCGCTATGCATCGCTCCTCGTGACTGAGTTCAAAAGGCCTAGAGACGGAGTATCTGCACTTTTACGATGGTATTTGTGTGTTTCTTTCCGCTGACTCGGCCTGGCTAGCTCTGCACGAGCTGAATGTGAGCCAAGTGGAGCTAAATGCCTTCAGATTAGTGTGAACATCATGGATGAGCAGAGAGCAGCTGGTTGGTCCTGGTGCTCAGCAGACCTGGGTCAAAATGTTTCACCCCATTAAGAATACGAGCAATGATAATGAGGTTTAAAGTGAGCGATGTTAACGGAGAACAGCAATGTCATTTAGAGTTATGACCCATTTATACGTAAAGATGTGACAGTAAATTGGCCTGGGCGTCAATATGTTTTTGCGGGGATCACTTCCAAGCAGAAACATCAAGTTCTTCTCAGATGATTGACAGTCAGCAGAGCGTCACGTAACGCAGGCCGATATGAAAACGGTCAACTCGGCACAATGGAATGACGATAAACCAGAGCCTCGCCAAAACCAAATGAAGGCTTCACGTTAACTGTGATGGATTATAGCTCGGGCGGGTTTTCAAGTCTGGAAGTTGTTTTTTCAAACTGCACAAGAACGGATGGCAGCAAATGGCTTCTTCTGACGGGTGGAAAACGATACCTCCAACTATAGGCCTTTTTCACAGCAGCCATTTTGTGTCTAAAAGGCAGGAAGTAACACAGGTGGCAACCAAACATTAATTAGGGTTTCCAACTTCCAATTCATTTAGGTGTTCCAGTGCTGGGGCCCTAAATAATGATTTGGTTGCGCCTGTGTGTTTACCCTGCCTTTTAGACACAAAATGGCGGCTGAGAAAAAGACCCATTGTTTGCAGACACCAGGAATAATGTGGAGGAGAAAGAAAACACTAGACAACTGGCACAATTATCAGCTAGTTATCAGGTTAGGGTTACGGTTAGGGTTAGTAGTTAGGAATATCGTCTTTCAAAAGCTGAGAAAGCAGATGCAAGATAAAAGTATTAGCCTCATTTTGTGTCCCAGACATGTCCCAGATCACACTACAATCCCCACGCTGTCTGGGTATTCACATGAAGTCCTGTGGGCCCGGGATCGAGTCCAACCCCACTCTTCTCTCCTGTGTGTGGCCTGCTTTCTTCATAAAGAAAAACAATCCAACACTTATGAAACCTGTGTTCTGGGATTCACACTTTCCTTGATCCAAGTTGTTATTTCAGCTCATCGTTTCCTCTGATGTCTTGGCTGCCAGCGCTGACACTTAACTTCACAGTCTGATCTCAGTTTGACTTTGATTCTGAGTTTTAATCCCTCCGCCCCCCCTCATTTCTCTCTCTCTTCCATATTGACTGAGTTTTGAGTTTGAGTTTGAGTTTAATCATTCTGGCTTGCAATACATATTGACTGCTGTAGTCTTTCACAATCAGAATCAGAATCAGCTTTATTGGCCAAGTATGAAGACATACAAGGAATTTGACTCCGGTATACGTTGCTCTCAATGTACTTACACAGGAAAAAGAAAAGGTATGCAATGCATACAAGCTAAAACAACAAACCAGGACAGTGATCAAAGGTACATAAAGCCAGTTAACTGCTAATTATAATTGTATACCTATGTATACAATATAATATGTGTATAGGAGAAATGATAAATTAATAATTGTATACCCTA
Source organism: Poromitra crassiceps (assembly GCF_964638095.1). Lineage (NCBI taxonomy): Eukaryota > Metazoa > Chordata > Actinopteri > Beryciformes > Melamphaidae > Poromitra > Poromitra crassiceps. The sequence goes on along the minus strand of NC_139643.1, from coordinate 46,483,349 downwards.
GGTACAGACTAATTATATAAGTAAACCACACTGGATTGTAAACAAGGCTATAAGTCAGATATTGCACAGTTGTTTATCGATCTATATAAGCAAAGCTTTGGAACAGTGAGTGTACAGTTATTAAGTTACTGAGACAGTTTTGGGAAAGTTATTACACTGTTATTGCACAGTTAACACGTTTCACCTTAGAGTAGTGTGTGTGTGTGTGTGTGTGTGTGTGTGTGTGTGTGTGTGTGTCTGTGTCTGTGTGTGTGTGTGTGTGTGTGTGTGTGTGTGTGTGTGTGTGTGTGTGTGTGTGTGTGTGTGTGTGTGTGTGTGTGCGCGTGCGTGCGTGCGTGTGCATGCATGTGTGTGAAAGTGAATCACATTCTGGTTAGTATTGAAGTTAGTGGTCATCTTAGTCACATTCGTTTATAGAATATTTTTTTGAGGACAGAATCATTTCTGTTTTTCAAACATTACTTGATTCTTTTCATCTCGAAAATCATTTCCAAACAGGATAGAGTTTTGTAATGAAACCCTTCAAATGTACTTCTTCCTCTGAAATGCTCTTGTCTGCTCTCACTCTACCCTGTAATGTCTAACAAAAAAACGATATTTTTAGCTTAGCTTTTAAATAGCCTTCATTTTAACTCTTTCTGTTCAGGATCCCAACAGAGCTGACACGGGCAAGTATGCATTGTCACTCTTTCACTCAACACTGGGGCAGATTATAGGAACTCAAGAGCTAGATGACAATATTAGTTGTATTCTTTTATCTTTTCAATTTCACTTTCAAACGACACTAGTTTACTTTTCAAGTATTTTATCTTTTGTAATTTGTCTGTACTTTTGCACTTTTTGACTGTAAATCTTTTACTGTATTTTCTTATTCTGTAAAGCACTTTGCATTGCCTCAATATGAAATGTGCTTTATTAAGTTGACCTGCCATGTCTCACACCCTGTTCACCTGTTTTCATTTGCTGTGTGTTCAGCTTTGAAAATAGATTCATGTGTGGCATCACTCCTCCACATTTCAGTTGAAGTCAGTTGACCTTTTCTCTAAAAGTTACTCTCTGACTTGAAATACAACAAAAGGCATCTGTTCCAAAATATTAATATTCTGATGCATGGGTGTTTTCTAACACAACTTACCCTGCAACAGATCTTGTTTTGTTTCCCCCGGCCGGTGCAGTCACTCTGGATAAAACAACACATCCAGGACTTCTCTTATGTGGCTCGATGCAAAATTTGATTCAAAACTCACAGCAAAATCTCACACATTTGGACTGAAGCATCCCAAATCAAAGATGAAAGAAATCCTACACATCGCTAACAATAAAAGTGGTTTTGGATCTTTTTTCTTTTTTTTTGCAATTAAATGTTTATTGAACATAAAGAAATACATACTGACATACATACTGAAAATCAAGTATACAACATACAACAAAAACTAAACTAAACAACCTGTTTACACCAACTGCAATAGACAGTTACAAAAATCTGACAGAACCCAAAAGCAAGGCAGCAAACAAGCAGTACAACACAAGAAAAGGGGGGGATGAAAATGGAAAAAGAAGATTAGCATCACTACCCCACCTGGCCTATGGCCAAGACCCAAAGTTGGGCCACAGTACCCCCCCCCCCCCCCATGCACACACACACACACACACACACACACACACACACACACACACACACACACACACACACACACACACACACACACACACACACACACACACACACACACACACACACACACACACACACACACACACACACAGAAACACTGCATAGGCTGCACAAAATCACTTAACTTCAAAAGACATCTAATGAGGAAGAGATTCACCTTCACCCATTGATACTGTACCTGATGCAGCATTTGTGTGTGTATCCCTTTAAGACCGTGAACCGCGTTAAAGGGATATGCACACAAATGAGGGATATACACGCAAATGCTGCATCAGGTATGAAGGGGTTAAGAGGTATTTGAGTCAGTTAGCTGCATCTCGCCAACTGTTCAAAGTAGACTAGACTCACTAGCTGCATTAACCTTGGAAGTTGACATCTCTAGATAAATAACATCCAAAAATAAGGACCCGGTGTCTGGTGGTGAGGGAGTGAGGAGGCTTCCAACTGTCAGGCCAGCTAGGACAGTGCACCTTACGCTTGGTGATATTAAGCTCCGATAAATCATTCAACAACAAGGTCACTGGAACTGTTACTGACACTAAGTCAGACAGTTTAGGAGCCACCTTGGTCCAGAACTGCAAAAAAAACAGCGTAGAGACAGTCCCATATCACATGAAGGAAGGTGCCAGGGGCTTTCAACGTGCACAGGGATCATTCATCAGTTCCATGCAATGGAGCCTACACAGGGTCAGATACAGTAAGTTTCTGTGTATGCTACCTCAGTGGTTCTCAAACCTTTTCCACGTCAAGGACCCCTAAACTGACAAAGAAATAGACCACGGACCCCCATTTGTTAAGGCTTTTGCTTTCAGATGTTTAGATGTCCATGACCCAAATAGTCCTACATTCTGTCATTGTGCTACTTATGGATTGAATTATAGGCTTTTGGCTAGGGACCCACTGGAACCTCCTCAAGGTCCCCGGACCCCACTTTGAGAACCACTGTGCTACATCATTCAAATGGATCTGCTGGTGGTCCGGGCTGCGGGAAACACGCTCCCAGTCAAGACCAGGGTCTAAACCTGGGCTGTCACACATCAATAAATAATGTTATATTCCAAATCCAGTATGCATGTCCAGTCAGTGTCCATATTTAATCAAAACAACAGAAACATGTGATTTTATTTGGTGCACGTTCCAAAATCCTACATCCTTTGAAGTTCCACCACGGGTCGTGACCATGCTAGCTGGTATGGTATGGTGTGGGTTTCATTGAATTTCTGCATGAAAACAGAGAAATGCAGATATTTCACTCTGGGTTTTTTTAATCACTGCAACACCACAGACAACTTGGACTGTGATCACAGGCGTTGACATCTTTGACACAAGAGACATTTCCTATTTTCCACTCCATTCCATATGTTAATCCAGCTGTCTGTACATCTCATTTAAAAACAATCCACCAGGAAGATATATGGGCCGTCTCAACAATGGCCCCTCAGTGCGGCGGGTCGCTTTGCATCAGGGGTGTGTGAGTTCAGCCTCATAAGATAACCCTTGTTGTCCCTGCAGGCCCGGGTGAGGCAGATGGGGAAGAGGAACAATGGCCCGGCCCCATGCAGAGGGCGGCAGTGACTGACTCCACAGGCACTGAAGGTCCAAAGAATGTCTGGAGAGCAGCCAGAGCCGCGGACCCCCTCCCCTCCCCAAACGGCCGCCGCCTACCCCCCACCTGACCCCTCCTCATCTCCCATGGTGCCCCGGGAGAGGCGGACGACACCTTCAAAGACGGCGCCCCCTGCGTCAGACGGACAGCAAACCATCCCGAAGAGAGCATAGTTGGCACTGTGAGCTTTGGATTGACTTGGGACAGCAGGAGTACCAGGAGCGCAGAGTGTGTGGTAGATACAGCAGACACAGAGCCACCCCCATCCGCAGCCACAGAGAAGCATGGCCACGGCGAGCACCTCAGGGCAAGGCACCTTCGGCCTGGGCCGGAAGAAGAAGAACCCCGGCCTCATGGATCAGATTAGCAGCTTCTTTGGAGGAGACAAAAAGAAGAGGAGCAAGGTGAGCATCTAGCATCATCTAGCATCTGGGCAACACTCAACGTTTTGAAGGTCTTATTTGGCTATGACTGGACCTTGAAAACCATCCACAATGAATAAATACAAAAACACATACAGTCTCATTTTAAGATATTGGAAGTAGAATGCTATTGGAAGTCAGTAGGGCTAAAAAATCATGTCTGACTAACACAAATCTTATTTTAGTCCATTTATATAATTAATTATTATCAAACAGGAAGTTGTTTGGAAATACATGTGATTTTTTTGAGACATGATTTATTTATTTTTTACCCTTGACTTCCACTAAAAGAGTGGTGCAAGTGCTTTCTGGATTGATTGAAATGAGATATACTAAATAAGATAAAATTGTTGAAAAGTAGGAGCTGAACTTAAAACATTCTCATTTACAGTAACAGGCTGGGGGGGAGAGTCATACGCACTCATTCACTCACATCAAGGAGCTGCTCAGTACAGCTCCAGCCATAGCAGCTTATGTTGGGGGGTTTAATACCTTGCTAAAGGGCTTTTTGGCTGAGTTGCTGATGGAGCGCTGATGGTTCACTTCCCCTATCCAGAAACAGATTTGAATTGGAAACCTTCTCATTGCAAGACATTCAGGCAACTAGCAGCTGGCCAGTGGTTTGTATCTGTGGATTTGAGTGAGAAGTGAGGTGTTGCAGTGAAGAAAAGAAAATCACAGAAACAAAACCTCCCCTGGAAAAAGATTTAAAATATTCATTTCCTTCAGCCAAACTAGCATTCGTGTTGATTTCAGGTAAAATTATTAATTATAAGACTGGGATCAATTGTAATTTTAGTTGTTATAATTTTAGGTAATCAATTTTAAGGAGCTGCTTTAATACTGGTAGATACTGTATGTACACTGTCTGATGTCAATCACAACATGTCAACATAAAATGATCTGTTTGATGATCACAGCAATAAGAACTGCCACTCATTAATGATTTTAATCTCCACTTAAAGATCAACAAATGATCTCCAGTTATTGTTCAATTCAGATCCTTTTCAAAACTTTGAATCTGAGCTGAATTGGGAACTGAGTGTAATCCCACTCATGTCAGCACTGCTCCGTATATATGTCTACTTTGGCATATCATGATATTTTGAGTCCTCCTCCAATAGCATCCATTAATATCTTATGGGCAAGTGTAAGTCTAGGTGCAGTGCCAGCACTGTACTGTAGGGGAGTTTAGTATCTGATGTGTGCTAAGTGCTGCTGTGAAGAAGGTTGGTCCTGAAACAACCAACAAGTTGCTGTGATGGGAGGAGCCTGAAGCCATACCCACTGTCACTCAAACTCCTTTCATCAAGCCTGTTTTCTGTGTAGGCGCTTACTCTAGCAGCAGTGCAGATTCTGTCTATAGGCAAATGTTACTGCATTTTATCAGTTATATTAAGCCAGGTGTCTGTTATGCACTGAAATACAATGCGATCTCAATGGGAATGCATGGAGATAGGTCTCCATATATCTACAGTTTTCTAGTTTTAGTTTGGTTTATTTCCACTACTAAAACGTAAAGGAAAGTGATAGAAAATACACAGTGATGGGGGGGAAAGAGAGTCTTTCTCTTTCATTACTGGCAGACTACAACATGTGAATGGACACTGCTTTGGTGGCAGAGATGGTTAGATGTGTGAGATTGTAAGTGGAAGGCTGGGTTTGTGGGTTAGCTGGTATTTCACCCACACTGAGTGCTGTGATGATGTTGGAGAGTCAGCCTTTTCCAATATTGTATATTTTAGCTGCAGACACTCTGACCACTCCTATTTGCCGGACCCAGAACTCACCGGCTAAGAAACATCTGAGGGGCTTACTGACTGACTGACTGACTGACTGACTGACTCCCCATTGTTGAAACACACATGCGCGGCAAGCCTAGTTAAACCGGACCGCTGTTGCTCAACACTCTTGCATGCATGTTTCAACAATGGGGAGTCAGCCAGTCAGTCAGTCAGTCAGTCAGTCAGTCAGTCAACCACTGAGACATTTCTTGGCAGGCCTGTTCTGGGTGCTGCCTAGGCTTGCCTAGTCTTGTTTTTCATAATCATCATGTTTTCAAATATATATACCGTATACTATAAATCTGGCTGCAGTTATGGAAATTGCCCGCTCTGCGGGCTCCCAAAATCGTGAATGACAGATAGACAAACAGACAGACAGACAGACAGACAGACACCGCCCACCCACCTATAGGTGCCATCGTGCAACTGTGCGCCATCGGCTCATACTACATCACAGTTGCTCGAGTGACATCACTGATGACATCACAACTGCCTGAGTGACATCACAGTTGAGCAAACACAGTTGCTCGAATGACATCAATGATGACATCAGCAGCTATCTTTACCTTTACATCATCTGTGATGTTGTTAGTTCTTATTTGTAGGCTACTTTTATTTTGTTTCTTTCTCTGGGACTTTAGTGTTGATACCTTAAAAAAAGGGCATTTGGGACCAAGCATGAATAATTAAAAAAAAAAGGCTGACTCAGAGTGACTGGCTTGATAAGATGAGTAGGAGGACTAGATAGCAGTTCTAGATAGCATTTGCTATCACAAATATTCCAGTAGGCTACATGAATATTTATCAATACTTTAAAGCTATACTGCACATGAGGGACTAAAATCCTGATTTCATTATGCACAGTACATGACATTTATTATTATTCTGCATGGTGTCATAGCATCCTGTGCAAATGTTCAGTTGGCTGACCTGTGTTGACCCTTGCAGGGGTCATTCCGGGGTCACCTATCCACCTCACCCCAGCAGTCCTCCTCCCGCCGCCGGGCCAACGAAAACGCTGTGGTGCATTTCTTCAGGAGCATCGTAAGTGTGTTGGATTAGGTTCAAATCCTCAGAATCATCAGGTGTGATGTTGTGGAGATAATATGCATGTCTTTACAACTGTGTATTTAACTTAAACCTTGGACATTAAGTCACTTTTGTCATACATGTCATACATGTCCAAACTCATACATATGAGCTTTTTATACTCTGTGTAAACTTTCAAGGTTATGGAACTTGATTTTGATGTATTACTCGGAAACTGTCCCGAGTTGCATCAGATAGAATAGAGAGAATATAGATCTGGCGTAAGGGTTAGGAAACCTTCAAGGTTATGGACTCGTGGACTCGGTTGATTTTGATGTGTTACTCTCAAACTGCCATGAGTTGCATCAATCAGAATGGAGGGTATGCATGTGATGTCACGGAGGCAGAAGTCACTGTGGGGTCACGCCCACTGAGTCACAGCAAGACTGAGCTTGAATGCAGTAATCAGCCCCTAGATAACTGACACCTGCTGCTCGGGGAGGAATTTGACACTCATTTTGACACTCGTTCCCGATTGAGGGGGCGTGTTCCAGTGGGTGTGCATAGCCTCTATAGAAAATAGATTTGGCAGAAGTTGCTGCAGTGTTTTCTTTTGATTTATTTTGGGGGTAACTTTGGGGATCATTTCACACACAGCAGCCTAAACGGTTTTGCTCGGGCTCCCTCGCTGATTACAGCACTGCATAACCAACTCGTTTATACACCGATAAAGGAAATGCAAAACTAAACAAGTTGGATGTCATTCAAGTTTGTTGATATTATTTCATGCCCTGTGCAATGGATCACACTGTTGTTGTTGCTTGGTGTTTCATCAGGTATCATCTCCTAAGTCTCCTAAGTCCAGGGTGAGTGTCATTTATCACATTATTTGTTTTGCCAATCCCTCCAGAGTTGCGCGTCGTTGAAGTGATCATCACCTTTAGCTTTGATCAATCTGACCTCTGAATGATTTCTTTTATTAGGTGACACATGTGATTTTGTACAGTACTAACGCTTTCCATCATAATTACCACTGCCAGCTTTCAACAGCTGAAGTTTTGTATTATAACCAGGGATATAGTGAAGCGTAAACCTAAATGCATAGTTCAGGGGTTTTCAAAGTCTGAGACTGTGGGCAACCTCCCAGGACAAATCTTGGAAAAAGGCTCGCTCAATTCCTAAATGCCTATGGGATCATAATTATATTATTTTATCCCATAGATAGACCCTCAACAATTGAGCCACACTATCCTGATATTGCTGTTTGACATACCAGACTACAAAAAATACATTAAGAAATACTGGTCTGTTTGAAGGCATTTATTTGTTTCTGACTCTGGGAAAGTGGAAAAAACAGTAAAACTCCTCAAAACTACTGTATCTCTGAACTATCTCTTTAACCAAATCACACACATTTAAGATATTCTATGTAATCTCCTTTTGATAATATAATATTTTTTCACTTCCATTCACTGAGCCTCCCCTGAAGTTGCTTGGAGCCCCCCAGGGAAGGCGCGCCTCCCACTTTGAAAACCCTTGGCATAGTTTACCTCATAGCAAGTTAGGCCTGATTGGACTGCTGTAAGTTTCATTTTGTAGAGTTTTTTTTTTAGATAATGACCAACCGGAGGTCAAAGTTTACCCACCTTTTTATTAACCACTACATCCCTGATGATAATTCCGACTAATGCCTATAAATGACAGATTCTCAGATGTGTGGTAGCTACATTTTCAATTGGCAAAGAGGTGGATGCCGGTACTGCAGTTCACTCTCCCACTGAGGCATCATGTCATGTCATCTCATCACCCCACTGTCTGTTTCTCTTTCATGTCCAGTGGAGGGATGTCTTGGGTTTGGTACGTCACACAATCTTCCTTCTCAGATTGAACAGAACCCCTGTGCTCACTGCTCTGTGTGTAACCACCACAGTACAATGATCCCCCCCCCGTCTCCAGAGAGCCCGTTTTCAATGCGTCGGCGCCTCTATCTGCACCTGTTACCTAAACTGTATAGCAGGGATACTCAACTTGTTTTGCTCAGGGGCCACTTTTGCAAAATGACAGGAGACCAGGGGCCAGTTAATAAACAAATATACATTTTTCTGTAGCAGATTGTAGGTTTTTAGGGTGTCAGCCGGAGTTTAGTCTCACAATTTTGTGCACACAGGATAGTTAGTTAAGTTAAGTTAAGTTAAGTTAGTTAAGTACATATACTGTAAGTGCCTGGGCGGCGAGCAGGCAGCCATATTTGACAATTTAGCTGGAGCTCAGTCAAACTTTATTTAACATTAGTTTTCAATTGTGAATTAGAAAATGGTCGGGGGGCCACTCTGCACCCTGTCGCGGCGGGCCGCATCTGGCCCCCGGGCCGCAAGTTGAGTATCACTGCTGTATAGTCTCCTTTCTCTGTCTGTGTCTTTGTGGTGTCACCGCTTTTACATCTTTTCTATCTGAGCCAGTGGAATCCCATTCAAACATATTAGCAGAGAGGCCAAACTTATCCTCCATCAAATCAGTTTCATTCACTGACAGATTGATTGAATGGTTAATTCATTCATTCATTCATTCATTCATATAAACCAAGTTTTCTTACTCTGTCATCAAGTCATCAGATCATAACAGAAACAGTCAATCAATTTATTATATTTCAATCCCCCCCCCCCCCCCCCCCCTCTGCTTCAACTCAGAGCGACTCGCTGCTTCTGGATGACTTTGAAACGGCTCAACTTTTTATGAACCACAGCCGGTAAAGATTTTCCCTCAGGAACTCTCGGCCTGCCTCACACTCATTATCCTCCTCCTCTTCTTCTCTCTCTCTCTCTCTCTCTCTCTCTCGCCTCTTCATCTCTCCCTCCCACTGTGCCAGCTGATGACTCACTAATCCATCTGTTTTGGTGTCCCTCCTCCTCCTCCTCGGTGTCTTCTTCGTTTGTCCAGGGAGCAGGCTCGTTCTGCTGTTTTGGCACTGGACCAGCTCCGAGGTCCATGTCATCATGTCCTGTGTGTGTGTGTGTCGGTCACATCAGTGTGTGAACTACAGCATGTGTTTGTAATCCATTCTCTTTCCCCTAAAGGTTTGCTGTTACCTGAATCTGGTTCCTTTCGTGTCTCCATATTTCCATCCTTTCCGGTGTCATTCATGTGTCCCTCTTCTCACAATAACAGATCACAGAATAGACTCGGCTGTTTCTCTCGCTGCTGTCGCGGAGAAACCACACACCTGCAATTGTGTTGTTTGTATTGAATTGGCCTGAAATGAACGTTAGGTTAGGTTGTGTGGTCACATGAGCAAATTCCATGACCCATAGACCTTTGAAACCTGTTAAAAAACAACACACTGATATCATCAGTACATTCAGCTCAGTTCAATTCACTGTTATCATCCACCATGGAAATTCAGCTAGCAGCAAGACACGATACAAACTCAGTGACAAAACACAGATACAATACAAAAAGGTCGATCCCAGTGCAATGTAATAGAATTAATAAAAGGGATATTTGTGCAAAATATGCATAGAGTGCAAGAGACAAAATAGGCATTTTCCCACTTCATTCCTGAAAAACGTACTTTTTTGTAGGTGTGTGTTTTTTGTGCGACAACAGCAATACTTTTCTTTTCTGATTGGTATTCTGAGCACAGTGTAACAAAGCATTTAAAATAAATTAGCCTATACGCTGCTTAGCATTTTGTTAGTCTATGAACTCTGTGATCATGGTCTTGGGTCACCTTTGCAAAAAGCACAGAACAGACCATCGTTGCAGATGTAATCGGACCTTCTGGTTAAAGGTTATTTCATACAAAGCAACAGCAGAGCCTGGTTTCAGGTGCAGCCTCTCCTCCACCTGTGCTCATAAAGCATCTTGTTGTAGGCCTCGTCGCCACGTGTTGAGAGCACCAAGTCGCCCCTCAGACGACGCAGAGACCAAAGCACACTGTCCAGACTCTTCAACCTGGTGAGCTCCCCTGACCTTTGACTCCTCCTTCCTTCCCACAAGAAACAAAAGTCTCTTTTCACCTGTAAACAATTGCGGACCTGACATACAATATTGTCTCTTATCTGTGTTTGCCTGAATGCAACAGTGATGCTCTCATCAGAGATCAGTGAGTAGCATTGTGTGTGCAGTAGTCATAACTATAACGATTCATTCATTTCAGTTCATATAGTCTTCATTCATCTTGTTTACTATTGGTGATACAGCATCAACATGCTTTTACAGCAACCCATCATCCTAATAATTAACAAGCTTATGTGCACCATTAGCGGTATTAGCACACTGCGTAACACCACATATAAACCGAAACCTTCAATTCTCTCATTCACATATACATTGATATTGTATCATTTCCATTCCGTGCATGTTGTCTACCTCGACTCTCTTGTCTCGAGGCTTCCCCTTCAGTGAGGATGACCTTCCCGAATCCCAATAAATGTGAAGTATTTGACAATCACGGCCAAATTATTTCGATGGAAATCGTAGAGACTTGTGACATAGTTTTCACTCAAATCCAGATTGCTGCCTGTCAGAGGCCATCATTGGGTGGTGATACACATGATGAATGAGTGTTTTGGTCAGTCACCCTGCTCATCCTCCTGCTCCTCACTCGTCTCTCTCTCCAGGGAGAAACCAAGTCCCGTCCCCCCCCTAAACGCTGGAGCACCATCTTCTAAGCTCTCCGCCGAGGACCAGACCACAGATCATCCAACACAGATGGGAGACGAGGACGAGGGGGGAGAGAAGAGATCTGCAAGTGGCGGACTCACAACCTCAAGAAACGTTAACCCACTAACACACTCCTATATACTATAAATCTCCTATATTTTGAGGCAGTGAAAAATATCCAGTCTGCTGGGATGTAGGCGGTGACCGAGGGGGGAGAACATTACATGCACATGCCAATATACTCGCCATTACAGTTGTCTTTTAATCCTAATTCTGAGGATGCCTTCTCTCTATAGAGCTTTGTCGTGTAGCTGTTTGAGAGATTTAGTCATGCTATAGCAAAACTCTACTGTAAAATCGAGTTCTCACCTCGCCCATTCCAGTATCTTGGTCTGATGGTGCTAGTGTCTGCTGTTCAAGTGTTTGTTTTTTCTATTTGTTTCCTGTTGTCTGCATTTTGTACATGAATGATGCTTTATAAGCACTGCCTTTTTTTTGGAAACGCTACTCACAAACCCCACAACTTTGTGTCGTTCCGTGTCGGCATCTGTGTGAAATCGAGAGTGTTTGTTGATGTTGTTGTTGTTGTTGTTGTTGTGTGTGAGTGACAAGTATGTTGCAAAGAAATGCATTTGAAAATAGAACTGGAACAAAACCTATATGTTAAGTATAGACTCTAATATTGTTTTACTTATTATTAATGAACATGTATAGATGCTATTAAGTCTATCAACTGAATGAAATAAAAAGCCCTTTCTAAGTGCACTTAGTATTATATAATTGGGGGGGGAGTGAGTCCTAAATACGACTGGTCTGTTTTCTTATCTATGCATTGCATCTATCTCTTATTGCAACTGATCTGTTTGCATGTTAAATTGTGTTAGTTTGAAGTTGTAATGTCATTTACGTTTTATTTTGAAAATGGTAAACAAATGGGTTTGTTTTATCCGATGGTCAGATGGTAAGTTGATCAAAGTGGGAGTGGCTAGGTGGCATCAGGAGTTCGGTACTGAAGGACAGCAAATTTGTCAGTCTTATTTTGTGCATAATTAATTATATTGCCACTCTGGTTTGTACATGGTCTGTGTGTGTAGGCCTACTGTATGTTCACTGTAGTTTAGTCAATAAAAGAATGATTATTATTAAGGTGTTTTTCTGCAGTGCTGATGTGGTGGTGCTATAGGGATAGGAACTGATACTTTGAAAACTGAGTGTTGTGTTTCCTCATAAATGTAAAACTCGTCCGGCCTAACTTGAAATAAACACCTTTTGTCTTCTCTTAGAAGAGTTGTTACGTGTTTTTAAAGTCTGGCAGAATGATATATTTTGGCCATAAATTCTTATTTTGATGGCTTTTTGAAGCTGACCACACTGATAGCATGTGAATGCAGAGAATAGTAATCTACAATAAACTTGCAGTTCTAAGATTGCCAATCTTACAAGAAGACACCAATAATAATAATGCCTGCAATTGTTGAAGTCACAGTGTCCAGACAGTTTAGAAGAGATGAGATCTCAGGTTAGAGTGGAATGTCTCTTATTATTCTCTTCATAAACCTCCTCATCCAGAACATTGTACCTTCTCTAACAACCCTATCTGCCACATAGCAAAACGCTATTTTTAAATACATAATCAAACTTCAATATTAACTGAGCAAAGATGACATTTGCTCACATTTATTCAAATCATTTTCCCTGTCAGGCCTCAACAAATATTTTCACACTAAATGTGCACTCTGATGTTTATGACTATGGAGAAGCTCCTGGACACTGCAGCTGTCATCATTAGACTCCCAGGTCTATCCAGCAGCAGAATAACGAAAGAGGGAGAAACAGAAAACACATTATCTGCCTCCTCCAACCATGACTCCATCGCTGAGAAAACGTCCACTTAGCCTTGGCATATCCCCCTAAGGGCCAATCATACTACAGTATATCTCCAAACAATAATCCCAATATCAGTCTTACACAGACGGATGGAAAAGGTTTTCAGCAGTTCTCCCACTAAGTCACGATGCTGTAGGCCCCACTTTGCCCTACATGGAAGTGAACAATAAACATGGCCGGGTGAGTCCTGCTCATTAGATTCCCCCTGTCACTACTTAAGAGTGGGAAAAACAACGTTCACATCATTAGAAATACTGCTGAGACAGAACTTTTCAAGGACAACCCGACCCTAAACCCACATTTAGCACGGCCGCCGGCGCCGGCCCAGCATGCATTGCTCCTCAGATAATTGGCCCCTTCGGCTCAAAATCCACAGTCAAAGAGAGGTAATGGGCAATGATCCTATATGGGTGACACATGTTAGTATGCAGATAAAGGGCTAATACTCTGAGCCTTTATCTAGATCAGTGGTTCTCAACCTGTGGTACGGGTACCACTGGTGGTAGGCGGGGCTCCCTCTCTCACACTTTATGGTGGTAATGTCCAGTGTTGGGCAAGTTACTTTCAAAATGTAATATACTACATATTACTAGTTACTCTCATTTTAAAGTAATAAGTTACTTTACAATATTACTGTCTGTGTAGAGTAGCTTGTTACTTATTACACTACTTTTGCTGCATTACTTTCCTCAAAATAACAGCAGCAGCAGAATGACATCGCCGCCCCGGAACCATCCTGAAAAATAATTTCAACCCTTTTGAAGTCAGTGTAAACAATCCAAAATTCAAAATGTTATTTTCCTTTGTTATTGTCATCTATAGTGGTTATTTGTATAAAAACACAGTTTGATTAGGAAATGATTGTATCTTTTTTAAATATGTGCTTTGATTTAATAAAATGTAACTTGAGTTACTTGACAAAGTAACTACTAAAAGTAATATTACATGTAATGTTACTTTTGTAATGAGTTATCCCCAACACTGGTAATGTCTGAGGTGGTACTTGGTGTAAAGAGGTTGAGAATCACTGATCTAGATGGTTCCAAAACTTTTTTTCTGGGGACCCACTTTTTAAAAATGAAAAACCATCGTGACCCAATTATTCACAACAGGCCTTGTATATAAATTGCGAGAAGACTAAGAGCAAATTTGTTGATTAAATGAACGTTCCTTATATTATCTTGAATAGGTTAATCAGTTATTTCAAATACTTTATATGAATGAGACCAAATAAATGCATTTAGGCAGTTACACAGGCTGTCTTTTTTTAATTTGCTCTCAGTAGTAAAACGATATACACATTTTAAATAAAAGACTGTGGAAGGAATTCTGCTAATTGATTTGGGGAACCAAATAGCATCTCCTGAGACCCACCTGTGGGTCCCGGCCCAGTCTTTGGGAAACACTGATCTAGATGGTTCTTTTTGACTCCGTTATATGATTACAGGCCCAAAATTTCCGCCATAGAAAAATATGGATTAAAGTAGGCGCTATATATATATATTAGTACTGTATGATTGGAATGATAGATTAAAACCTCAAAAGGAAAATTCCTTCGTTGAGCGATACTAGCTCTTACCTAGACTGATCTTTTCAACACAAACCTTTATGTCCTTCACAACAAGACTTCTAGACCAGTGGTTCTCAAACTTTTTCATGTGAAGGACCCCTAAACTGACACAAATTAGACCACGTACCCCTATTTGATAATATTTTGTCCCACAGTGTTCCCCATTTGAAAAGATTTTTACTTTTAGATGTTTTATTACAAGAAGTATATTATACCCATGGCCAAAATAGTCATACATTCTGTAATTGTGTAACTTATGGATGGAATTAGTGACTGAAAGTAAATTATTCTTTTTTTACTCGGACCACAATTTGAGAACCACTGTTCAAGACAATTCAAGTATTCTTTGAACCCACCCTAAATATCCAACATCTGCTGTGTAATGTCTCGATTCGTATGCTTAAATACTGTACCTAATAAGAGACCTTTGTTCCTTGCTATGCCTTATTGTACAGTTGCTCTTTGATCGCTACATCCTCATATTTCCCTTTGAAGTGGAAATCTATATCGGCATTTCCCCTGAAAGTGGCTGAATACATCAAAACAGGTCATTATCTCTCTGCACCCTTCAGACCTACTGGGGCGTTTACAGTCGGCGGTCTTCAAATGCGTTGAAGACCTTTTGCACAATTAAAACGGTTTCTGGAAATATCAATGAACATGATCCTGCAGTGTGGAGCAACAGAGACCTCTTGTGGCACATCAAAGTTCTGCAAAGCAACAATTCTAGAATGAAACCACACCGTTCTGGAATGAATCCGAACAGTCAGAACGGCTTTTATTATGACCATATCAAGATTTCTTTCTCCCTGTATAACGTGAAGAGACACCAATATGGCACTATTTTTTTGGGGTCATACTCACATTTGTTTTTCTAATGCAGGACAAGTGGATGGTCATTTCAAATAATTTATGTGCAAAATGCAACTTCACTTTAGACCCAATAAGTACATTCACAACACTGCTCCTTTTTAGATGTACAGTCGACAGCATCACTTACACAGCAGCCCAAACGGGCCTACATGACACTGCACAAAATAAACAAAGGTTCACATGAAACAAGAAATATGATTGTTCCTTTTTTCAAAAATGCTCGTGACATTCAAAAATACTAATAATAAAGTGAATAAAGCAAGAAAAAGGTTCAAAATTGTATGGCTGTTTACAAAAAAAGTATGCATTGATTTGTCTGCAGACAATTGAAGCTTTCAGTTACTGTACAACGTTATGTACTCGTGCACATACAAAGTAAGCGCTGTAAAAACCTCTGCGTCGCACAAAGTCGCCGATTTCAGGTAAACCTCTCGCTCGCCTCCTGTTTAAAAACATGGCTGTTCAGATTTCGGGACTGAGTTCTCAGCTCGTCCACGATCCCAGACACGCTCCCCAACAAAGCCCCCATCCCATCTTCCATCTCCCCGTGAAAATCCACTTCCTCCACTTTCACCTGCCCCCCCGCGGTGAGAAAGGCCTCCCCTTCGTCAAAGCCGTAACCGTAGGCGTCGCCCACATCGGCCGCCGCCGCCCCCGCCGCGCTCACGTTGTTACCGTTGGTGGAGGAGCTGGCGGCGAGTCTCTCGCATCGCGCCTGGTGCCGCAGGAAGCTGTCCCTCCAGATGATCTTCTTGCCGCACAGGCCGCACTCGTAGGGCCGCAGCCCTCCGTGGGTCTTCAGGTGCTTGGTCAGGTGGTGCTTCATCTTGAAGGACTTGGTGCAAACGGGACAGCCGAAGGGCCGCAGGTTGAGGTGCTGCATCTTGACGTGGCGGTCTCGCATGCTCTTCAGCGTGTAGGCTTTGCCGCAGTGGCAGAAGTGCACCTTGCCCGTGTAGGGGGCGCCGGCGAGCAAGAGCGAGGACGAGGACGATGGGGTCGGGGGCGAAGAGGAGGGGGGCGGGAAGGCGGCGGCGGCGGCAGGGGACGGGGACACGTGGCGGCTGGAGGTGGGCGTTAAGGAACCCGACTGTCCCGTGTTGGCGGAGGGCCAGGTGACCTCGGAGCCCCCCGCTGTCAAGTTACCGCCGTCGGGAGAGGCGGGCACTAACGGCCTCTGGGAAACCTGTCCTGTGCCGTCTTCGATCTCGTCATAGGTGTCTCCGCCAAAGGTCCCTTCTGTGAAACGTTCAAAGTCCACATCCCCCCCACCCTCCGCGTCATCGTCCTTTCTGTAGCCACCGCCACCCGCTCCTTCCTGCGGCCTCGGCTCTTGTTGAGACCAGGGACTCGCCTGCCACTGCAGCCGGGTTGAAGGCGCGGGAGCCGGGCAGGAGGGACCGGGAACTCCCTCGTTTGGTTGACAGGCGTGGACTGCGGGCCCACCTGAGGAGGGACCACCGCCTCCCAAGACCCTCTGCTCTTTCTCCTTGGCCCCCTCTGCACTCGCTTTCCCCGCCGCCTGGAGCGCTTCTTCACTCTCATTTGCACCCGGGTGGAAAGCTCCTGGAGAAAGGTGACACACAAACCCAAGAAGGTCAATTCAAACGGATGTTCCATCAAAATATGCAAGTGAGAAAACACAGAAGGGAGAACATGTGTGGCTAAAAATGGAACATCAGACACACTGTGGGAGATTATGTCATGAATTCAACACATTACTTTGCTTTTGTTATTAACGAATCAATGAAAAAATGACAGACAGACAGACAGACAGACAGACATATACTGTGTAGGGCAGTGGTTCCCAAACTTTTTTGGCTTCAGTACCCCCTTTCCCTCATTTCTGAATCCCCCTTTACCCGACTACAACATTTTGCTTAGAAAACTGCAAGAGAAAACTACAAGAGAAAACTACAGCATATGATGCAATGAATGAATGATATTATGATAATAACCCACCTTTTGAAGAATATAACATTACAAAATAACAAACGGCGTAAACGTTACAATTAGTGCCTACTGAGCAGAATCCTTTTGTTTCATTTCATTTTCATTAGTTATTCTTACATTTTTCCCTTTCTCCCCAAGTATTTCCCTGTAGTAGGTATAGTAGCGTATACTGTATGTTTACAGTGAAATGAGGCAGGTATTTCAAATTCTTACCATAGTGTGCCACCATTTGTGGTAACCCTCCCTTCTTCTCCACCACCTCCTCTCCTATTCCTTCATCTGCCTCAATCCCTCTCTTCTCAGCTCTCCTCTTCTCCTGAGTCTCATGGCTCTCCGCGGCCTCTCTGCTCCTATCAAGCAGCCTCTCAGAGCTCGCAGGTGCTCCCCGCTGTTGAGATCTGACCTTCTGCCTTAATGCCTCGCCACCTGGGAACCCCCCGTGATGCCGGCTGTTGGGGCCGGGCCCGTCATGACCACCGTGGCTAGCTTTGGCGTGGCTGGATACCCACGCCTCTTCACAGCTGGAGTAATCGCTCTCCACGTAGCCGCCGGGGAGCGAGTCCAGTTGAGAGTCCGCCGAGTGCTGGGCTGACGAGGGCCTCGGACGGCCCCATCTAGGAAACTGCTGCGGCCTCCTCCACGTGGCCAAGGGGGGCAGGGCGTCGGGCCTCCTCTCCTTCCTTCGCCCCTCCCTCTCCACGTACAAGCAGTCGGTGCTGCTGGGGGACTGCTGTCGAGAGGACGTGCCGGGGTGAGCCGCGGCAGCAGCAGCCGCCTCCACCGGGGCGCTTTCCGCCGAGGGCCGGGGCCGCTTCAGGATCTCGGTACACTTGTCCACAATGTGCCACATCTGGAGGAAACTGGCCACGGTGACGTAGTTGACGATGTCGTCGTGCACAATGCTCAGCTGGCCCGTGTAGGCAGAACTCAGGACACTCTCAAAGGCCACCGGGTCCATAACTGAAGGCAGGGACACAGTTGTAACGTTCTTCAATAACACCTGTTGAGCGATGAGAACAAAGCAGATTTGAACATCTGGACAGAATGAAAGAACCGCATCAACTCAGATGGTAGACTTGTAAAGTTATTTTTTCGTAACGTTTCAAACCACATCACATGATCATGTTAGTGTCCATATTGCAGACCGAAATAACCTGGCTTACCTGGTCATGGAAGTAAGGCGAGCAGGCGGCGAGCACACAGCGGTGGGCCCTGAACACCTGACCTTGCACCTGGATGGAGAGGTCGCACAGCCGGCCCTCCTCCCGCTGGCGGTTCAGGTTGTCCAGAACAGCTGCACGAGCACCGGGGAAACACACCTGGACGATCAAACCAGGTGGAGCGGAAGAAGCACTGCAGGTCTGATCCATGATCACACAGATCTATGTAGGAAAGATGAAGTTGTTAAAAAGTGCAAAACTATATATTTGCTTTTTTTCCTGGATAAGGAGGATTACTCTAAACACACCTGTCCTTTGCACGTTTGTACAGTATGTGTGACTGTCTATTGCTTTCTGTGCAATGCTGTGAACTTTCCATGTGAAGCAAGCAGATGACCAGCTGGCTGGTACTTGCTTTCACCTGATGATCAATAGCATCTAGCTAACATTAGCCATCTTTGACATGACATTCCAACTCGCCCCATCATTGAACGTTATCGTTATAAAGAATAACGTTATCATAATATGTTACCATTGACGCTTGGTTCTTGCCTATGAAAACATAGCAATGTCCTTA
Source organism: Poromitra crassiceps (assembly GCF_964638095.1). Classification (NCBI taxonomy): domain Eukaryota; kingdom Metazoa; phylum Chordata; class Actinopteri; order Beryciformes; family Melamphaidae; genus Poromitra; species Poromitra crassiceps. The sequence goes on along the minus strand of NC_139643.1, from coordinate 46,464,151 downwards.
TATGGCACTGCTCGACTATTTTTTGGGCACGCTAGCATTGGAAGTTACCCAGCAAACTAGCGTTTAGCTTCTAGCTAACATTAGCACATACGCGTCCTCAATCCCAACAGTCATAACGTAGCTTAGTGGTTAGCCTTAGTTACTTTACCTTTGTTATGTCGGTACGTCGAGCTTTTTTACTGTAATGTGCAACGTTGTTGGCTACTTGCAGTTTAGCATTATTATTATTTGGGACGACAATATACGCTGGCTCGTGTAAACAAGGCAAGCTAGCAAAGGCTACAGCTTGCCCATACTAGAGGCGTTGCTAATGCTAGCTGGTCGACACTAGCTACACAGCATCAGCATCTCTTCACCAGCTACATGAGTGGGTGTTTGGTGTGGAAGTGTTAAATAAATGGCATTACAGCTGTCTCATAGGCCTGCTATATTATTCAGGAATAGCATTAAAATAAACTGCATCTGTGTGTTCATGTGCACACATTCGAGTCATTATTATCATGTATATGACCAACTTCAATTCTCAAAAACATGCCATCAAATGTGATCAGTGATCACCCCGCCCCTCTGGAGTTCAGTTAAAGGGGCAGTTCACGCAATCATGTCTATATCGGTGCGTTAAAAGCTCTTTCTTTTAAGTGCTTGTTGACGTCAGGGTACTGGGCCCCCAGTTCGCGCTTTCCACTCAGTCAGCCTAATGTGATAGATACTGGCAGAGAACAACAGCTCATCAGACCAGACGGGAGGCCAGCGCTGCACCGGAGCCCGTCCGTCCATCCTCTTTTACCGCAGTGCATCTGCAGAGAGAGAGGCTGTGATCTGACAGAGGTGCTGCCTGCTGCGGGACGGAGGAGGGGAGGGAGCTGCCTCTGTCTGTCGCACATCAAGGGCATATTCACTAGACGGACGACAGGATGTCAACGTTTTTATCCTCGGTGTTTTGGGGCTGATTTCAAACCTTCACGGGGCCTGTGTGTGTACGCTCACACGCAGTTTGATCTGCGATGCCAGCACGGCCGAAGCATCTCTTCTACGAGCCCGGTGTCATTAGATAGACGACATTAATCTTTCCACATTCTGCTGATGGCATCGTAAAGAATTGCTCGATCAGAGGAGAGAGGAGAGGAGCGATTCTTTTATCTCCAACCGCCGAAGACACGACGCACCTCGAGGAAAGGAGGCCTTTAATTCAGGACAGTAGGCTTTTAATTCATTTAATTTATTGACCAATGAACATTATATCTGGACCATTAGATTGGTTAAATATTGGTAGCGTATAAACGGTAGTCCATTAGCGCATGCAATTAATTATGTATGCAGTAGCATGCGAGTTAGCTAATGCATACTTTCAGTAAGGCGTGTGTTGGAATGTTGCACATGACGATTATCTAAACACATTTTTAAATCTATAATAAACCTTGTGCGCCCTTGCTGTCCGTGTAACGTGCCAATATAAAAAGAGACCAATTTGATATGGTCTGTATAGCGCATGCGGCCCCGGGCATCTCTGATGATTGCTCCGTGCATTTGATATTTCGGACCTCAGGGAAATAGATAATCGCATCTCAGGGCGGAGATCTGGGAACACTGTGGTGACCAGATACTCGGATTAGTTCATATGCGACGTTCTAATTAAAAGCAGAAACCGCTTGGATGTTTTGTTCCAGTGGAGATAGATCGGAAGGCTGTGTCAAAGGAATGGTAAGCAGAGCACTATAGGCAATACACTGTAAACAAGAAGAAACTGTTGCTGGCTTGAGCCAAAGAGCTGAGGCACTATCTACCAGTATCAGTGGTTGATAGGAGTCTTTATCACATACAAATTTAGGGGTATAAGGGAATTCCATATATAGATATTTTAATTTTACATAATATATTTTGCACTTTAATTTGGCTTCACGACTTGTAATTACTGATTGCTTGACCTAGGCTACATACATACATACATACATACATGGTACTAGCTTGCACTTTACTGGTCTATGGTGTCTTGCATAAGAAACGGTCTTCCTAAAAACAAAAAGAAACCCTTTGCAAATATAAATTTTATTCTTGGAGACTTGGACGAAAAAGGACGAGAAACTAGGTTTGTTTACTTTTTAAAGTCTCTGAAGCATCTGTTGGGACTTCACAAAAGGACACAAAAGGAGTCTCACACGTCACACCGCAGAGTTTGTGGTAAATTTAGTAATTTTTGAGGCTCATCGTCCCACAAACCAGCCCCGCGAACATCTGGTGACATGGCACCTGTACACCTGCTGTTCCTTGCCCTGCTGTGCACCCTTTTCGGTGAGTCGAGGCGATTCTCGGATCGATCCTATTAACCAAGAGACCTGCTGGAAAATATCAATTCTCATAAGTGTCTCTTTCTCTCTCTCTCTCTCTCTCTCTCTCTCTCTCTCTCTCTCTCTCTGTCTGTGAACAGTGTCCAGGTGCCACGGGGCCTGCGCAGAAGTGGACTCGGACACGGAGGCGGTGGCGGGCAAGGGCTTCAAACTGGGCTGCATCTCCTGCAAGATGAGGAGCGAGGTGGATGCCACTGCCACCATCGACTGGTACTTCAGGGCCAAAGGAGAGGCTGACTTTGCTAAGGTGTGCTGCTGCTTGTACCCTGACGCCCGCACAAAACATAGCTGACACAACACACTGTGACGTCAAGGGAGAGAACAGTGCTTCTTCAAGGAGTTTAGGGCTGTGCACGTGTCCTCAAACACAAACCCATCCTACATCACATTTTCCCTGAACACACCACATGTACTTGTATATTATGCATTGCACGCACATACTCTCCAGTGCACACCTGGGATGGGACGATCTGCTCACCTCACGATACGACTCGACACGTGACCTGAGGTTCACAAATCAATACAACCACAATACGATGTACTGTAATCAATCAAAGTTCAATACAGTGGAATCCGCTTATAGTGAGCAACCACTTATATTGATCGAAAAGCTTGGTTCCGAATCATTCCTATACACACAGTGGTGTAGTCTACCTTTTTTCAGAGGGTATACTGACTCTGACTCTGACCCCCCCCCCCCCCCTTCCTCTTAACCGGAAGTGGGTGTGGTTTCGGCCGGAAGTGGACATAGATTCGACCCATTTTTGTTGTTGTTCCTCCCCAAATTTACATTCTAGCTTCCGAACTGAGCTTTGGATCAGTGTTTTTGATCACAAGAGTAAACTGTTTACAGAGCAGAAACAGATTTTTTTTTTAATTAATTAAATTCAGTCAATCAATGAACACATCACATGCAGTATTTTTTTAAGCAAAATGCATCAACTCCCCCCCACACACAAAGTCAAACCAAACCACAATGTTAATTATGTGGTTCGAGCTGACATCAAAAATGAGTTTTTTCTTATTTTAGATCACATCCCTGGGTATTCAGTGCACCTATATAATAATGTATGCAAAAAAAATCACAAAAATCTAGACGTGATCATGGTCTCGCCTTCTTTAACACAGCACAGCAAAAAGTCCAGGTGTGCCGTGGGATTTTGTGACAACCAGGCGTTAAATTGAGAGAGCTATAGATTTAGTATGAAACAACATACAATTATGTCACTATTCTAACTGATTAACCTCGGAAAAGTACCTGCAGAAGGTTAAAAAACACTTACAAAAGAATCACATTCAATCCTATGACCCCCCCCCCCCCCGCGCTGTACAGATGAATGGACTATTCCTTCTTGCGCAGTTGAGCCTGCATGGGCAGCGCGTGAAGCCAGATCAGTCCCAAGCATTGGGTCCCGAGTGGAGAGTGAGAGGACAGACACACACGTTCATAAGGAAGCATTAACTACTACAGGTAGCGTGGTGCAATTCAACACATCAAATTATTAACAAAAGTCCGCGCTTTGTAACACACACAGGGTGAATTTTATGAATGGAAAGTGAAAACGATACGTATCATAGCGCATTTCCCAGTGGGCATACGCAAATCTGAGTCATTTCGCATTGTGCATACGGCATATACCTGCGTATCACGTAGACAACACCACTGTATACACATGCTGTTTAAATAATTTGCTTATAGTGAAAAATACTCCGCCTGACAACAATAAAACTGCAGTAATTTTTATTTTTTATTTTTACTTACAAATTGCCAAAAATGAGCCAACGAGATACAGCAGCGATACTCGGTGCATGTCTGTCTCTATATGGAGAGATTGCGGCATCTCTTTCTGTGGAGAGATGGCGGCGTTTCAGAGGCCATGTTCAGACTAGGAGGCCAAATCCGATTTGTGAAATTTAGTGACCTATTAATGATTCTATCCAGATTGGTTTTATGAGTCTGGACCATCGACCTATGGACACTCCATGTCTGACTTGTGTCACTTGTCCCAAACCACATATGGAGGTAGTTTCCAATCTGATTTCGACTGATGTGACTTCAGTGTGGACGCGCTGATCACCCAAATTAGATTTGAGAGTGTCTTTTGCAGGGGGCGGGGACTTGAAGAGCAGAGAGCAGACATGCAAACAGTGCCAGAAACATACTGTACATGTTGGTACTCATTGTATCTGGACACACAAATCCGACTTTAACACTTGCCCAAATCAGATTTGTGGAAGTGTGGACACACTCCCAAATCAGATTTGGGAAACCAATCAAGATAATGATGATTAATGACTTTAGCAGCAAATCGGATTTGCCTGTAATGGGAACATGGCCTCTGTCTACGCGAGTCCGCTGTGTTTGAAACAGCTGGAGGCCTAAACTTACTGTATGGATTTTTAAAGTCAATAACATTGCTTTACTTTATACATACTGTATTCATGTCATACATATACAAATGTCAATTAGATGGAAATCTGCATGAGAAATAAAGAAAAAGAAAAAAATCTGTTACAATGATCATCTGCTTATAGTGATCAATTTGACCCGTCCCAAGGTGATCACTATAAGAGGAGTGCACTGTAACAACAAAGTCTGACTGACTGAATTATGTTGATTTCTGAGGCACAAATCTTCCTAGCGATGATATATTGGCCTGCTAGAATGTAAACAACAATATAAAAACACAATTTCAAAGTGCAAATAAGATCATAATTTAAATTGAGAGCTTGTGGGATTGGGATGGGCAAAAAGCTGTCTTTGTGATTACTACAGCACAATAAAATAGAGCTGATGCCGCGATTCATTCTCCTGCCCCACGATATTATTTATTATTGTATTGCAATATATTGAATTTCAATATATTGTCTCATCCCTATTGAATTGCAGTATATTGTCCCATCCCTGGTGCGCACACAAGCAGCGCTCTCTCACTCACACTCACACACACACACACACACACACACACACGCGCGCGTGCACGCACTCATGCAATCCTCTCACATGATATGGCCCAGTGCTGAGGTCAACGTAAGGTTCACGTAGAATCAATCCTGACATTTTAGACGTCAGAGATCACAGATAGAGCTGTGGGAGTGGACGGACGGAGAGAGAGAGAGCGTGAGAGAGAGAGAGAGAGTGAGAGAGAGAGAGAGAGAGAGAGTGCACACAGCTGTGTTGACCTTGCACAGGAGGAGTCTCTCTCTTCACCACTGAAGTGCATCCCGTCATAATGGCATGCATGTTTCAACACAGTGCCGTCCAATACAAATACGTATGTAAAGAGTTTTGAGTTTCATTGCAAAACCAGACTGAAAAAAACCCCAGTGGTACCAGATCTGACAAAAAGACTGATGGCATCAAAGTAAATCCTATTGTTTTTGAATGTGACTCGCAATGCCTTTTGTTGTGTTTGTCCTTATTGTGGGTGCACAGTAGGGTTGTCAAAAGTATCGATACTATCGAAAAGTGTCAATACAAAAAATTTGAAACGGATACAATACTCATTTGCAACAGGTATCGATCGATAAGTATCAATACTAAAAATTTGAAACGGATACAACACTCATTTGCAACAATACTGTAGAAGTAAATAGCCATAAAACATGCTGTGGTAACAGTATGAGACGTTTGTCAACAAAATATCCACATGTTTGAGGATTTGATAAGGTGGCTTTTTGAGATTTTGGTGTTAATTCTTCTCAGAGTTGATACTGCACGGAACAGTCTGGGAGGGGGGGGGGGGGGGTGCCAGCACTCAGAATGTCCTTTTAGTCTTTTTAATGAATCTGGGTCAGACACACAACAACACAACATACTTGTTTCAGCGAGCAGCCTTCATCAGTAGACAGAATGAAACCTCTTCATATGGCGATGAGAACAGATCATCTCCCATGCATACACACACATACCATGTATGTGTGCGTCTGTCACCTGGTTTTTAAATGTGACCTGTATCCGGATAAGTTATCTGGATAAGGAAAAAGGCACCTTAATGCAAGGTGTAAAATGCATCATGATCAGGATGTGATCAGATCTTCCTGACCACATCTGGAGGTAGTCTGGCTCACATTGTGTTCAGATCCCTTTCAGCCCATTTCCACCTGGTTTTTAAATGCGACCTGTATCCGCATAACTTATCGGGGGGGGGGGTCTATCTTAGCATCATGTTTTTGGGCGTAAGGCAAATAACGAGAGCTGATATAGTCTTACGTACAGCCGCCTTATTGTGCATAACCCTGCTGTCCACGTGCCACCAGATATACAACTACGACGAGTACGGCCCCAGCATTAAAGACGAACGCTTTGAGGACCGCTTGGACTGGAACGGGAGCAAGAGGAGCCACGACATCCAAGATGCCTCCATCTATCTCTTCAACGTCACCTTCAACGACTCGGGCACCTACCGCTGCTACTTCAACCGCATCCTCAGCTACGAGTACTACGAGTACCAGACGACCGTCAGCAAGGTCGTGCACCTCAAGGTGGTGGCTAAAGGTACGGCGGAGTCGGCTGCGCTGCACCACACCTAAGCGTTTAGTCTGCGATAGACCCTTTTCACGGGGGCCATTTTGTGTCGAAGAGGCAGAATAAACAAGCACAGGGGCACACAGGTGCAAGCAAAACACTAAGGAGGGTTTCCAAATTCCAACCATGGAAGTTGGAAACCCTCATTAGTGTTTTGCTTGCACCTGTGTTTACCCTGCCTTTTTGACACAAAATGGCCCCCGTGAGAAGGGTCTATTAGGACCGCCCAATGCAGCAGGAGTGGAGATTGACTGCAGCTAAGTGAGATCCCCACCCTTGCAATCATTTGCTCTTACAAAGTGACTGCTGGCATCCAAGGAAAGCACTTTATGGCTTCCCAGGAAGTATTTGATGGACGGAGATGTCCATTAGTCTGTCGATTATTTTCTCGATTGATCGATTAGTTTGGTCTATAATATGTCAGAAAATTGTGAAAAATGTCTATTAGTGTTTCCAAAAGACCAATATGACGTCCTCAAATGTCTTCTCTTGTCCTCAACCCACAGATGAGCTGTCATAGAGGAGTAAAGAAACCAGACATAACATAAGCTCGAATCAGAGTATTTTGATTTGTTTTCTTAAAAAATTACTTAAACCGATTGAGTATCAAAATAGTTGACAACTAATCACCCAACACAAGCACATCATTTTCACAATACGATATTTTGGCACAGTAAAAAAAAAAATCAATCAATAACTGATTTAAGAAAGATATTTAGGTCCTGCATTCACAAAACGATGCAGGTAGCACATCTGGATGACATCTGGATGACATCTATTCAACTATGGAAGTTCCAAGTCATCTTAAGAGCTTAATTACTACAAGGATAGAATCATCTGTTTTTGAGATACTGTGCTGATGAGATTGAGCTTTGTTCCTTCAGACGGTTCTCAAGAGAATCCTCGAGCGCAGCTGCTTCCTGTGCGCTCTAACCCTGTTTAAAGTATGTTCATGCCATTTGCACTATGGGCAGTGAATACGCCACTGTCTGTGGCGTGTCTTACTGCTGTATTGCTTGTTGCCTCTTGTTTTTATTTATATATCTTTTATTTTTCGCACTATGTTGTAACGGAGCCTACGGCACAAGAATTTCACACGTGATACTTGTACTACGGAGTGACAATAAAAATCTTGAATCTTGAATCTTCACACAAAACAAACGCATCCTTTGTTTTTTTTGGGCCTCCTGTTTAGAGGACGAGTGGCGCTGAAATGCCAAAAATGCCAAACTGATTCGTTGCTTTCTGCTCTACACCCCGCCCCGCCCTGCCCCGCCCTGCCCCGCCCCTCTCTGCACAGCCACCAGAGGAACAGCCTCCATCGTGTCTGAGGTGATGATGTATGTGGCCATCATCGGCCTCCAGCTCTGGCTCCTCATAGAGATGATCTACTGCTACAGGAAAATCTCCGCAGCGGGAGAGGAGGCGATACGAGAAGCCGCGTAAATATTCATTCCATACGGTTATATACATCTAGGCTGTTGTTGTGTGGAAACCTTGTAACTCTAGTTTGGGTGATTTTATTTGAACTTCCATTGAAAATTCGACCACGTTAGATTTTTTTTTAATGTGTGTCGGTCAAGCTAAAGACAAGGCTGTATTTCTTAGTTCTTGAAAAGCTGACTTTTTAGAGATGCAAGGTTTTTAACCAACAGCAACAAAACATTTTAAAAAGTATGTACAGTATGTGTTGTCAAGCTTGGAACAACACACATCTGTGCTACTCTTCAACACAACGTACGTCATGTTGTGTCGGTATGTGTTTTTATGAAGGTATTAGGGCTGGCCGATATATGGTTGAAATCAATAATCACGATAATCATAAGGATTTTTCTCTATATCAATATATATATCACGATATAGTTGCATGCAACATCACATTCAGTAATCAAATGAATGTTCATCTCATTGAACCAAATGGCAATGTTAGGTTGTGGTGTCAAACTAAAGCGAAATATTCAAATAATATTCCAACCATACTTCATTTTATGGGAGATTTTAAGTCAAATTTGCTTGACATCACCAATTCAGACAGCATTCCACTGATTCCACTGAAAGATGATAAACGATAATATTGAATTAATCGCCCAGCCCTGTACTGTAACATACTGTATAATCGTGTTGGAAACTAACCCCCGAACTAGACATACAGATGTTTCAAATTGTTTTGAAGAGAAAGTGTAGATTTCCCCTGCATGCTGCCTCTGTATTGTCATGTCTTTGTGTTGAATGCCTACTATAATTTAAACTGTGTTGACGTTCTCATTATCTCCCTTGGGTGTTGCCTCCTTGTCCCTCCTCTTCTTCACCCCCCTGTCCTCTTAACCCGTCTTATTTTGAAGCTCGTCACTGTTTCCATTGTGTTTGGTGTGTTGTCACTTGTGCTGTCTCTGTGTCTAACCTCTCATGCTCCCTCCTTCTACCTGTCTGTCTGTCTGTCATGTTTTCATCCTGTCATCCTCCTCCCTAGTCAAAACCAAAACCTCCCTCCTCCTGTAAGTCAAAAAGGAGTAAAAAAACGTCCCTCCTGTAAGTCAAAAAGGAATAAAGAATCGTTGGTTGTCTCACAGCTATACCTTTCTTTGTTTTTACATTATGCCACGATCATAATAGCATGTCGCTGTGTTAAGGTCAGCATTTCAGATGTCTGATAACTCCTCTGTTGTTTCTTTCTCCTTCCAGAAATGCGGAATACTTAGCGATAGCCTCGGAAAGTAAAGATAACTGTGCAGGAGTGCAGGTTGGAGAATAGCCCAGGTATGTTGATGACGATGTCTTTGGTGGCAATGCATATTAAGAGTTTCATTTCACAAGGAGGAAAGTACCGCCTCCTCCAACAAAATGATTGCTATCACAAACACAAAAGAAATTATGCTACTTTTGAAAGTAGGTCAAATATGTCCTGACTGTTGACATATTTACATACTAGATTAGCAACATTTTAGATGATGTACATTATATTATCATTTATTGGATACTGTATCATCATTTATTGGATACTGTTCTTTTTCCCAATGGAATCAATACATTTTGGAATGCTCTCTTCATAAGCATACTGTATCGAATTGATATTGTCTCTTAAGTGATTTCTCATGTATTATACTTGAGTTTCTGTTAGTAAATATTGTGTTTCGAACAGTGATTTTTGAAATTGTGGATCTGCCAGGGGGGACTTTGCTAATTAAAAATGCAATTATATATATATATCTATATATATATGTACATCATAGCCTACATGTGTAGAAATATAATCCTTCTACATCAAAATCATATTTGCCATGCCCATCTTTCTAATTGCCCGCCAGTCAAAGCATCATCACATTCATTGTCATTGTGGACCTGCTAACAGGCCGCACCACAACATTGCTGTTGCTGTGCTCTGGAGATTTGCCCCTGCCTGGTGGTGTGGGTAATAATCTGGAACAATGCTTATAATGGAAAACAGAAATATTGAATATAAATACATTTTAAATTTGATTTGAATGTAATTATTAGGTTATTACATTAGTAAAAGTAATGAAATATATTCAGAAGTTGTATGGATGTGATTTTTGACATTTGCAATAATATTGTCAATGGGTTGTTAGTTTTGTACCATTTGCTAGCGCGCATTTTCCAATACTTATAATACTTTTTCCCACCCTGGTGTGTAAGCATTTGTAAATTTAGCATTAAAAATCCATGGTTTTGGTTCTTGGTTGAGCTAGTCAGTAAAATAAGTGTAAAGAATTTTTAAAATGTGTTCACTGCATGTTGTGTCAAGAAATGGGTTAATGGTTTAACGGCTAGCCCACACAGACTGATGTGCTGTGTTAAGACTTTTGAAAATGTGACTACAGAATGCTAAGAGGGTGCTAGCAATCGTACAAAACTGTAAAGACATCTTGTAATAGGGGGGGCCCTCGGCAGGCCCGTAGCTACCATTGAGGACACCGAGGTCATGACCTCGGTATTTTCCACACCAAAAAAAAAAAAAAAAATAGCCCCGGTCCCCATATCTATTAATCTGTCATTGATGTTTTAATGCGACAGTTGATCGGAAATGCAACAATTTGCTTCCTCTCTGTGTGCTATAGAAGGAAGAGAGATAACTCACAACATTCAGATTTTGCATTGAGGCTAGATTGGGGCTAGACTTTGGGGACAGTTCTATTGAAGTGAATGGGTAAGTAACTCCCCTGTAAGTGATGTTTGTGTAGATGGGCCATTGTATTTAATTGAGCAGTATTCTGCCATGTGACCTGTATGCAGAATATAAATTATATCATATGGGGAGACATTTATTTTTTGTATCATTTTAAAGCAACAGCACAGTAAAGAGGATATTAATCTAACATGATGTATGTAGTTCTTTATAGATCTAGCCTCTTCATTTTGCTCTCAAAGTGCACCAGATTGAAGCATTTTACTTTAAAATGGACAAAATTTTCTATCCGGGCGGGCACAGCCCCCCCTGGGCCCCCCACGCCGTGCTAAAATGACCTCGGTATTCCTCAAACCCTGGCTACGGGCCTGGCCCCTGGTCAGCGGCTAATGCTATTTGGAGAGCCTGAAATGCTCAATTAAAATTCTCTTCTTCTCCAGGTTTCTTCCTTGGCCTGGAAAAACCTCTTCCATCATTTGGATTGCATGAAGACAAACATCTCTCAAGTCTCTGTTACGGTTTTTCCATGACACTGAACACAAACGGATATGACGACATACAAAGAGAGCATGGTACCAGCACTGTATATATACACTTGCGCGAAAAAGCATGTTCTGCACTTCTATTATAAACCATTATGCATCAAGGAGCTTCATTGTTTCAAAGCATATGCGTACAGTATTTCTTTAAGTGTATGTAGTACTGCGTTTATATCAGAATATAAGTGGTACTGTGGGATTCTGTTGGAACTCCTTGCGACTGTGAACGAAAGCTTTTTACCGAATCACCATCTAACGTATGAATAAGACACTAAACATGTACTGTAAGGTCATTGATAAGGTTACTGGTGAAATAGAAAGTGGTAGACTATTATAGACTGTCTTTCCAGTTTAATTAGTCTTGCTAGTTGTACATTCTTTAAGATCTTATGATGTACTAATAAAAACAGACAATACATGTGATGGAGACTGACTTCCTCTGTTGATGATAACAATGCACGTGATTTTTGTTGTTGCTTTGATTTGTCCGTTTTTAATGTTTGAGTGTTGAACAAGTCACATTGGGAAAAGTGCAAGAATACACACATCACATACTGTAAATCTCATCAATCATAACAAACGATTCATGCAAACGACTTCCGATCGATATGTAATGTATTATTTTCCAGATAGCTGAAGAAACCACCACGGTGAAGGGGGTCGGCGGCGTGGTAATGAGGACTGCTTTCACATAAACAAAAGAAAAACACAAATGCGTCGTGAAAAGTGTTAATACCGATTTACGGGCTCATGGTCACGACACCAACTAGTCAGTGTGTAACAGCTAAAGCCCCAGACTTTCCTGGATCCACACAGAAACCGATCATAAACCCATGATCTTGCCGCCTAAGATCTTTGATACATGTTCTCCCATCTCAACTACAGGCGTAGCACACAGTCAGTGTCGGGGTACTGAGGCAGGTTGAGCTGGTACTTCCTCTCCAAGGCGGGGGGCACAAAGCGGCCTCCCAGGAAGTGGTATCGCCCTCTGAACAGGGAGGCCGACTTCTTGGGTGCAGTGAGAGAGATGAGCATGTCGGGCTGCAGGCCGTCTGCACTGCCCTGCTCCACGTCCCAGCCTGGAAGGAACAACACACAGAGGAGATTACAGTCCCGCAGAAAGCCTGCGGGGGGCGATGGAATATGGATTTTCTTTTTTTTAATTACATGTCCACATTATGGTGATGGATGTATTTGCTTTCCAAATAACGTATCAGTGTAAACAATTAAAAAGAGGACATTTAATTTTCACAAACCATATTTACCTGATCCTATCCGTATGGTGTTTTACAGCACACAAAGCCAGTATGTATGGTGTGTACAAAAGTAGAATCACCTAAACTACCAAGATTTCAGAGATTACAAGCAGCACATATTAGGAGTGTATTTTCCTGTACTGGAAATCTGCCTGATTCCCTGTGTGTGTGTGTGTTCAAATTCCTGGATTATTCCCGGATATCGCAAAACAGCATACAGTCACTGAACAGACAGTCACAAGAACCCTTGTAGCACGTTGAATGTTCTGTTTTCCTTTGTTCTTTTTTTATCGTTGCTTTTCTTTTCCTTATCTATAGTTTTCTTGTTTCCTCTCTCTTGTTTCTGTTATATTGATGCTTTGTACATTATTACATTGTACATTGATTATGATTAATAAGGGTGTTCGGAGGTAGAGAACCTGTATGAGCCCATCTAAGGTGTCCTGTCTCTACCCGCACATTATTCTGTGTTTGTTTGAGGGGGGAGATGCAGGACAGACCTGAGGGGATGTCGATGCTGGCTATGGGCACTGTGGTGTTCTTCAGCACGTCCAGGATGGAGCCAAATGGCTCTCTCACTGCCCCCTTGAAGCTGAAGCCAAAGATGGCGTCAATCACCAGGTTATAGGCCTCGTCAATCACTGCAGCCTGCGAAGACATTTTCACCCACATCAATACAGCATTCACTGAGCTACGCAGCCTCAGACGTCTGCAAACTGCAGACATCTGCTCATCTGTTAATCTGATGAACCAACACACCCAATCTTTAATTATCGTCTATTATATAATGCTCTCTTTTGTCGTAATTACATTTACGCACTTTCTCTTTGTTCTATTCTTATCTATATTGTATTCTGCGCTGCTGCAATGACCCAGTTCCCCCCGCAGCGACCATTAGTTTCATCTAATCTAATCTAATCTGAAAGATAGAAAGTAACTGAGTTAGACTGCATGGGTCTCATGTGGAGGCATGTCCTCGCTTATCCAGGTCCTCCTCCAGCTAAGCCAAGCCGCAGCTGGGCAAGCTGGAGACCCTCGGTGTACTTAGCCCCCCTCCTTCCCCCTTCCGCCCAGTCGCTGCTCCGCCCCCTCTGCCGATCTGGGGAGAGCCGTAGACTAGCACCATGCTTCCTCCGACACGTGTGCAGTTGCCAGCCACTTCTTTTCTCCTGAAAGTTGGGAGCCTCATCGGCAGGACGTAGCACGTGGGAGGATCACGCTATTTCCACCAGTTCCCTTCCGCCCCGAACAGGCGCCCCGACTGACCAGAGGAGGCGCTAGTGCAGCGACCAGGACACACCCTTAATCCGACTTCCCACACCCGCAGCAGACACAGCCAATCGTGCCTGTATGGACGTCTGAGCGAGCCGGAGGTAACACGGGGGCGCGAACCTGCGACCCTCATGTTGGTAGGCAGGGAATCTACCGCTACACAGGTATCCTCAGAGCTTTAAGCGCACACTCAAACACAACGTGCACACTCATAAGCACGAGACACCAAAGAGCTCCCTGGGCCACTGTGGAAAACACTGCTGCATAATTGATGGAACCTCAGGCATCTCAGTCAGGAAGGGGATGTCCATCTTCTCACACTGTGTGGTCAAACCCTGGAACAGCGCTTTGTTTGGTCTCTTTGGGTACAGGAGGGTGGGCTCGTAACCCTGCAGGGACGACACACAACACCAGACAAAAATATCAGTCAACTATAAAGTTCATTCATATGTCAAACATGAGCTTAAATGTAATCCATCTCAATCATATTCCTCATTCCTCAGGTTTCCATTGCATTGAGAAAAAAGTAATTCAATGAGCAGTTTGGTTGATTAAAACAAGAAGTTTCAGTGTATAATACAACACAGACAAGATCATTGGTTTATAGAGTATACTGTACATAGAGCACACAGTATATTGTCACTCGTTAGGCTGAGCGCATGATTTGAATCATAATAATTGATATAATAACAGGTAGCAGCAGTTAAAATACACAAGGCAAACAGGATGTTTCTTTCCAATGTCACGGCAATAAGCAGTGGCTGATTTGGCTGCCTCAGCAATATGAGAATAAAGGCTAAATATGAAATAAGATTAGACATGCAACACACTAAGTATAAGGATAAATATTCAATTTGCTGTTATGTGTTGCTTAGTTTCACTTACTAATAATGGGAATGTTCATCTTTGCAGTGTTATTTTCAACTGTGTATTGTGACAAAATTGTGTTTTTTTGTTACAGTCAGTGAGGTCATTGAGCCCAAGTTGAACTATTCCAATTATATTTGTATCATCTTCACTTCATATTCACCTTATGTAGAAGAGACCGTCTGGCTTGAGAGACTAACAGGAAGTGTAAATACAATCATAAGTTCCGATTGTATTTACACTTCCTGTGACTCATAAACCTACTCTGACTCATAATGTGAGTCAAACTAGGTTTGACCTGGTGAGTCAGACTAGTATGAGCAGGTAAAACAGCCGGTGTTTTTAACAGGAAGTTGTGATATAATGGGTCAAGTGGGCGGGGCTGCATGAGGTGAATTGTAAACAAGGTCAAAGTCTTCCTGGTATGAAACACCTGATAACTCCTCCCTCTTCTTCCTGCTCTCAAACAGCACTGAGCCAGTTCCATTCTGTTCACATCATACAGTATGTGCTCGTTTGAAGATGGGTGTAAACAGCATGCTGTGATGTGTAAGAGCTAACGAGCCCATTCACCACAGAGCAGCAACAACACCAAGAAAAGGAATTGATTTTTGGTTTGGAACAGAGCACAACTTTGATCTGTTGTGAGAAAGTGAAACTACCTGAGATTCACTGTCACTGAGAAATGGCGCAGCAAGGAATTCAGCTGGACGAGGCAAAACTCTGCTGTTCGATCTGTCTGGATCTACTGAAGGATCCGGTGACTATTGCCTGTGGGCACAACTACTGCATGAGCTGTATTAAAAGCCACTGGGATGGAAAGGATCAGAAGAAAATCTACAGCTGCCCCCAGTGCAGACAGACCTTCACACCGAGGCCTGTCCTGGGGAAAAACACCATGTTAGCAGAGTTGGTGGAGGAACTAAAGAAGACAGGACTCCAAGCTGCTCCTGCTGATCACTGCTATGCTGGACCTGGAGATGTGGGCTGTGATTTCTGCACTGGGAGAAAGCTGAAAGCCCTCAAGTCCTGTCTGATGTGTCTGGCCTCTTACTGTGAGCAGCACCTCCAGCCTCACTATGATGTAGCTCCATTAAAGAAACACAAGCTGGTGGAAGCCACCGTGAAGCTTCAGGAGAACATCTGCTCTCGTCACGACGAGGTGATGAAGATGTTCTGCCGTACTGATCAGCAGTGTATCTGTTATCTCTGCTCCGTGGACGAACATAAGGGACACAACACAGTCTCAGCTGCCGCAGAAAGGGCAGAGAGGCAGAAAGAGCTCGGGGTGAATCGACAAAAAATCCAGAAGAGACTCCAGGGCAGAGAGAAAGACGTGAAGGTGCTACAACAGAACCTGAAGGCTATGAATCTCTCTGCTGATAAAGCAGTGACGGACAGTGAGAAGATCTTCACTGAGCTGGTCCGTCTCATTGAGAAGAGAAGCTCTGAGGTGAAGCAGCAGATCAGATCCAAGCAGAAAGAGGAAGTGAGTTGGGCTGAAGAACTTCAGGAGAAGCTGAAGCAGGAGATCTCTGAGCTGAGGAGGAAACACACTGAGCTGGAGCAGCTCTCACACACAGAGGATCACATCCACTTCCTCCACAGATACCCCTCGCTGTCACGTCTCAGTCAATCTACAGACTCACCCAGGATCGATACCCGTCCTCTGTACTTTGAGGATGTGACTGCAGCTGTGTCAGAGGTCAGAGATAAACTACAGGACATTCTGACAGAGGAATGGCCTAAGATCTCACTGACAGTGACTAAAGTGTATGTTTTACTGCCACAACCAGAGCCCAAGACCAGAGCTGACTTCTTACAATATTCATGTCAGATCACACTGGATCCAAACACAGCAAACACAACGCTGTTATTATCTGAGGGGAACAGAAAAGCAACATGCGTGAGAGAAGCACAGTCATATTCTAGTCACCCAGACAGATTCACTCGCCACCGTCAGGTCCTGAATAGAGTGGGTCTGACTGGGCATTGTTACTGGGAGGTGGAGTGGAGCGGGTATGTTTCAATAGCAGTCTCATATAAAGATATTAGCAGAACAGGGTATGAACGTGGATTTGGAAACAATGACAAGTCTTGGTCATTAGATTGTCTCAGCAGTATTTATCAGTTCAGACATAACAGTATCAAAACTCCCATCTCAGGCCCTGTGTCCTCCAGAGTAGGAGTGTACCTGGATCACAGAGCAGGTATTCTGTCCTTCTACAGCGTCTCTGAAACCATGACTCTCCTCCACAGAGTCCAGACCACATTTACTCAGCCTCTCCATCCTGGATTTTTGCTTTATTTCAATGAAAGCACTGCTGAGTTGTGTAAACTCAAGTAGTCAGCAGTCAGCTGCAACATGTGAGGTTCTGTTTTAACTGACGTGTTTTTGTCTCCATCTTTGTTACTCAGTGCTCATTGCTGTCATGTTTCCACTCTGCACTTCTCAGAGATCACTTGTTGATGAAGTTTCAGTACAGCCCTAGCTCTCTCTGTTATCTACCCAGTTCTTCTAGTTGATTTCATTTCATTTATTTCATCATTTTAAAAATAAGTATTATGCAATATAATATAAGGCACCTGGTTAAAAAGCAACCATGAACAAAAGACGAGAATGTCCAAGGCTTATTTCCTTATAATATTCAGAACAATCCATAACCTGTTGTGTGGTCTATATAGTTTTGTTTTCTTTGTTGCATATTTGTATTGTTGCTGTAATATTTCCTGCTGTTTCTGTTCCACTGCATGAGTCTTACTGGAGCAGCACTACAAGTCTTCTCTTTATTATATCTGAATAGTTGTTGATATGTTGAGTTTGTTCCAGACATTTTAACTTTTTAAGAAAACTGAACTATAAATGTAATCATTCATATTATTATAATCAATAGGGAGAGCACTCATTGTTTTTGTTTTTTATTTGTTTGTAAATGGTACTGCTCCACACTACATGGGCTCGCAGATAGGCATGGTTCATACTCAGCATGGACACAACACCAGGGCCAGTGTGCGCTCATGTATAGTGCCACGGGTGAACAGTGGAGCTCGGAGCTCCTTTCTTTACACAGGGATGTTACTGTGGAACAGCTTTCCACTAGGCATCAAACTCTCAGAGTCTAGAGGGGTTTTTAGAAGTCAGGTCCATGCTCATCTCTGGAGCAAGGTGACTGGGTAGGTTAGTAGGCCTAATTGACTGTTCCTGTGAGCATAATGTGTTTTACTGTGATGACTGTTTTATATTCTTGTGTAAATATTTTTATGTCGTTTCTAATGTAATCTGAGTGGGACTAAAATGGATGATTTTAGGATAGATTCTCTTGAAGTACCATATTTATTGGTGTCTAAATCTATATTATGTTTGTGATGGGGGATTTTTGCTTTTTAGATGACTATATGTTTTGTGTTATTGTCTGTCCTGTTTTTAGAACATCGGGGACCATGTTGGAAAGAAGTGTTTACACTTTTACATGCTATCCCTTGGATCTTGTTGTTGTCTCTATATCATTAATAAAGTCAATCAATCAATCAATCAATGGTTTTGATCCACAGTGCTGACATGCTGCTTTAACAGATGGTGTGGATGAAGTGAATATGTTCTGTCGATGGAACAACGCAACCAGAAATCTTGTACCAGGTTTTAATGACATGTGAACAAAGTGAATGTTTCCACATATTAATGGTGTTTTTGTTTCTCCTCCCAAGAATAAATCAGGTTTTTCTTCTGTATTCTGTGTTTGCCATTGTAATGTTGGCACTGTTATGTGTGTGTGTGTGTGTGTGTGTGTGTGTGTGTGTGTGTGTGTGTGTGATATCACGGGATTATTATTGGGGCTATTTGATGTTGTGCAACATCTTTGCTGTTTATTGTATCTTTGGTGTTTATTGTATGCTGACTTTGCTCTTAAGTTGTTATTCAACATTGGATCATCAGAGTCACCTGATCATCTGTTGTCATCTGTGTCATCATTAAACTGAATTGCATTGAATTGATTCATCTCAGGCAGCCTCTCAAAGCTGCTATAAATAGTGTGGAATGTACGACAGTACAACTGAGCCCATAGAGAGGCAAAGTGAGACCGCCTACTTCCTGCTTCAGCACTGTACCAGAGATTTTAATCCGCCATTTATTTTCCCATAGACATTTCACAAAATGCTTATAAAAAGAGTTATACTTGTTCAAACCAAACGGTTCAGATATATTTAGAAACAGGAGAGATCGCAATAACATTTCAGCCGGACCAAAACGCAAAAAATAAAATCGGATTTAAAGAAAATATTTTTTCTATGTCTGTTTTTTTTTTTTTGGTCCAAGTGAAATGGTCTCTCTGGATTCTAAATATAGCTGAAGCGTTTGGTTTGACGAAGTAAAATTATTTTTATAAGCATTTTACGAAATGTCTATAGGGAAAATAAATGGCGGATGAAAATCTCTGGTACAGTGCTGAAGCAGGAAGTAGGCGGTCCCTTTGCCTCTCTATTTCACCCCTAAAACACAAACCTCGACTGTAAAGGCTCGCGCACACCTTCAGTTTCTTGCAGACGTGTGTAGGAGGAAATGTCCATTAGGTGAGAGAAGAGAGAATTCCCGCACACAGTTCTTTTACTTGCAATGAACTTTATTACTGACACATCATTTTGGTCCTTGGACCTTCATCAGGTAAAACTGTTTTACTTGATCACCTGATGATAATGGTAATAAAGTTTTTTTTGCAAGTAAAAGGGACAGTGTCATAAAGTCATCTCATAAAATTACAGTCCTTACAAAAGAAAATGATACGTGCAATTTCCTGGTCCGAGTTCACTGGCCCACTCTTCTACGCACATGGTCTTCTGAGGTTACCTGAGTGCAATATTTACCACAACGCTTGCACAGTGTATCAGGTCATAAACAGGATCAACTCTCATTTATGCAAGCTCATCTAAATCTCCCTTCTTCCCCTGCACACATACGATAGCAGGGGGAAAAATCTCATTACGAGGAAAAAGTGAAAATTGAAATGAGCTAGCCTGAGTATCGTGTGCAGAGGGCCGCAGATATGGAACGAGCTCGATGGTTTCATCAAAATGTCGCAGTCCTTCTCATCTTTCAAGAAAAATATTAGACAGAAGTTACTGTCCACATACGTGTAGTGTAATTGATTGTTACTTGTCTGACTAAGATATATATCGTAATGAGCAATGTGTCTTGCTCTAAATTGTATTATGTATTTGTGTGTGTGTGTGTGTGTGTGTGTGTGTGTGTGTGTGTGTGTGTGTGTGTGTGTGTGTGTGTGTGTGTGTGTGTGTGTGTGTGTGCGTGCGTGTGCGTGCGGGTGCTTGCGTGTGTGCGGGGGGTGGATGGATGAGTGGCTGGGTGTGTATGATTTTAATAATAATAGTTGATATAATGACAGGTAGTGGCGGTTAAAATACACAAGGCTGCCTCAGCAATATGAGAATAAAGGCTAAATATGAAATAAGATTAGACACACAACACACTAAGTATAAAGGATAAAGATTCAATTTGCTGTTACAGTCAGTTATGTGTTGCTTAGTTTCACTTACTCATAATGACAATGTTCATCTTTGCAGTGTTAGTTTCAACTGTGTATTGTGAGAAAATGGTGATTTTTTGTTACAGTCAGTGAGGTCATTGAGGCAAAGTTGATCTATTCCAATTATATTTGTATGATCTTCACTTCATATTCACCTTATGTAGAAGAGACCGTCTGGCCTGAGAGACTAACAGGAAGTGTAAATCACACTTCCTGTGACTTACAACTGTGGTGCGGGTACAGTGTTGCAAAAATGAAAAAACTCCAGGTGGCATATAATGATGCATTTAGGATTTTACTCAGGCATCCAAGATGGACAAGTGCTAGCCATATGTTTGTAAGCAGTAATGTGCCCACTTTCCATGCTGTTCTGAGAAAGTTTATTTACAGTTTTATGCGTCGACTTAGCCAGTCAAAGAATGGAGTTATTATGGCCCTAGCGGTGCCTGTACAAAGTGACACAAAATGTATGTCACACTTCTGGAAGCACTGGAATAGCTGCCTGTATGTGTTTTAAATTTAATTTGTTGTGTGGTTTTATTTTTTTTTATTTTTTTATTATTGTACTGTCTGTGTTTTTGTATGTATTTTATATGGACCTGAGTCTGGAATAAAGTTTATTACAATACAATATAAACCTACTCTGACTCATAATGTGAGTCAAACTAGGTTTGACCTGGTGAGTCAGACTAGTATGAGCAGCCGGTGTTTTGAACAGGAAGTCGTGATATAATGGGTCAAGTGGGCGGGGCTGCATGAGGTGAATTATAAACAAGGTCAAAGTCTTCCTGGTATGAAACACCTGATAACTCCTCCCTCTTCTTCCTGCTCTCAAACAGCACTGAGCCAGTTCCATTCTGTTCACATCATATGTGCTCGTTTGAAGATGGGTGTAAACAGCATGCTGTGATGTGTAAGAGCTAACGAGCCCATTCACCACAGAGCAGCAACAACACCAAGAAAAGGAATCGATTTTTGGTTTGGAACAGAGCACAACTTTTATCTGTTGTGAGAAAGTGAATCTACCTGAGATTCACTGTCACTGAGGAGTGAAATGGCTCAGCAAGGAATTCAGCTGGACGAGGCAAAACTCTGCTGTTCGATCTGTCTGGATCTACTGAAGGATCCGGTGACTATTCCCTGTGGGCACAACTACTGCATGAGCTGTATCAAAGACTGCTGGGATGCAGAGGATCAGAGGAAAATCCCCAGCTGCCCCCAGTGCAGACAGACCTTCATTCCAAGGCCTGTCCTGGGGAAAAACACCATGTTAGCAGAGTTGGTGGAGGAACTAAAGAAGACCGGACTCCAAGCTGCTCCTCCTGATCACTGCTATGCTGGACCTGGAGATGTGGGCTGTGATTTCTGCACTGGGAGAAAGCTGAAAGCCCTCAAGTCCTGTCTGGTGTGTCTGGCCTCTTACTGTGAGCAGCACCTCCAGCCTCACTATGATGTAGCTCCATTAAAGAAACACAGGCTGGTGGAAGCCACCATGAAGCTTCAGGAGAACATCTGCTCTCGTCACGATGATGTGATGAAGATCTTCTGCCGTACTGATCAGCAGTGTATCTGTTATCTCTGCTCCATGGACGAACATAAGAGACACAACACAGTCTCAGCTGCCGCAGAAAGGGCAGAGAGGCAGAAAGAGCTCGGGGTGAATCGGCAAAAAATCCTGAAGAGACTCCAGGGCAGAGAGAAAGATGTGAAGGTGCTACAACAGAACCTGAAGGCTATGAATCTCTCTGCTGATAAAGCAGTGACAGACAGTGAGAAGATCTTCACACTGTCTATGCTGCATATGAATTGCCCCAAGGGGGATAAATAAAGATTCTCTACTCTACTCTACTCTACTCTACTCTACTCACTGAGCTGGTCCGTCTCATTCAGAAGAGAAGCTTTGAGGTGAAGCAGCAGATCAGATCCCAGCAGAAAGAGGAAGCGAGTCGGGCTGAAGAACTTCAGGAGAAGCTGAAGCAGGAGATCTCTGAGCTGAGGAGGAAACACACTGAGCTGGAGCAGCTCTCACACACAGAGGATCACATCCACTTCCTCCACAGTTACCCCTCACTGTCACGTCTCAGTCAATCTACAGACTCACCCAGGATCGATACCCGTCCTCTGCGCTACTTTGAGGATGTGACTGCAGCTGTGTCAGAGGCCAGGGATAAACTACAGGACATTCTGACAGAGGAATGGCCTAAGATCTCACTGACAGTGACTGAAGTGGATGTTTTACTGCCACAACCAGAGCCCAAGACCAGAGCTGACTTCTTACAATATTCACATCAGATCACACTGGATCCAAACACAGCAAACACACGGCTGTTATTATCTGAGGGGAACAGAAAAGCAACACGCATGAGAGAAGCACAGTCATATTCTAGTCACCCAGACAGATTCGCAGGCTACTGTCAGGTCCTGAGTAGAGAGGGTCTGACTGGGCGTTGTTACTGGGAGGTGGAGTGGAGCGGGAGGTGTGTTGCAAATGCAATATCAGTCTCATATAAAGATATTAGCAGAACAGGGAGTGAAAGTATATTTGGAAACAATGACAAGTCTTGGTCATTAGAGTGTCTCAGCAGTAGTTATCAGTTCACACATAACAGTATCAAAACTCACATCTCAGTCCCTCTGTCCTCCAGAGTAGGAGTGTACCTGGATCACAGAGCAGGTATTCTGTCCTTCTACAGTGTCTCTGAAACCATGACTCTCCTCTGCAGAGTCCAGACCACATTCACTCAGCCTCTCCATCCTGGACTGATGTGTTATTACACTGGAGCCACTGCTGAGCTGTGTAAGCTCAAGTAGACAGGACTTATTAAAGCAGCTGTGTGTGTGTGTGTGTGTGTGTGTGTGTGTGTGTGTGTGTGTGTGTGTGTGTATTTGTGTTGTAGGTAGGCGTGACCCCAAATAGTCAACGATTCGTTCGAAGGAGCCTGATTCCACTGCCAATCTCACAGTCAAATAGTAATGTATTGCTTGGTTTCTCCCATTAGATTGTGATTCTACATGTATCCTATTTTGGTTGAAGTATCAGCCTATTAAAACCATAAACCAAGTCCTAATTAAACAAACTAATCAAACAAGCTCATGACACTGGATTTTCTGATGTCCAGATAGTCTTATAAAAAAGATAAGAATAGTCAAATATTCTTATTGAACAGACAAATCTGATTGGACTGACAGTCATTCTGAGTCAGGTACAGCTCTAGCTCTCTCTGTTATCTACCCAGTTCTTCTAGTTGATTTCATTTCATTTATTTGATCATTTTAAAAAGAAGTATTATGCAATATAATGTAAGGCACCTGGTTAAAAAGCAACCATGAACAAAACACGAGAATGTCCAAGGCTTATTTCCTTATATTATTCCAAACAATCCATAACCTGTTGTTTGGTCTATATAGTTTTGTTTTCTTTGTTGCATATTTGTATTGTTGCTGTAATATTTCCTGCTGTTTCTGTTCCACTGCATGAGTCTTACTGGAGCAGCACTACAAGTCTTCTCTTTATTATATCTGAATAGTTGTTGATATGTTGAGTTTGTTCCCGACATTTTAACTTTTTAAGAAAACCTAATGTATATTCTAAATAATACAAGCTGATTGTTTTTTGTTTTATTTTTCTCAATTTCTCAGATTTTTCTCTCTCCTGATCTGACAAGATAATAAGGCCAATTGCAGTGTATACTGGTTGCTGCCTGAGGTGGGGGGTAGGGGTTAATTTTTTGTTATGTGTTTGTGTTTGTGTTATGTGTATGTGTTTGTTGCCATGTCAAAGAAATTAAAGAATTGATAACAAAAGAAAACTGAACTATAAATGTAATCATTCATATTATTATAATCAATAGGGAGAGCACTCATTGTTTTTGTTTTTTATTCATTTGTAAATGGTACTGCTCCACACTACATGGGCTCGCAGATAGGCATGGTTCATACTCAGCATGGACACAACACCAGGGCCAGTGTGCGCTCATGTATAGTGCCACGGGTGAACGGTGTAGCTCGGAGCTCCTTTCTTTACACAGGGATGTTACTGTGGAACAGCTTTCCACTAGGCATCAAACTCTCAGGGCTCTATCTTCCTGACGGCCGTTAGCGCCCGTTTTGCATTTTGCGCTCATCCCGATAGCGACTCTTCTCGTCCCTGGCACCTCAATGGTGGAATGAGCTTCCACCTTCAGTCAGGACAGCTGAATCATTGCTGTCAATCTTTCGGAAAAGACTAAAGACACACCTTTGCATGCTCCATCTGAGCCCTTCTTGAACTAACTTCTTTCTCTCTCTAAAAAAAATAAAAATAATAATAACTTAAATTTACCACTATTCCTTCAGATGTTGTAGTTGTCATAGACTGTGTTGCATAGTTGATTGCTCTATTGCTGACAAAAATGTGTTATTGTAAGTCGCTTTGAATAAAAGCGTCTGCCAAATGACGTAATGTAATGTAATGAATAGCGCCGCGCCCTAATTGTGGGCGTGTCGGCCCGCTGCGCTTCACCTCATCTTGGCGCACATCTCCATATAGGCGTGTTTATGCCCAAAAGCATTGTGGAGGTGTGGTCATGCCCATAAAACCACAGCGTCACGTCAGCAGCTTCCTCCTCACTCAGAGGGACTAGAAACACTAGAAAAACTGGTATGAAACACCTGATAACCGCTCCCTCTTCTTCCTCCTCTCAAAAAGCACGGAGCCAGTTCCATTCTGTTCACATCATATGTGCTCGTTTGAAGATGGGTGTAAACAGCATGCTGTGATGTGTAAGAGCTAACGAGCCCATTCACCACAGAGCAGCAACAACACGAAGAAAAGGAATCGATTTTTGGTTTGGAACAGAGCACAACTTTGATCTGTTGTGAGAAAGTGAAACTACCTGAGATTCACTGTCACTGAGAAGTGAAATGGCTCACCAAGGAATTCAGCTGGACGAGGCAAAACTCCGCTGTTCGATTTGTCTGGATCTACTGAAGGATCCGGTGACTATTCCCTGTGGGCACAACTACTGCATGAGCTGTATTAAAAGCCACTGGGATGGAGAGGATCAGAAGAAAATCTACAGCTGCCCCCAGTGCAGACAGACCTTCACACCGAGGCCTGTCCTGGGGAAAAACACCATGTTAGCAGAGTTGGTGGAGGAACTAAAGAAGACCGGACTCCAAGCTGCTCCTCCTGATCACTGCTATGCTGGACCTGGAGATGTGGGCTGTGATTTCTGCACTGGGAGAAAGCTGAAAGCCCTCAAGTCCTGTCTGGTGTGTCTGGCCTCTTACTGTGAGCAGCACCTCCAGCCTCACTATGATGTAGCTCCATTAAAGAAACACAGGCTGGTGGAAGCCACCGTGAAGCTTCAGGAGAACATCTGCTCTCGTCACGATGAGGTGATGAAGATCTTCTGCCGTACTGATCAGCAGTGTATCTGTTATCTCTGCTCCATGGACGAACATAAGAGACACGACACAGTCTCAGCTGCCGCAGAAAGGGCAGAGAGGCAGAAAGAGCTCGGGGTGAATCGGCAAAAAATCCTGAAGAGACTCCAGGGCAGAGAGAAAGACGTGAAGGTGCTACAACAGAACCTGAAGGCTATGAATCTCTCTGCTGATAAAGCAGTGACAGACAGTGAGAAGATCTTCACTGAGCTGGTCTGTCTCATTCAGAAGAGAAGCTTTGAGGTGAAGCAGCAGATCAGATCCCAGCAGAAAGAGGAAGCGAGTCGGGCTGAAGAACTTCAGGAGAAGCTGAAGCAGGAGATCTCTGAGCTGAGGAGGAAACACACTGAGCTGGAGCAGCTCTCACACACAGAGGATCACATCCACTTCCTCCACAGTTACCCCTCACTGTCACATCTCAGTCAATCTACAGACTCACCCAGGTTCGATACCCGTCCTCTGCGCTACTTTGAGGATGTGACTGCAGCTGTGTCAGAGGTCAGAGATAAACTACAGGACATTCTGACAGAGGAACGGCCTAAGATCTCACTGACAGTGACTGAAGTGGATAATTTACTGCCACAACCACAGCCCAAGACCAGAGCTGACTTCTTACAATATTCACGTCAGATCACACTGGATCCAAACACAGCAGCCACAGATCTGTTATTATCTGAGGGGAAGAGAAAAGCAACATGCATGGGAGAAGAACAATCATATTCTAGTCACCCAGACAGATTCACTTACTGGGGTCAGGTCCTGAGTAGAGAGGGTCTGACTGGACGTTGTTACTGGGAGGTGGAGTGGAGCGGGAGGTGTGTTTTAATAGCAGTCTCATATAAAGATATTAGCAGAACAGGGAGTGAAAGTCTATTTGGAGACAATGACAAGTCTTGGTCATTAGAGTGTCACAGCCATAGTTGTCTGTTCAGACATAAGGGGATCATAACTTCCATCTCAGTTCCTCTGTCCTCCAGAGTAGGAGTGTACCTGGATCACAGAGCAGGTATTCTGTCCTTCTACGTCTCTGAAACCATGACTCTCCTCCACAGAGTCCAGACCACATTCACTCAGCCTCTCTATGCTGGATTTTGTTTTTATTGCTTTGAAAACACTGCAGAGTTGTGTAAACTCAAGTAGTCAGCAGTCAGCTGCAACATGTGAGCTTCTGTTTTAACTGACGTGTTTTTGTCTCCATCTTTGTTACTCAGTGCTCATTGCTGTCATGTTTCCACTCTGCACTTCTCAGAGATCACTTGTTGATGAAGTTTGAGTTCATGTTGTAGGTAGTGTGTGTGTGTGTGTGTGTGTGTGTGTGTGTGTGTGTGTGTGTGTGTGTGTGTGTGTGTGTGTGTGTGTGTGTGTGTGTGTGTGTGTTTGTGTTGTAGGTTGGGGTGACCCCAAATAGTCAACGATTCGTTGGAAGGAGCCTGATTCCACTGCCAATCTCACAGTCAAATAGTAATTGATTGCTTGGTTTCTCTCATTAGATTGTGATTCTACATGTATCCTATTTTGGTTGAAGTATCAGTCTATTAAAACCATAAACCAAGTCCCAATTAAACCAACTAATCAAACAAGCTCATGACACTGGATTTTCTGATGTCCAGATAGTCTTATAAAAAAGAAAAGAATAGTCAAATATTCTTATTGAACAGACAAATCTGATTGGACTGACAGTCATTGTGAGTCAGGTACAGCTCTAGCTCTCTCTGTTATCTACCCAGTTCTTCTAGTTGATTTGATTTCATTTATTTGATCATTTTAAAAAGACGTATTATGCAATATAATGTAAGGCACCTGGTTAAAAAGCAACCATGAATAAAACACGAGAATGTTCAAGGCTTATTTCCTTATATTATTCAGAACAATCCATAACCTGTTGTTTGGTCTATATAGTTTTGTTTTCTTTGTTGCATATTTGTATTGTTGCTGTAATATTTCCTGCTGTTTCTGTTCCACTGCATGGGTCTTAGTGGAGCAGCACTACAAGTCTTCTCTTTATTATATCTGAATAGTTGTTGATATGTTGAGTTTGTTCCAGACATTTTAACTTTTTAAGAAAACTGAACTATAAATGTAATCATTCATATTATTATAATGAATAGGGAGAGCACTCACTGTTTTCATCCACAGTGCTGACATGCTGCTTTAACAGATTGTGTGGATGAAGTGAATATGTTCTGTCGATGGAAAAACAGAACCAGAATCTTGTACCAGGTTTTAATGTTTGCACATATTATGAATGGTGGGTTTTTTTCCCCTCCCAAGAATGAATCAGGTTTTTCTTCTGTATTCTGTGTTTGCCATTGTAATGTTGACATTGTTATGTGTGTGTGTGTGTGTGTGTGTGTGTGTGTGTGTGTGTGTGTGTGTGTGTGTGTGTGTGTGTGTGTGTGTGCGCGTGTGCGCGTGTGTGTGTGATATCACGAGATTATTATTGGGGCTATTTGATGTTGTGCAACATCTTTGCTGTTTATTGTTTGCTGACTTTGCTCTTAAGTTGTTATTCCACATTAGATCAGAGCCATCTGATCATCTGTGTCATCATTAAATGGCTTTAATGGCTTTATGACCCACGGTTTTCTGCCGGCATCTATGTTGTCAGTCACTCTGGTGCCTGTCATCAAGGATAAGACTGGTAAAGTTGAGAGCCTAGATAACTATAGGCCTATCGCCATAGCCAGTGTGATTTCCAAAGTATTTTAAATGGTTTTATTAGATCATTTAAATTTGTTTATTTCTAGCTCTGATAACCAATTTGGCTTTAAGGCCAAACATAGCACTGATTTGTGTATCTATGCATTGAAGGAGGTTGTCGAAGCCTATAAAAAGCAGAACTCCTCTGTTTTAGTTGGTTTTATTGATGCATCTAAGGCTTTTGATCGAGTAAGCTGTTTTTAAAATTGAGTCAAAGAGGTGTGCCTGGCAGCATAATACGCACCCTGGCATACTGGTATGCCAACCAGAGTATGCAGGTAAAATGGGGCAATAGTGTCTCTACCCCTTTTGGTGTTGGTAATGGGGTACAGCAGGGGGGGCTACTCTCCCCTGCTCTCTTTAATTTATACATGGATGATCTCTCTGTCCAGAGGCTGCAGAACAGGATGTATGATCGGTAACGCCTTGATTAACCATCTTATGTATGCGGATGACCTGGCGATCTTCTCCCCCAGCAGCGCTGGGTTTCAACATCTGCTGAATATCTGTTCTGATTACGGGGTCCAATTTGATGTGAAATACAATGCTAAGAAGAGTGTTGTTATGATCTGTAGAACGAAAGAGGATCGGGATCTTGCTTTTCCTGTTTTTCATTTGTCTGAGCATGCTCTATGTGTCTGTGACAAAACCAAATATCTGGGCCACTTCATCACTGACCATATGGGTGATGATGATGATATGTATAGACCGCGACGTGTGTTATACATTCAGGCTAACATGTTGGTCAGGAAATTCCACTCCTGTTCTGATGATGTTAAGATCACACTCTTTAGGGCTTACTGTACCGGTACCCCTATCTATACTGCCCCCTTGTGGGTAAAGTTTAAGAAGGCGAGCATCCATAAACTTCAGGTTGCCTATAATGACTGCATGTGCATCTTGCTGAAAAAGCCCAGGTGGAGCAGTGCTAGTGACCTGTTCTGGCCACTTTCCAGGCACTCCTGAGAAATCTGAGGTACAGGTTCATCTGTAGATTGAACGTGTCTCAGAATGTCATTATTAAGTTGCTCACTGATCCTGGGCTAAGCACTGTGAGATACCAGTCACATATGTGGAAATTCTGGTATGATTCTGTTTTATAATGTTTTTTTGTTCTTTTATTGTGCTCTTACATGCTTTTTGTCCTTTGTAATTGTGTGTGACATCTATGGACCAAGTGTCTGTCAATAAAGGTTTGATTAAACTGAATTGCATTGAATTGATTCATCTCAGGTTGTCTCTCTAAGCTGCTATAAATAGTGTGGAATGTACAGTATATGACAGGACAACTGAGCCCATTTCTCCTCTAAAACACAAACCTCGACTGTAAAGGCTCGCGCACACCTTCAGTTTCTTGCAGACGTGCGTAGGAGGAAATGTCCATAGGCGAGAGAAGAGAGAATTCCCGCACACAGTTATTTTACTTGCAATGAACTTTATTACTGACACATCATTTTGGTCCTTGGACCTTCATCAGGTAAAACTGTTTTACCTGATCACCTGATGATAATGGTAATACAGTTATTTTGCAAGTAAAAAGGACAGTGTCATAAAGTCATCTCATAAAATTACAGTCCTTACAAAAGAAAATGATACGTGCAATTTCCTGGTCCGAGTTCACTGGCCCACTCTTCTACGCACATGGTCTTCTGAGGTTATCTGAGTGCAATATTTACCACAACGCTTGCACAGTGTATCAGGTCAGGTCATAAACAGGATCAACTCTCGTTTATGTGAGCTCGTCCCAATCTCCCTTCTTCCCCTGCACACATACGATACCAGGGGAAAAAATCTTATTACAGGGAAAAAGCGAAAGTTGAAATGCACTAGCCTGAGTATCGTGTGCAGAGGACCGCAGATATGGAACGAGCTCGATGGTTTCATCAAAATGTCGCGGTCCTTCTCATCTTTCAAGAAAAATATTAGACAAAAGTTACTGTCCACATACGTGTAATTGATTGTTACTTGTCTGACTAAGATATATATCATAATGAGCAATGTGTTTTGCTCTAAATTGTATTATGTATTTGGTGTGTGTGTGTGTGTGTGTGTGTGTGTGTGTGTGTGTGTGTGTGTGTGTGTGTGTGTGTGTGTGTGTGTGTGTGTGTGTGTGTGTGTGTGTGCGGGGGCTGGGCGGTGGGGGGTGGATGGATGAGTGGCTGGGTGTGTATGATTTTAATAATAATAATTGATATAATGACAGGTAGTGGTGGTTAAAATACACAAGGCTGCCTCAGCAATATGAGAATAAAGGCTAAATATGAAATAAGATTAGACACACAACACACTAAGTATAAAGGATAAAGATTCAATTTGCTGTTACAGTCGGTTATGTGTTGCTTAGTTTCACTTACCGGTACTCATAATGAGAATGTTCATCTTTGCAGTGTTAGTTTCAACTGTGTATTGTGACAAAATGGTGTTTTTTTGTTACAGTCAGTGAGGTCATTGAGCCCAAGTTGAACTATTCCAATTATATTTGTATGATCTTCACTTCATATTCACCTTATGTAGAAGATACCGTCTGGCTTGAGAGACTAACAGGAAGTGTAAATCACACTTCCTGTGACTTACAACTGTGGTGCGGGTACAGTGTTGCAAAAATGAAAAAACTCCAGGTGGCATATAATGATGCATTTAGGATTTTACTCAGGCATCCAAGATGGACAAGTGCTAGCCATATGTTTGTAAGCAGTAATGTGCCCACTTTCCATGCTGTTCTGAGAAAGTTTATTTACAGTTTTATGCGTCGACTTAGCCAGTCAAAGAATGGAGTTATTATGGCCCTAGCGGTGCCTGCACAAAGTGACACAAAATTTATGTCACACTTCTGGAAGCACTGGAATAGCTGCCTGTATGTGTTTTAAACCTATTTGTTGTGTGTGTTTTTTTTTTGTTTTTTTTTCTTATTATTTCTTATTACTGTCTGTGTTTTTGTACGTATTTTATATGGACCTGAGTCTGGAATAAAGTTTATACAATACAATATAAACCTACTCTGACTCATAATGTGAGTCAAACTAGGTTTGACCTGGTGAGTCAGACTAGTATGAGCAGCCGGTGTTTTGAACAGGAAGTCGTGATATAATGGGTCAAGTGGGCGGGGCTGCATCATGAGGTGAATTGTAAACAAGGTCAAAGTCTTCCTGGTATGAAACACCTGATAACTCCTCCCTCTTCTTCCTGCTCTCAAACAGCACTGAGCCAGTTCCATTCTGTTCACATCATATGTGCTGGTTTGAAGATGGGTGTAAACAGCATGCTGTGATGTGTAAGAGCTAACGAGCCCATTCACCACAGAGCAGCAACAACACCAAGAAAAGGAATTGATTTTTGGTTTGGAACAGAGCACAACTTTTATCTGTTGTGAGAAAGTGAATCTACCTGAGATTCACTGTCACTGAGAAGTGAAATGGCGCAGCAAGGAATTCAGCTGGACGAGGCAAAACTCTGCTGTTCGATCTGTCTGGATCTACTGAAGGATCCGGTGACTGTTCCCTGTGGGCACAACTACTGCATGAGCTGTATTAAAAGCCACTGGGATGGAGAGGATCAGAAGAAAATCTACAGCTGCCCACAGTGCAGACAGACCTTCATTCCAAGGCCTGCACTGGTGAAAAACACCATGTTTGCAGAGTTGGTGGAGGAACTAAAGAAGACGGGACTCCAAGCTGCTCCTCCTGATCGCTGCTATGCTGGACCTGGAGATGTGGGCTGTGATTTCTGCACTGGGAGAAAGCTGAAAGCCCTAAAGTCCTGTCTGATGTGTCTGGCCTCTTACTGTGAGCAGCACCTCCAGCCTCACTATGAATCCTCTACCTTTAAGAAACACAGGCTGGTGGAAACCACCGTGAAGCTTCAGGAGAACATCTGCTCTCGTCATGACGAGGTGATGAAGATGTTTTGCCGTACTGATCAGCAGTGTATCTGTTATCTCTGCTCCGTGGACGAACATAAGGGACACGACACAGTCTCAGCTGCCGCAGAAAGGGCAGAGAGGCAGAAAGAGCTCGGGGTGAATCGGCAAAAAATCCAGAAGAGACTCCACGGCAGAGAGAAAGACGTGAAAGTGCTACAACAGAACCTGAAGGCTATGAATCTCTCTGCTGATAAAGCAGTGACGGACAGTGAGAAGATCTTCACTGCGCTGGTCCGTCTCATTGAGAAGAGAAGCTTTGAGGTGAAGCAGCAGATCAGATCCCAGCAGAAAGAGGAAGGGAGTCGGGTTAAAGAACTTCAGGAGAAACTGAAGCAGGAGATCTCTGAGCTGAGGAGGAAACACACTGAGCTGGAGCAGCTCTCACACACAGAGGATCACATCCACTTCCTACACAGTTACCCCTCGCTGTCATGTCTCACTCAGTCGATCGATACCCGTCCTCTGCACTACTTTGAGGATGTGACTGCAGCTGTGTCAGAGGTCAGAGATAAACTACAGGACATTCTGACAGAGGAATGGCCTAAGATCTCACTGACAGTGACTGAAGTGGATGTTTTACTGCCACAACCAGAGCCCAAGACCAGAGCTGACTTCTTACAATATTCACATCAGATCACACTGGATCCAAACACAGCACACACATGGCTGTTATTATCTGAGGGGAGCAGAAAAGCAACATGCATGAGTGAAGCACAGTCATATTCTAGTCACCCAGACAGATTCACTTCCTACTGTCAGGTCCTGAGTAGAGAGGGTCTGACTGGACGTTGTTACTGGGAGGTGAAGATGAGGGGGAGGTTTGTTTTAATAGCAGTCTCATATAAAGATATTAGCAGAACAGAGGATGAAAGTAGATTTGGAAACAATGACAAGTCTTGGTCATTAGAGTGTCGCAGCAGTAGTTGTCACTTCATACATAACAGTATCACAACTTCAATCTCAGTTCCTCTGTCCTCCAGAGTAGGAGTGTATCTGGATCACAGAGCAGGTATTCTGTCCTTCTACAACGTCTCTGGAACCATGACTCTCCTCCACAGAGTCCAGACCACATTCACTCAGCCTCTCTATGCTGGATTTTGCCTTTATTACAATGGAGACACTGTTGAGTTCTGTAAACTCAAGTAGTCAGCAGTCAGCTGCAACATGTGAGCTTCTGTTTTAACTGACGTGTTTTTGTCTCCATCTTTGTTACTCGGTGCTCATTGCTGTCATGTTTCCACTCTGCACTTCTCAGAGATCACTTGTTGATGAAGTTTGAGTAAAGCTCTAGCTCTCTCTGTTATCTACCCAGTTCTTCTAGTTGATTTCATTTCATTTATTTCATCATTTTAAAAAGAAGTATTATGCAATATAATGTAAGGCACCTGGTTAAAAAGCAACCATGAACAAAACACGAGAATGTCCAAGGCTTATTTCCTTATATTATTCAGAACAATCCATAACCTGTTGTTTGGTCTATATAGTTTTGTTTTCTTTGTTGCATATTTGTATTGTTGTTGTAATATTTTGTGTTGTTTCTGTTCCACTGCATGAGTCTTACTGGAGCAGCACTACAAGTCTTCTCTTTATTATATCTGAATAGTTGTTGATATGTTGAGTTTCTTCCAGACATTTTAACTTTTTAAGAAAACTGAACTATAAATGTAATCATTCATATTATTATAATCAATAGGGAGAGCACTCATTGTTTTGGTTTTTTATTTGTTTGTAAATGGTACTGCTCCACACTACATGGGCTCGCAGATAGGCATGGTTCATACTCAGCATGGACACAACACCAGGGCCAGTGTGCGCTCATGTATAGTGCCACGGGTGAACAGTGGAGCTCGGAGCTCCTTTCTTTACACAGGGATGTTACTGTGGAACAGCTTTCCACTAGGCATCAAACTGTCAGAGTCTAGAGGGGTTTT
>NC_139643.1:46407186-46424686 GCF_964638095.1 Poromitra crassiceps | reverse complement strand
CTCTGTCCTTCAGAGTAGGAGTGTACCTGGATCACAGAGCAGGTATTCTGTCCTTCTACAACGTCTCTGAAACCATGACTCTCCTCCACAGAGTCCAGACCACATTCACTCAGCCTCTCCATCCTGGATTTTTTCTTCATTTCAATGGAAGCACTGCAGAGTTGTGTAAACTCAAGTAGTCAGCAGTCAGCTGCAACATGTGAGGTTCTGTTTTAACTGAGATGTTTTTGTCTCCATCTTTGTTACTTAGTGCTCATTGCTGTCATGTTTCCACTCTGCACTTCTCAGAGATCACTTGTTGATGAAGTTTGAGTACAGCTCTAGCTCTCTCTGTTATCTACCCAGTTCTTCTAGTTGATTTCATTTCAGTTATTTGATCATTTTAAAAAGAAGTATTATGCAATATAATGTAAGGCACCTGGTTAAAAAGCAACCATGAACAAAACACGAGAATGTCCAAGGCTTATTTCCTTATATTATTCCAAACAATCCATAACCTGTTGTTTGGTCTATATAGTTTTGTTTTCTTTGTTGCATATTTGTATTGTTGTTGTAATATTTTGTGTTGTTTCTGTTCCACTGCATGAGTCTTACTGGAGCAGCACTACAAGTCTTCTCTTTATTATATCTGAATAGTTGTTGATATGTTGAGTTTGTTCCAGACATTTTAACTTTTTAAGAAAACTGAACTATAAATGTAATCATTCATATTATTATAATCAATAGGGAGAGCACTCATTGTTTTTGTTTTTTATTTGTTTGTAAATGGTACTGCTCCACACTACATGGGCTCACAGATAGGCATGGTTCATACTCAGCATGGACACAACACCAGGGCCAGTGTGCGCTCATGTATAGTGCCACGGGTGAACGGTGTAGCTCGGAGCTCCTTTCTTTACACAGGGATGTTACTGTGGAACAGCTTTCCACTAGGCATCAAACTCTCAGAGTCTAGAGGGGGTTTTAGAAGTCAGGTCCATGCTCATCTCTGGAGCAAGGTGACTGGGTAGGTTAGTAGGCCTAATTGGCTGTTCCTGTGAGCATAATGTGTTTTACTGTGATGACTGTTTTATATTCTTGTGTAAATATTTTGATGTAGTTTCTAATGTAATTTGAGTGGGACTAAAAGGGATGATTTTAGGATAGATTCTCTTGAAGTACCATATTTATTGGTGTCTCAATCTATATTATGTTTGTGATTTTGCTACCGTTTTTTTAGATGACTATTATGTTTTGTGTTATTGTCTGTCCTGTTTTTAGAACATCGGGGACCATGTTGGAAATAAGTGTTTACACTTTTACATGCTATCCCTTGGATCTTGTTGTTGTCTCTATATCCATTAATAAAGTCAATCAATCAATCAATCAATCAATCAATGGTTTTGATCCACAGTGCTGACATGCTGCTTTAACAGATGGTGTGGATGAAGTGAATGTTCTGTCGATGGAACAACAGAACCAGAATCTTGTACCAGCTTTTAATGACTGAATCTGTGAACAAAGTCAATGTTTGCACATATGTGACCTGCTCTGACCAAATCAGTCACATGTAGCACAGGCCCGTTTGTGTAGTAACGTGAATTTATGATTTCTTTTAATTTTGGCTGTTTTGGGGTTTCACCAGATTTTAGCAAAATAAAGCATTGGCTTTCATTCTGTGTAAAGATTATTGTGAAATTCAAA
Source organism: Poromitra crassiceps (assembly GCF_964638095.1). Lineage (NCBI taxonomy): Eukaryota > Metazoa > Chordata > Actinopteri > Beryciformes > Melamphaidae > Poromitra > Poromitra crassiceps. Next base: position 46,423,003 of record NC_139643.1, on the reverse strand, counting down.
CGTTAAATATAGTTTTGCAGCTTATAAATTACATTTAAGTTTAAGTTATCCTTTATTTATCCCCATGAGGAAATTCATCCTCTGCATTTGACCCATCCTCTACTAGGAACCTTCCTAGAACTAGGAGCAGTGGGCAGCCGCAGTGCAGCGCCCGGGGACCAACTCCAGCTCTTTTGCCAGCACCTTGGTCAGGGGCACTGACAGGAGTATTAACCCTAACATACATGTCTTTGATGGTGGGAGGAAACCGGAGCACCCGGAGAAAACCCACACGAACACGGGGAGAACATGCAAACTCCACACAGAAAGGACCTGGGACGGACCGGGGTTCGAACCCAGGACCTTCTTACTGTGAGGCAACAGTGCTAACCACTGAGCCACCGTCCTAAAATGAGTAACAGCAGAACTAGCCTACTTTGTCAATTTTTTAGCTCGTTTTTCTCAGAAACATAGTTTGGAAACAGTCCCGACATAAAGCGGTGTATCTCACTCAATCTTTGGAGTACAAAGATCATTTTGATATCAGCAGAAAGCTTACATTCTCCTCTTTCCAACAGTGTATGAAACTCAAAATGTTTGTTGGGGTCAATGTGACTGATTTGGATAGAGCAGGTCACATATGAACAGTGTTTTTCCCCATCCCAAGAATGAATCAGGTTTTTCTTCTGTATTCTGTGTTTGCCATTGTAGTGTTGGCATTGTTATGTGTGTGTGTGTGTGTGTGTGTGTGTGTGTGTGTGTGTGTGTGTGTGTGTGTGTGTGTGTGTGTGTGTGTGTGTGTGTGTGTGTGTGTGTGTGTGTGTGTGTGTGATATCACAAGATTATTATTGGGGCTATTTGATGTTGTGCAACATCTTTGCTGTTTATTGTTTGCTGACTTTGCTCTTAAGTTGTTATTCGACATTAGATCAGAGCCACCTGATCATCTGTGTCATCATTAAACTGAATTGCATTGAATTGATTAATCTCAGGCAGTCTCTCTAAGCTGCTATAAATAGTGTGGAATGTACAGTATATGACAGTACAACTGAGCCCATTTCTCCTCTAAAACACAAACCTCGACTGTAAAGGCTCGCGCACACCTTCAGTTTCTTGCAGACGTGCATAAGAGGAAATGTCCATTAGGCGAGAGAAGAGAGAATTCCCGCACACAGTTATTTTACTTGCAATGAACTTTATTACTGACACATCATTTTGGTCCTTGGACCTTCTTCAGGTAAAACTGTTTTAACCTGACCACCTGATGATAATGGTAATAAAGTTATTTTCTCATCTTTCAAGAAAAATGTTTGACAGAAGTTACTGTCCACATACGTGTAATTGATTGTTACTTGTCTGACTAAGATCTGCTCTAAATTGTATTATGTATTTGGTGTGGGTGTGTGTGTGTGTGTGTGTGTGTGTGTGTGTGTGTGTGTGTGTGTGTGTGTGTGTGTGTGTGTGTGGGTGCTTGCGTGTGTGCGGGGGGTGGGGGGTGGATGGATGAGTGGCTGGGTGTGTAATAATTGATATAATGACAGGTAGTGCTGGTTAAAATACACAAGGCAAACAGGATGTTTCTTTCCAATGTCACGGCAATAAGCAGTGGCTGATTTGGCTGCCTCAGCAATATGAGAATAAAGGCTAAATATGAAATAAGATTAGACACACAACACACTAAGTATAAGGATAAAGATTACATTTGCTGTTACAGTTGGTTATGTGTTGCTTAGTTACTAATAATGAGAATGTTCATCTTTGCAGTGTTTGAACAAGAAGTCATGATATAATGGGTCAAGTGGGCGGGGCTGCATCATGAGGTGAATGGTAAACAAGGGCAAAGTCTTCCTGGTATGAAACACCTGATAACCGCTCCCTCTTCTTCCTGCTCTCAAACAGCACTGAGCCAGTTCCATTCTGTTCACATCATATGTGCTGGTTTGAAGATGGGTGTAAACAGCATGCTGTGATGTGTAAGAGCTAACGAGCCCATTCACCACAGAGCAGCAACAACACCAAGAAAAGGAATCGATTTTTGGTTTGGAACAGAGCACAACTTTTATCTGTTGTGAGAAAGTGAAACTACCTGAGATTCACTGTCACTGAGAAATGGCGCAGCAAGGAATTCAGATGGACGAGGCAAAACTCTGCTGTTCGATCTGTCTGGATCTACTGAAGGATCCGGTGACTATTGCCTGTGGGCACAACTACTGCATGAGCTGTATTAAAAGCCACTGGGATGGAGAGGATCAGAAGAAAATCTACAGCTGCCCCCAGTGCAGACAGACCTTCACACCGAGGCCTGTCCTGGGGAAAAACACCATGTTAGCAGAGTTGGTGGAGGAACTAAAGAAGACCGGACTCCAAGCTGCTCCTCCTGATCGCTGCTATGCTGGACCTGGAGATGTGGGCTGTGATTTCTGCACTGGGAGAAAGCTGAAAGCCCTCAAGTCCTGTCTGATGTGTCTGGCCTCTTACTGTGAGCAGCACCTCCAGCCTCACTATGATGTAGCTCCATTTAAGAAACACAGACTGGTGGAAACCACCATGAAGCTTCAGGAGAACATATGCTCTCGTCACGACGAGGTGATGAAGATGTTCTGCCGTACTGATCAGCAGTGTATCTGTTATCACTGCTCCGTGGACGAACATAGAGGCCATGACACGGTCTCAGCTGCCGCAGAGAGGACAGAGAGGCAGAAAGAGTTTGGTGTGAGCCGGCACAATATCAACCAGAGAATCCAGGGCAGAGAGAAAGACGTGAAGGTGCTACAACAGGAGGTGAAGGCTATCAATCTCTCTGCTGATAAAGCAGTGAAGGAGAGTGAGAAGAAATTCACAGAGCTGGTCCGCTTCATTGAGAAAAGAAGCTCTGAGGTGAAGCAGCAGATCAGATCCCAGCAGAAAGAGGATGCGAGTCAGGCTGAAGAACTTCAGGAGAAGCTGAAGCAGGAGATCTCTGAGCTGAGGAGGAAAGACACTGAGCTGGAGCAGCTCTCACACACAGAGGATCACATCCACTTCCTCCACAGTTACCCCTCGCTGTCACGTCTCAGTCAATCTACAGACTCACCCAGGATCGATACCCGTCCTCTGCGCTACTTTGAGGATGTGACTGCAGCTGTGTCAGAGGTCAGAGATAAACTACAGTACATTCTGACAGAGGAATGGCCTAAGATCTCACTGACAGTGACTGAAGAGGATGTTTTACTGCCACAACCAGAGCCCAAGACCAGAGCGGACTTCTTACAAAATTCACGTCAGATCACACTGGATCCAAACACAGCACACACACAGCTGTTATTATCTGAGGGGAACAGAAAAGCAACACGCATGATAGAAGCACAGTCATATTCTAGTGACCCAGACAGATTCACCTCCTACTCTCAGGTCCTGAGTAGAGAGGGTCTGACTGGACATTGTTACTGGGAGGTGGAGTGGAGCGGGAGGTTTGTTTTAATAGCAGTCTCATATAAAGATATTAGCAGAACAGGGTATGAAAGTAGATTTGGAAACAATGACAAGTCATGGGCATTAGAGTACAACTGTTACAGCGATAGTTGTCAGTTCAGACATAAGGGTATCACAACTCCCATCTCAGCTCCTCTGTCCTCCAGAGTAGGAGTGTACCTGGATCACAGAGCAGGTATTCTGTCCTTCTACAACGTCTCTGAAACCATGACTCTCCTCCACAGAGTCCAGACTACATTCACTCAGCCTCTCTCTCCTGGATTTTGGCTTTATTTCAATGAAAGCACTGTCGAGTTGTGTAAACTCAAGTAGTCAGCAGTCAGCTGCAACATGTGAGATTCTGTTTTAACTGACATGTTTTTGTCTCCATCTTTGTTACTCGGTGCTCATTGCTGTCATGTTTCCACTCAGAGATCACTTGTTGATGAAGTTTGAGTTTGTGTCATAGGTAGTGTGTGTGTGTGTGTGTGTGTGTGTGTGTGTGTGTGTGTGTGTGTGTGTGTGTGTGTGTGTGTGTGTGTATGTGTAGTCCCAATTAAACAAATGAATCAAACAAGCTCATGCATCACGACACGGTTATCAATTAAATAATTCCAGTAACCTCACTTCAATACAACAGGTAACGACGTTACCTAATGTTAAAGTTTATAGGGCAACAAAAGATGTGGATATTGTGGTGGTTGTATATTAATAATGCAATGGGATTTCACCAGTTGTACTTGTATATTGTTTGTATGATTTGTGATATTTTGTGTTTTGTATGAATTATTTTTAATGTACCTTTTGATTGTCTCCTGCTCAGGGACTACAGGTGCAAATTAGCTCTTAAGATAACCCTGGCACATTTACATTGATATTGATATTGATGTTGATTAATGTGCACTGTCCCTGATAAAAAATAAATAAATAAATAAATCGATTTAAATGATTGGCTCAGTGTGTGTGGGAGCAATGCACGGCTAGTGCAACACATTTATCGGTCGTCACAGGAGACTAGTCGTCACATGACACGACATGACCTACCATGAAGGTTTGAAGGACAGAAGAAGTTGTGGATGTTTGTAAATTGACGGCGAAGAGTGTGGCTCTGTGTGAGACCTAATATGGTATTATTAGTGTATGAGACTGAATGTGACATTTTTAGCCCATAGTCAGAGACGCCCTCCAGAGGCCATCTGACGAAGTGACATCTCACTAAGCGTTACCTACTGGTTCACTGTTTAGTGGTTTAATTAGCAACGGTTGTTGGACCGCAAACAGTCTTCTGGAGCGTCAGAGTTGAGCTGAAGAATGTAGCTAAATAAATAAACAAACTAGTGAAACATTAATCCGGTGTGCTATATCTTTTTCCCACATTGCCTTGACACTGAGAAAGGGTGTCAGTCAGAGAGTGAAGTACAGCAGGAAGACTCACAAAGAGTTTAAGGTGTCGGGCACAGACCAGGCCATCGCCTCCGTTGTTCCCTGGTCCACAGATCACCAGCAGCGTAGGCCTGGCCTTGACCAGAGAACTGGCTGGGTAGGCCTGGAAGGCAGGAGAGACATCTATCTATTCATTGTATTCCCATCATGTCACATGCATTTGCTACCAATATGGCACTTTACAATACACACATCTCATTGGCTGTTTTTGTCATTTGATTGTAATCACCTGTTAATTGATTGCAATCACACTGTTATTGTCCTCCCAAGATGGCCGTGTGATGAGGTAACAGAATACTGTATGCATACAACTGTTTATTAAATTAATAGAACATTACTAAATGCATTTGAATGTGAAACATGGAAATGTTGGTGTAATAAACTTTGATTATTGCCAGTAAATATTGTGTTTCTTTTCATAAAATCAGTAACTATAATTGGGTAATTGATTGATGGGGTTACAGTATCCTACTGGTGGAAGTGCACGGTCACAATCTGGCCCTCTGGTAGTGAGCGGGGGGGAATTGTGACCCTCTCTCTATCATCAAAGTTGCCCATCCCTGTCTTATCTCATGGCCTCACCCTGGTGATGGCTGTGGCACAGCTGAGCCCGGCCAGCTCCATCAGCTGGTCCACGCTGAAGCCGTATTCAGTGAAGAGCTCCTCGTCGATGTGCTGCGCCTCCTCCTGCCTGTGGGTGGAACAACCGCTGGTCAATCCACATACTGTTTACACACAGGCTGTCCAGCTCACAGCATCCATGCACACAAGCAGGCTGACCACCGGGCACATACACCCTCATTTCTGTCTCTCGTTCTCTGTCATTTGCACACACAACTAGTGCTGAAGCGATTAGCCAATTAATCAATTAGGGTTTTCAAAGTCTAAGACTGTGGGCCTCCACTCAAACAACGCATGGGAACAGGCGCCCCCTCACTCACCGCCCTTAGTTTACTTGCATAGCTCAACTCCTGGATGCCTATGGGATCACGATTGTTAGTTGATCACATAGTTATTGAACAATTGAGCCAAGATAGCCTGATATTGCTGTTTGACATACTTCAGTTCAGACTACACCAAATACATTAAAAAAAGGTCTGTCTGAAGGCATTTACTTGTTTCTGACTCTGGGAAAAACTAATGTATGTTTGAACTATCTATTGAACCAAATCACACACATTTAGGCTATTCTATGTGTATTAGGCTAATGTAAAAAAAATCACTTCCATTCACTGAGCCTCCCTTGAAACTGTTTGGAACCCCCCTAGGGAGGCCCGCCTCCCACTTTGAAAATCTCTGAATTCGGTGATCGTCAGAAAATTAATTTGATTGTAATTCTGATAATAAATGAACTGTTTTAGTCATTTATCAAGTAAAAAATACCAAACATTTGCTGGTTACAGGCAGCTCCAAGAATGCTAAGATTTGCTGCTTTTCTGTTTCATATCAAATTGAGATTTTTGTTTATTTTCGTTGCAGCCGTACCCTACTCCATCTCCCGAACACCATCTCTCTTGCCCATATGTTTATCAATACAGTTCATACTGCACTGCTCAATGTACTGTACAAGGGCTAAATAAAGCTTTTACCCGAGGTATTTGATGGTGTGGGCCATGGTGGACGCTTGTCTGCTGGTGGAACACTCCTTGTTGTGGTTACTTGCTGCAGCGGTCAGAGGACATGACCCTGTCCGGGCGAGGACTGCTGAGGCCCGAGAGCTCACCAGGAAGCCGATCCCAAACAGAGTCCGCAGACTCAACATCCAGATGGATCCGATACCTGCAGCAGAGCAGAGACTGCAGTGATCTACCTGTACCTGAGCAGAGCGATGTCCACACCTTACATCAGTTCAACCTTTTATTAAGAGAGCCATAGGCCGTATGGCTGTAGTAGCCTAACCCAAAACAAGGAATATAGAGCTTTTACTTGTTGTTATGAGACTTGGGCAATAAGTCAACATTATTGTCTATCATCTGTCTGACGGTTTTCACAGAATTGTCAGTCCTGTCCTAGTAGTCCTGTCAGCATCAGGAAGTGAGCTGGGGTTCAATTTAGAATGTTTATGCTGTCAAGTTAAAACAGTCTCTAGAATTATATAGTGATAAAAAGATGATGAGAGAGAATATAATTCATATGAGAATTAATTTCAATTTTGCACAATGTCAGCAAACATTGTTATACGGTATATCAATACTAAAAAGAATCAGCATATTATTGTGATGTTAATCTCAATCATTTTAGCCCAACTCTACTACATGTATGAATTTTAGTGAACTCTCTGTCTGTAGAGGGGAGAGGATCACATCATATGCCCGAAAAACAGTTCCGAAAGGGGCTAGGCCAGCACCAGCCCAAACACTGGACTACCCACCCTGTGACCCTGTGACTGTCCCACACAGACAGGACAGGCTTCACCACCTCTTAACTGACATTTCTGAACCAACAGAGCATTCCTCGGGTCGCTAACGTTAACATTATATGGACGAGAGAACACGTGTGTAAGTAGGCTATAAGATGTCTTTTGAGTTTTGTGAATAAGCACAAAACATTCAAAACGCAGCATAACCAAAACACATTGAGGTCAGACAGTCTGACAGCAGGCTGCTAACGCACCTGTCATAAGCTGCTCGTTTCGTCACAAATGATTTGTAACACTCACCAAACGTTACTTCCTGATTACAACTTTAATGCACCGTGTACAATAAAGCAATGATGTGACTTACAAATCAAATGTGCTTCAATAAGGCGTGGGACGTGCAGCAACACTTGAACTTCAGTGTTTGTTTATGTCAGCGACTGAGTACTTCCTGGTTTGAAAAAAGAAAAAGACTGATTTCAAAGTAAAAGTCCTCCATCTATCGTCTACATCCAGCAGAGGGCGCCATGCGAGCGATTTTAGCTGTTTGCAATAGAGATGGATGGAGGTAGTGAGAGTCTTTTATAAATATTGCATTTGTCTATTGTGGCAGAAATCTGAATAAATAAATAAACAAATAAATAATGTTATGCTTGATGGTGTTTAACAATAAAATGTATTTAGTTTCTAATACAGTTGGTGTTTCGTGTGATAGAATAAACAAATGTCTAATGCTGACATTGTAACTCCTGTCAAATGTCAGTAACTCTGCTATGCTAGGGAAGGAAAACAGATTATCCTACAAGTAGTCTCTCAAGACTTTCGATTTGCATGAAAAAACTGTTGAAGACCTTCAGACCATTCAGTCTCTCACTCTCTCTCTCTCAGTAGTTATTTCCCCATTTTTAGTTAATAAATTATAGTTTTTACTTTGGTGTATGACTCACCTCACACATTAACTATAATCAATAACTGGTCCGGACCTCTGCTGTCCAGCTCCGTGCCCCCGCTGCCCCCCGCAGGAGGAGGGGGCAGCAAGGCCACAAAGACCCCGCTGATGCTGCCTTCACTGGCTGCACCCAAAGGCCCACAGCAGTTGGACTCCTCTCAGGTAAGATGGCATTTTCAGAAAGTTCATATATAACACTATAGTGTTTGTTTCAGTATACCTGGCTTTAGGAAACTACAGTAGTAGGTTTACTCAGTCACAGGAAAGACAGTCAGTTTAGTCTACTATTCTGAGACTAAAGACAAGTTGACATGAGTCATGACTCAAATTGTGTTGCAGTAAACCCCCACCACCCATCCACAACTAGGTTAAAAGAGACAAAGAATGGTCATCTTTGTCTCTTTGTTTGCAAGAAGGATCACAGATGAGTTCTTTATTAATGTGGTTTAGGATCTTTCACATGGAGCTTCAGCTTTTTGATTTTCTGGAACTCTTTCCCATCACTTCAATGCTTCTGGAAAATGTAAATCAGTCCATTTCGAAAGATGCCATGTTGCAACATGGGTTTTGCTCTCGACTGTATTAATTCATTCTAATTCAGCAACAAAAAGACAAACAAAAAGCTTGTTGTTTTTGCACTCATATGCCCTGTTATATTTGTACTATGTTGTAAACGGAGTCCACAGCACAAGAATTTCACACGTGATACTTGTACCATGGAGTGACAATAAAAATCTTGAATCTTGAATCTTGAAAAAAAAAACTTTCAAAGCCCAGCTTGATTGGAATGACACTGTTTCCTATCTGGTCTGGCCCAGTTTGATAGCATTATGTAGGCCACTTCTCCACTTTCTCCTGGTTCGCTCTCCCTGCAGAAGGCCAGGGACCCATGTGTCATAAATCTCAGGTGTGGAAGCTGATATCCGTCACCTGCTGCAGCACCCAGGGATGCCACACTGGCATCACTGTCTGATAGACCAGTGGTTCTCAACCTTTTTGAGCAGCGACCCCAAAAAGGCTTTAGGTGTTGTTCACGACCCCCCCTCCTGCCGCTGCCCAACCCAACCAGTCTCACTGGAGGAGACGTCTGTTGTGCGCACACATTTACACACTTTCACTCACAGCTTATATATAGACTAGTTTATATAGCTATATAATACATTCATTGCTATGGGAGATTTCATCATCATAGGATATATATCAATAGCCTGGGTAAACCCAGCCCCCAGTGACCTGCTCTCAGGCTCACCCTGCTTACAGTCACAAGGTGAGTGGGAACTGTGAGAGCAGATCACGTGGGGGCTGGGTTTACCTAGGCTAATATATCAAGCACTATCCGATTGCAATCTGATCACAGAAAACGCATGTTAGTGCCAGGTGTAAATGGCCTCATAGATAATAATAACAATTTAAAACAAAAATCACAATGATCGTAATGTTTTCACAGCCCACCAGTGTGCCCTGCTGGCCCACAGGTTGGGAATGGCTGCTCTAAAGCAATGTCCCTTATGATGTAACAAAGTTCAGTTCTTTGGTATGACAGCCGGCTGACAGCTGAAAGTTTGTCAGCTGGGACTCCTAACTGAAGATTGCTGCCACTGTATGTTGCAATGCGTTGGTGTGTCTGGCAGCTTTAAACCTGTGTCAATGTGCGGCGCTTCTTCCCAGTCTTTACTGAATGGGACATCACTGAGTTGGTGTTCCTAAAGCTGACCTGTGCATCTATTCCTGGATACTGGTGATCCTCTGTATGTGCCTTTGCAGTCCGGTCATCAGGATTGTTTCTGGTGTCTGCTGTGAGAGCCTGCTGAGAGCTTGTATTTGTTGTACTAATCTTACCATCTATCTCTGGAAGCTCACGATTATCTCCATCAGATTTGTGCTCAGAACTGATTGTAGTTTTATGATCCGGCCTGGTTGTGTCAGGCTCTTGGGAACTGGTCTGCGATGAAAAGGACTGTTCTGAAATGGTCTGTCTGCTGATCTCTTCATTCGTAAATTCTACAAAATCAGACTTGGTCATGGGTTTGTTTTTGTCATGGTCAGCTTCGTTTTGGTGGAGCTCTATCTTGGTTTCCGCAAGGTTCTCTACATTGCTCTTCGGGCTTCTCTGTAAAACCTGATCTTTTCTCTTCTCTGTTGCAGATTTGGAGAACGTTTTGTCATGGCCAGATTTGCTGTTGTCGGACTGTTGGTTGCTTGTCTCAGCTGTGGGAGACTGTTGTAAGCTGTCTGACCCCTGCTTCTGATGCTCGGATGCAACATCTCCGGCTTCGGCTTCGGGTGTAGATTTCTTGCGTCCAGCTTCTTCAGTGTCACGCTCTTCATTTCCTTCTGCCCCAGCTTCAGGGGACGAGGACTCCACGGCCGGGTCGGACCCTTGTCCTGCAGCTGCAGGCTCCCCACGGACTCTCTGGGCGACCTTTTTCAGGGATTTCAAAAAGGCAGCCTTCTCCTTTTCAAAGACAGTCCGAGCGCCTATCTTCATAGCTTCTTTATATGTTTCGACCCCACCTGCAGCTTTGGCCCCTACGATGCCCCCCAATACAGCCCCTACAATGGTCATCATTAGAAAAAAGCCACTGATGACTCCACCAGAAATGGAACTGAGCGAGAACCCAGTGGACGCCCCAGAACCCCCTAATATTAGAGGCATGAGCAGCAACGAGGCGTAGCCGATCATACTTGGACCCAGTCGGTCCAGGATAAATGTCGGCAGCTTCAAAGTAACTCCAGTCATGCCCCCTGCTATGGCTCCTGTGGTTGCCCCCAGAGCCATCCTCTGCAGCATCTTTTTGAGCTGCTCTATTCCTTCAGGTGACAGATCTAGTCTTGACACTATTCCTGCCAAGGCTGGAGGGAGGGGTATGGAGAAGAAGGGTAATTGCAATGATCTGATCTGATTTCCCACCTTCTCTGTCGTGGCCAAAGCCGTGTGGCTCTCACGGGTGTAGTAGTGGCTCCCACCATTTTTAACGAGCATGTCATCGATGACGCCCAACAGTTTCCTGGACTGTTTGTTCTTCTCCCAGCTCTTGCTGCTGATGAGATACTTGTTGCCTTGAAGTTGCTCAATAAGTTGCTTTAGATGCGGGTCTTCTTGTGGCAACTTGTTGCGTTGACTGCGACTCAACTTATCGCCATGAGTAAACACCAAGATAGTGTACTTTAGTGCGTCGTCTCCAAAGTACTGTCGGACACTCAGTAACCCAACTGCCTGTCTATGTGTCCGTGTCTCGTTCTGCTCCTCCAGTGAGTGTGCCTTGACCCGCTGCTTCGCTTCACCGTCATCCTTTTCAGTGTCTTTGTTGCCACTTTCCCCATCACACTCATATCCCATCTTGGTTTCCTGCTGCCTTGTCGTTGTTTCCTCGTCTGTCTTTTGTGCAACACTCCCCTCGTCTATATCATCGCCCTGCGCAACCCAGCTCACTCTGTCAACATCTTGGGACAGTCTCTGTTGATAGGCATACAGGTTCATCACAAAGACAAAGGCGTGGGGCCCCGGAGAGCACTCTGCCAACCATCTCATCGCCACTCTGGCAGGACCGGTGTGGTCACCATGGTCACAGTTTCTCAGGCTTTGAGTGTCCACCACTGTAAGTCTCCTGCCATCCACCTTCCTTGTCTTCTTCACAAACAAGTTGTCATCCTCCTCCCCTGAGATCGGATGGGCAGATGACACAGGGAAAAGGTTCTTACCTAAGATGACATTCCCAACAGTACTTTTCCCAGAGCCTGTGTCACCTAGAACAAGGATCCTGCGGTCTCTGGCTCCTAGAAAAAAATCAAATTAGGGGAAAAAAACGATTTAATTTGGTTATTGTAATTTGTACAGACTAAAGCTGGAAACCCCCATTTTATTTGTTTTGTAATTCAATTACCCAGCAACATTGCAATTGTAGTCTATCTTATATGAATGGATTATTAAGACTGTGGCGTTGAACATAGGCTTAATTCATTACATATTCAATGCACCAGATTCTCATCATGAGGGCTCGATTGCTCAGAATTATATAAATAAATAAATAAATAAATAAATAAATAAATATATATATATATATATATATATATATATATATATATATATATATATATATATATATATATATATATATATATAAATATATATAAAACTATAAAAACTTCACAGCAGAATTTTTTTCAACACTTGCCTTTAATGTCCTGTTTGAGGACTCTTCTCCTTGAGTCCCCTGTTGGGAAACAAAGTAGATGTTTTCAAATCAACACTTTAACACTGTGGACACAACAGGTGCTTTAACACTGTGGACACAACAGGTGCTTTACTGTGGACACAACAGGTGCTTGTGGTACAAAAGGGACGCAAGTGAGATTTTCAGAATTTCACAAGAGAGCAAAAACAAACTTGAAAAAAATGAGTGCAGTCACCTGGGTGCTGTATTTCAACCACCTCTGCTGATGAGGGTTGAACAGGCTCTGGCACCACCTCTGCTGATGAGGGTTGAACAGGCTCTGGCACCACCTCTGCTGGTGTGGGTTGAACAGGCTCTGGCACCACCTCTGCTGGTGTGGGCTGAACAGGCTCTGGCACCACCTCTGCTGGTGTTGGCTGAACAGGCTCTGGCACCACCTCTGCTGATGAGGGTTGAACAGGCTCTGGCACCACCTCTGCTGATGAGGGCTGAACAGGCTCTGGCACCACCTCTGCTGGTGTGGGCTGAACAGGCTCTGGCACCACCTCTGCTGATGAGGGCTGAACAGGCTCCGGCACCACCTCTGCTGGTGTGGGCTGAACAGGGTCCAGCTGTGACACATTGTGTTGAGACTTCTCTGTTGGAACAGAAACATTTCAATGCAATGTTTCAGGCAACTTTTTTTTTTTTTCTTTAATCAGCCCAAAATCAAGAAATAGCATGCGAGATGCAATCTACATATATCATATACATATCATTATAAAATCTACATATCATTATATACATATCATCGCCTTATCATTTTGAAGTAGTGCACCCTGGCCTGAACATACAACAACAGTGTTGACTTAACGTGGTTTGTTCAGTGGTGCTTCAGGCATACAATGACAGGTTAGCAGTTAGCACAGTATGCCTGAAGCAACATGTCAGCATTTGAATACATTGGCTCTTAGGGCAGTGGTTCTCAATGTGTGGTCTGGGGACCCCCAGGGGTCCTTGAGGGGGTTTAAATTGAAAACCTTTATTTATCCCCGAGGGGAGATTCAGGCGTCTAAAAACAGCAACAGCAGCAGGGGTTAAAAATACAGAGCAGACAGAAAATAGTAAGAGATAAATAAAAACAGATAAAAACAATAGAATTAAAAAAAAATAAGTTAGTCTATGTGCAAAGTCCGTGTTTTGTAAAGTGCAGGGCCATGTGCAAAAATGCATGCGCAACGAGCGAGTGCAAAAATGCATAAAGTGACTAAAACAGGTCTCAGTTCTTGTTATGGAGCGTGATGGCCGCTGGCATGAAGGACTGGCCAAAGCGCTTCGTGGAGTGTCGGGGGGGAATGAGTCTGTGGCTAAATGTGCTCTTCATCCCCATTAGCACACCATGTAGGGGATGGGAGGGGTTGTCCAGCATAGCGTGCAGTTTCCTCCTCAGCCTTGTCTCTGCAACCGCCTCCAGACTGCTCAGCTCAGCTCCAACTACAGAGCTGGCTTTCCTCACCAGCTTGTTCAGCTTCCCAGTGTCCCTCATGCTGGTACTACCCCCCCAACATGCCACGGCAAAGAAAAGGACACTAGACATAACAGATTGATAAAATAGCTGTAGCAGTTTGTTACAGACATTAAAAGACCTCAGCCTCCTCAGAAAGTACAGCCTGCTTTGCCCCTTCTTGTACAGGGCCTCAGTGTTGTCAGACCACCAGTTCCAGGGGGTGCACAGCAAAAAAGGGGGATACTTTGTTTTGACTATAATACCATCCATAAATAACACAATGACAGAATGTACAGTATGACATTGGTCATGGGTTTCATACACTTTCTGAAATAAAACATCTAAAAGCAAAAAACGTATCAGATGGGGGGACCTGGGACACAATCTTATACAATGGGGGTTTGTGGTCTAATTTGTGTCATTTTACGGGTTCTTGACGTGAACGTTTGAGAACCACTGTCTTAGGGAACTCTGTCAGACTATGAAGATTTCCATTGAAATAGTATGGTGCTCTCTGCTATACTCTATGTGATTGAAGAGAGAGAAAAGATATGAGAAAATAAATCTATTTTACTTTGAACACATAGAGCTGAACAGTCACGTGACATTTCTTGCCCCGGAAGTGAGTTTCCCATTCATTTTCTCCATAGACATTTAAAAAAAAACTTGGAACCAAGCCACCCCGTGACCTAACCTACTGAATTTCAATTGGAGCAAAAACAAAAATGATATTTTTTTTATTTTTGCTCCAACTGAAATGTTTTATGGTCACTCGATTCAGTAGGTCACAGGTTGGCTTGGTTCCAGCCTTAAAACTCTTTATTGACATTTGGCTTTAGGTAGCCTACTGCCCCAGAGTCAGGCTGCCTGCAGTCACGTCACCACGCCTCCTGGCTGACTCCACATCCAAAAGTCAACCGCCATCATCAAGGATGTTCCAGTTGGTTCAAAGACATGTGAAGGATCCGCATTTTATTGTCTGTTTTGCATATTATCTTCTTACAGCTAGATCTATGGTCATTAGGGGTATAAAAGAACAACATTTTGGTTCATTGCTAGTGAGATGTCATCGCCCAACCCAAGTCGCAAAAACGAATCAAGGTTGGACAATAATGCAGAGACACACATCAGGTTAAGTGTTCTACTTCCATGCGGTAAGGCTAATTAGGGGTTGACACAGAATAGATGATTACACATTAGTCTGATTTTGTGAAAGGTTTCTAAAAACTTTCTATGTGGATGAAACTAGACAGCTGTCATCCCACGAGGGGAAGGACATATAGGCTAGTGCTTGCGAGGAGCCTCAAATGCCACACTTTAAATGAATGTCACTTATGTGGTGCGTGTGACCAAATGACAGGATATGATTCACTCGCTTCCTCTCCTCATTTCCCACGGGACCTTTCACAGAGGAGTCAAGGAATGAGAGACCAGGAGAAATCATTATCAAATGGAACACAACCAAGATAACGCCCCACCCAGCCTACCTATAGAAATCACTAGAATGATATGTTTCTTCATTCAAAGCTATATAGCTGTGAAATACAGTATAAACTTATATGTGCCTCACAAACTCCCTAATCCTACAAGATAACTGAAACAATCTTTATCACATCCTGCTATAGACCGTGTCACTGGAATGCTGTTGCTAGGTAGCCTAACAGTTTAGATCCAAGTTTATTTCCTGTCAGCTATTGTATTCGCGACGAACACTGCAACAGGAAATACAGTAAGCTAGGGTCAATTAAGAATGTTTATGTTGTCAAGTTGATGCGTCTATACAAAAATGGATTGTGTACATTGTGTCCACTTGTCTTCTTTTGTATCCAGCAAGATATCTTTATAGTTCAAGAGGAAAACAAGTGAAGAGAAAAGAGAGAAAATAGAATGCTTAATGGGGCTATGGGACATAGGGCTGTCTTCAACTCTGAATTCTGTCAGTCGAATCGGATTTGGCTGTTCAATACGAATATTCGACT